>NW_018742345.1:8610988-9138691 GCF_001683475.1 Chenopodium quinoa
GGATGATCCCACTTGGTGTCGTTGCTTCCCAGCTACATTGAAGGGCATCGCCCAACAATGGTTTGGTAATCTGCCAGCCGGGTGCATCGATAGTTTTAGGAAGCTTGCCTTCCTATTTGCTTCCAACTTTTCGATGAACATCCCTGCCAAGAAAACAAGCTTGGACTTGAGCACCATTAAGCAGGGGGAGAGAGAAGGGTTGCGCTCCTATGTCAGGCGGTTCAATCTGATTAGAATTCAGATTCAAGGACTGTCTGATGAGGTAGCTTTTACAGAATTTTTCAAAGGTCTGAGAGACGGGTCGACTTTTAAGTTCGACCTAGTCAGAAAAGTACAGGCGGCTCTGAGGGAGGCGGAAAGCTACATTCAAGCTATTGACCTCTGCTCGCCTGGTAATTAGTCGGACTCCAAGAAGTCCGACAAGAAGAAAGACAGTCGGCCTGCCAAGCCGGCCAAAAAGAAAGAATAAAGCAAGAAGAGAAAAGAAATCTGGGCGGTTAGTGATTCTGACCAACCGTCCCAGAAAAAGAAGAAAGAGTTTAAACCGTACGTCCCCAAGTACGAGTTTAACAAGGACTGCAATTCCATCCTCATGGAAATTAAGGACCGGCTGTCCCTAAAGAACCCAAATCTAATGAAAAGTTCCATTCAATCAAGGAACAAAAATAAATTTTGCCAATACCATGAGGAAGTTGGCCATGACACCAACGACTGCTTCAGCCTTTAACGGGCGTTGGACCGTCTGGCTGACAAGGGAATGCTGAAGTCCTACATTTCCAAGTCCCCAGCCGGGGCAAAAAAGAAGAATAAGGGTCAGTCCTCCAAGACTACCCCCCATCCTGCTAGTAGCTCGGATACCGACAAGGAGCCTGTCTACACAATAGCAGACGAGTTCTCCTGTGGTGGCCCAACCATCCGGGGCACCAAGAGCCATCTTCGAAAGATGGACAAGGATGATGATGAGCAGGCGTCTACAAGCACCTCCTTCCCAGACGTCTTGATCACTGAGAAGGACAGGGGCAGTGCCCGCCACCCGCATGATGACTCGGTCGTCATTGAATGTAAGGTTGCCAACCAGCTGGTTGGAAGAATCCTTATTGACACCGGCAGATCATCAGACATCATCAGTCTCCAGTGCTTGCAGAAGCTGAAATACAATACCAGCAGCTTGCATCCGGTTACCCACCCCTTAGTTGCCTTTGGTGGCGGAATGGTTTACCCAGTCGGATAGGTTGATCTACCCATCCGGCTGGGTGAGAAAGGAAAAGGGCGACACCTGGTCGTCAAGTTTTTGGTCGTTGAGGAGTTGACCTCCTACAACATTATCTTGGGTCGGCCAACCCTCAACGAATCCAAGGTTGTAATCATCCCTTCCCTCATGCTCATTAAGTATGAGAGGGATGAAGGATCTGTTGGTTCCTTGAATGGGGATCAAAAGACGGCCCGGGAGTGCTATCTCTCAGCCGTCTAAGATACCGTGGCCCAAGACGGTCAAGAACCAATAGACCTTGACAATGTCAAGGATGCTGATCCAGTACCAGCCCCACCAGCAGCCGGGAAGAAAAGAAAGGCACCTATGCTGGTGGAGGTAAAGAAAGAGAAAAAATAGCAATCACTGACCGCTGAACAGTCAGATGAGCTCCGTCCCCAACTGGCTGGTGAACATATTGATATACCTCTGGACGACAGCCGTCCGGAGTATACTGTGAAGGTTGGGACGGTTGCTTTTGCAAAGTTGGGTGCAAACTTGCACCTTCTACTGAAAGAATTCAAAGACATTTTTGCCTTTGAAGTGGAAGAGATGCCAGGCGTCAGCCCGGGTCTTGCTGTCCACAAACTCGTCGTGGATCCTAAAAAGAAGCCCATCCGGCAAAAGAAAAGAAATCACGGCGAGGAAAGAAGTCAGGCGGCAGCTGCCGAAGTAAAAAAGATGTTGGATGGTGGGTTCATTCAGCCATGTAATTTCCCCGACTGGGTGGCGAATGTTGTGCTTGTAAAGAAGCCGAATGGTACCTGGCGGATGTGTGTTGATTACACAGATCTCAACAAGGCATGTCCCAAGGACAGTTACCCGCTTCCTAAGATCGACAGTTTGGTCGATTCAACAGCCGGGCATGCCTTGATGAGTTTTATGGATTCCTACTCCGGCTTCCATCAGATACCCCTGTGGAATAAAGATCAAGAAAAGACGGCCTTTGTCACTAATCAGAGGCTATTCTGTTACACGGTGATGCCGTTTGGTTTGAAAAATGCGCCGGCTACGTTCCAACGGATGATTAATATGGTCTTTATTAATCAAATTGGGAGGAATGTAGAGGCATAAATTGATGACATGATAGTCAAATCCAAACAGCAGGCGGATCACCTTGCTGATCTCCGAGAAACCTTCACCACACTCAGGCGGCATAAGGTTATGCTGAATCCTAAGAAATGCGTCTTTAGTGTTGAGTCTGGGAAGTTTCTCGGATTCCTGATTGATCAAAGGGGGATAAAGGCTAACCCCTGAAAAGATACAGGCGGTGATTGACATGATGTCACCCCGCACTGTCAAGGAAGCGCAGAGACTAAACGGTTGCCTGGTCGCCCTAGGGAGATTCCTCAGCCGGTCAGGTGACAAATGCCTTTACTTCTTCCAAGCAATCAGGAAGAAGGCCATATTTGAGTGGGGGGATGATGCTGAGGCGGCTTTTCAACGGCTGAAAGAACACTTGCCCTCTTTGCCAAGGCTTGTTAGCCCACTGCCTAGAGAGGTTTTATACATGTACCTAGCCGTCCCGGATCATGCCCTCAGCGCCGTTCTCCTTGCTGAGAGAGACGGTGTTCAGCGTCCGGTCTATTTCATTAGCCATGTTCTAAAAAATGCTGAGCTCCGGTACCCCATGGTAGAAAAATTTGGCCTTGCCCTGTATATGGCTTTCAAGAAATTGAAACCTTATTTCCTGGCTCATCCGGTGGTAATCTACACCGACCAGCCCCTCAAGCGGCCAATGTCTACTTTGGAGTCATCCGGCAGAATGTTGAAATGGGCTATTGAAATGCAAAGTCTTGAAATCACTTTTGAACCTAGAAAGGCAGTGAAAGGTTAAGCGTTTGCCGACTTCATTGTTGAAATGACATGACCGGTGCAACCGGATAATATTGACCAGGTTTGGAAAGTGTGTGTAGACGGAAGCTCGACGAAGAATGGCTGCGGTGCAAGAATTATATATGAGTCCCCTGAGGGGGAAAAATTTAAATATGCACTGCGGTTTAAGTTTCAAGCCTCAAACAACGAGGCGGAGTATGAAGCCCTACTAGCCGAAATCCGCATGTGTAAGGCAGCAGGGGCAACTAAAATTGACGCCTATTCTGACTCTCAATTGGTCGTTAGCCAGTATGAGGGAACCTATGAGGCAACTCATCCGGCTATGATCAAATATCTTCAGGTAGTCAAAGAAGAGGCTGGGGCACTTGAGGAATTCCGTCTGAATCAAGTGCCTAGGTCAGATAACAACCAGGCGGATGCGTTGTCCAAATTGGCTTCATCCGCCTGCTGTGATACTCCTCGATTGGTCTTTTGGGAAGTTCTTGAAAAGAGAAGCATACATGAAGAGCCCATTGGAATCTTAGACAGAAGCTCTACCTGGATGAATGGCATCCGGGAATATTTAGCAGACAACAAGCTTCCTAATTCACCACAGGAGGCAGCCATCATGAAAAAGCGAGCGGCAAACTTCGAGTTGAGAAACGGAGAACTCTTCAAGGCGGGTTTCCTCAAACCTCTATTGAAGTGTGTTACCCCAGAGAAGGGGAAAGAAGTTCTCGAAGAATTGCATGCTGGATACTGCGCCTCTCATATAGGCGGCAGGTCCCTAGCCGTCAGAGCCAGGCGGCATTAGTTCTGGCCTACTCTTGAAGCAGACGCTAAAGAGTTGGTCAAAAGATGTGACAAATGCCAAAGGTTTGGCCCTCTTATTCGTCGCCCGACTACTGATTTGACGGTAATTCACAGCCCAGTCCCATTCGCCAAATGGGGCATGGATATCTTAGGCCCTTATACGCCTGCTCCAGGCAGAAAGCGCTACATTTTGGTGGCTGTGGATTATTTCACCAAATGGGTAGAAGCTGAGCCGGTTAAGAACATCAAGACAAAGGATGTCATCTCTTTCATCTGGAAGAACATCATCACCCGGTTTGGGGTACCTATGTCTATGGTGTTTGATAATGGTCCTCAGTTTCAGACCCCCCAGCTCAAGACTTGGTTGGGAGATCAGGGTATTGAAGGAGTTATGTCTTCGATAAGTGCAATTACTAGATATATCAAGGATCACTATTATGAAGATAATAAGTTCGTTCTCTTGGGGCGTCATCATCTGTTGCTAGACTATGAGAGATGATCTTTGGGCTAGTAAAATAGCCTAAAGCCCGCTAGAATGGATCCTATGAGGTCACACACAAAGGTATTGGGTTAAGCAAGTAAGAGGCCCATTATTGGGCCTTATGAGTATGTAACTAATCATGAATAGGATTGGGCTAGTGTAGTTTGATTGGGATTAGGAATTGGGTTTGGTCATGGACTCTTATTTATGGATATGATCTATAAATAAGATCTGTGCCTAGGATTGCATATATAAGAGTCACAATCAACTTACAGTGAAATGTGAATCAAGGCAACCAAAATCCCAATTCCCTCATCTCTCTCTCTCTCACGGCACCCCTCTCCCCCCCTTGGACTTGCGGCCAACCATCCCTGGTGGTGTTCGCGGTGGTTCGTGACTAGTTCGTTGCTCATACCTCTCCGTAGAAGGTCGATTGAAGAGTTCGATCGCGACTAACTAGCATTAGTGGAGGTCTTAACCTGTGCCTGTGGACCAAGTAGAGGAGTCACGTTTGAGGTTCTTTATCTCCCTTGTTCTTGCTCGATTGCTAGTGGAATCACGCTTCAAAGGTATAATTCTTACTCTTTATGTGTTGTGCATGAGATCCTTGGTTAGGTGCTATATGAATATGATTCATGATTATTTCCGCTGCGTAGTACCTATAATCCCCTACAGTGGTATCAGTTAGCCTCTTGCAATTACATATATTGAGTATTAAACCTTTGTTAATCCACAATTTTAATTCAATTAGGAGGGAGAATAATTTAATTATGGGTCAATTCTTATATTAAATGTGATTTAACAATATAAAATCATTAAAGTTGTTTAATTTGCTCCATATTAGCCCTAATTTGATTCGAAAATTTCCCTATGAAGTTCAAAAAAAATTCGAACCCCCCCCCCCTTAATATTTCGAAATTTTTCGAAATCGTTACCCCTAATTTGTGAAATTTGTGTTTTTGATTTTGATTTAATTCGAAAGTTTTATGTTTAAAGAACTTAATCTAATTGATTTCATGATAAATTATGAATTTTTCATGATCAACCTATTTAATTTAAAAGTTAAATTGAATTGGGATTAAATTCATGAAGAACCCTAATTTTAAAATTGAATATGATTTAATTTTAAAATTGGATGGACCACACTAATTTTAATTTTAATAAAATTGTTTTGTTTTAAATTAAAAATCAAATCAAAAAATAAATAAATAAAGGGAATTGAGGTGCGGCAGCCGCGGCTAGGTGGCACAGCCACGGCGACTGCCGCATCGGTGGTGGTCTAGGAGGGAGGGCGGCTAGGCACGGGTCAGTCAAAGGGGCAGCGCAATAGTGCACCACCCCGATAGGTGTGTTGCTGCTGCTGTCCGGGCGTCGCTGCAGGGGCAGCGCACACCGCAAGGTGTGCGGCCACCATGGCCGGCTTCGGCTGGCCACACCACAGTGGCTGACGTGGGTTTTCAAAAAAAAAATTATTTTATTTTGGATAAAATCAGTTTTCAAAATTAAAATTAAAAGATAAGTTTTGATTTTGAAAAGATAATTAACAAAATTAAAGTTGTTAATTTTGTTAAGATAGGATAATTATGGAGCAAAAGATTCTATTTGGATAATAATTGATTAAATAATATGATTATCCCATAATTATTTAGGATATTAATTGATTTAAAATATGTGATTGGCAAGTAATTAGGATAGAATCTCCTAAAAGTTAGGATAATCATGGAAGATAAATATGATTTATCTTCCATAATTAAAATAAGATTTGATTCTATCTCATACCTAAATTAAAATATATGATATTTTATAATTGGTCATGAATAATATATGATATTATCTAATTACAGTAATTAATTAATTAATTAAAATATGAGATATTTTAGGAGCCATGTTTCCTTTACTGTGAATATTCGATGTTGTAGTTTAGGAAAGCATGATGAGTGATTTATTATATGGAATTTTATAATATATGATGTTATATATTGCTATATAGACTAGTATGGCCCATAGATTTTAAATACGATCTGCGCATCGTTTTGTATTTTTGTAATCTAAATACGGTCTGCGTACCGTTAAGTATTTTTGTAATTTATTTTATTTAAGTAGTAGATAGAATAGAATAAAATTACAGGTTGCAGTTAATCCAAGAATCCATGGAGTGGAGGCCCAAAGGAGCAAGGTGGATGAGATCCATGAAGATTCAAGTGGGAGCTTTTGCTTTATTAGTTTTTCTTAGGATTAAGGGGTCATACTATGTCATGTTTTATTTATGCATTAATAGATTATGCATGTTAGATTTTATTTATGTTGTTTGATGATGCGCTAGAGTTCACTAAACAATCACCACATAATGAATCTAGGTCCCAGTAATATTGAGGTTGCTTTCCCAATCAAAAACCCAATGAAACCTTTGATATTTATGATGGGTCATGCCAAAGCAGGGTGTCATATTATATCTTAGGAGAGTGGGGGTAAAACAAATTTTACACTTTTGATTGGTTATACTCAACAAGGTTACCTAAAGAGTTTAGAACCTTGAAGCTAAGGGTAATAATTAAACATGTGATGGTTAATTATTCAACCAAGAATTACATAGAGTTGTAATTATTAAAGAGTTTACTCACCTTGAAAATGTAATAGTTGATGGTAGGGCCAAAGTCCGGTCAATTTTTGCACAAATAAAGGATCTTGGAATCATTCTATTCAATAGAGATCAATTAAATATTTAATGAATGTTTTAAAGTTACCAATTTTATAATCGTTTATGGTACTTTAATTTGAAATTAAACATAATTATTAAACTTTGCCTTATTTTGACATAGATGGGTAGCCGTAATCACAGTGACAACAACGTTTACAACCTTCGGCCATTCCTTGAGAAGGATAGGTTAACAGGGGAGAACTTTTCCACTTGGGAAAGAATGCTAAGACTTGTTCTGAAATTTGAGGGTAAAGAGGATATCATTGATACCCCATTACCAGGACCTTTTCCAGAAAATCCAACTGCGGTAGAGATCAAGAAGCACAAGGAAGCTCATGACAGAGCTATACCTATCACTTGCTTAATGATTGCTACCATGGATCCTAGTCTTCAAAAGCGTTTTGAGGACCAGGATGCCTACTCAATCATGCAAGAACTCAAAGCTTTGTTTAAGAAACAAAGAGTTGAAAGGTATGAGCTCCATCGTGAGATTCTGGATTGTAGAATGGAGAAGGGAGCCACAGTTCATGATCATGTTTTCAAAATGATCGGCCTAATTCAAAGTATGGAAAAACTGGGGCACCCATACAGTGATGATTTGGCAACAGACGTCATTCTCCATTCACTACCAGAAAGTTTTAACCAGTTTATCATGAATTTTGACATGACTGCCACTGCAAAGACTATGAATCAATTGCATGCAATGTTGGTTAGTGCTGAGAAACAAATCCCTAAGGAACCTAAGAAGGAAGTTCTTATGATTCAAAAGGGAAAGGGATTCAAGAAGAAGGGGCAAAAGGCTAGTGCCAAGAGCAAGGGCAAGCAAGTTTCCAAGGCTCCTGAAAAGCCTAAGACCACTCCAAAGCCCAAGGCTGCGAGTGAAAGTGAATGCTTTTACTGCAAGAAGAAGGGGCATTGGAAGCGAAATTGCCAGAAATACCATGACTTCCTCAAGAAGAATGGAGCATCAACCTCAGGTATAATGTTATAAACATTTTAACTTTCACTTAGGTATATGATACCAAGTTGCAGTGCTTAACATAGTGATGTTGCGCAGGAACTGCAAATAAGTGAAGCTAGCATGGAAATGGAGCTTGAAGGTTCACTAGAAGTATTTTAGTGGCCAGAGATAGCTTCATAGTTTTAAATTTTGATTAGTTTATCATGATTTTAGAACAATTTCCAGTTTTGATGAGACAATATTTCGGTTTTGAATACTGAATTTGGTTTACTTGGCTTGGACAAGTGTTGATCCATGACCAAGGTAATAAATTGTTTTCATTTTGCTAGATATGAGTTTATTTTGTTTTTATGACATTGATATAAGTAGATCACAAAATAATTTAGATGATTTAAAGTACACTTACTTATAACAAAGTAAGGTTGGGTCACATAAACCATTTGCACATCCAAAGTTTTGGATGGACTCTCATTCTTATATGATTATGAATCACTTGAGAATTAGTAGTCATGCTTGATAAGTTAAGATGACCAAGTTGCCTTTTAGTAGAAAGGGTAAAAGAAGCTAAAATGACCTTTTGGTACTCATACATATGATGTATGTGAATCAATAAGTTCAAAACTAGCAAACGGATTTAACTATTTCATCGCTTTTACTAACGATTTAAGTAAATATTTCGATAATTACTTAATGAATTAAAGCTTGGAATAATTGAAAAGTTCAAAATTTCCAAATGAAATGTAAAATCAATTTGAGATAAACAATTTAACACCACAATATGATTGTTGTGATAAATATTTAGCTCAAAAAGGAATGATCATCTAAAGGGAATTGTTGAATTAATTCACAATCCAGAAACATTACAATTAAATTGTATGTTCATGAAGAAATGAATCAAACTTTGCTTGCCATTGTTCGATCCAAGATTTAATGATTTACAAATATCGTTTTGAGGATATGCATTATTACAACAACAATTGCGAATACACTAAACAGGAAACTTAACCAAAGCAGTAGAAAAAATGTCATAAGAGTTATGATTTGGAAATATTCCAAAAGTTATCTTTTCTAACAGGATTAAGGGTTATGAAATCAATGTAAAATGTTTACAACGACAACATAACACACCCTAAATCAGAAATGTAGTTCTTCATGGGTCTTCTCATCGAAACTAAGAGGTATCATTCCTACAATCGCATAGAAACAAAGTGTTTGTTGCTCGCGATAGTGTCTTTATAGAAAGAATGTCTTCCTACAAAGCCAAGTGGGAGTAAAGTTAGATCTCGATGAGATTCGAGACGAGCAACAAATGGATGTGGATAACACTACATCAGAGACGAAGGCATATGAAATCAGCTAATTTGATAGACCATGTGTCAAAGCAAGCTAATTCCACTAGCGAGGCTTCTGTCGTCCCACTAGAATGAAAGACTTCAAAGAGTTGAAGAGAATGATTCTAGTGTTGCCCATACCTATCGTAGGTCACTTGAGATCAAAACAAACAGTTTGTTGAAATTCTGAGAAAAGGTGGATTCTAAAATTTTCCTATTGGAATGTTTAGAATCCATGGCCTACAAGCAAGCTTTGAATAAATTCCAACTCAGGAAATGGCTTAAAACCATGAAATCCAGTATGGACTCCATGTTTGTAAAGATGTGTTAGTCCATAATAGTCTTACAAATAGAATCAAACCTATTAGTTGGGTAAGCCTATTCGGATTATTCTAGTTATGGATATCAAAATCGCTTTCATGAAATGTTCTTGATGGTGAGAATGTATATGATACATCCTAAGAGTTTTGAAATCCAGAAATTCCTAGAAAGTTTTGCAAACTTCATAAATTCATTTATGGATTGAAGTAAGCATTAGGGAGTTGGAACATTCGTTTTGATTAGGCAATCAAACAGTTTGATTTCCTTAGTAGAACGAAAGAATTCTTGTAGAAACAAGAAGTTTAGTGGGAGCAATTGGTCTTTTAGTCTAGTATGTAGTTGACATACAGTTCATATGAAATGATATATCAATGCTTGAATAAGTCAAGCAGTGATTAGAAAGATTGTATCAATATGATAGACTTAGAAGATTTGGAGTACACATTGGGAATTAAAATCCATGAAGTGAATCTTGAAGAATGGCTGGAATGAATCGAGAGACTTATGTTGATGAGGATCTTGACAGGTTCATGAAGAAAGACTCTAACATAGGATATCTTCCCATGTTTCATGGTAATACACTCAGTAAGACTCAGTGCCTTCAAAAGCTAATAAAGTTTAGTTGTATGGATAATGTACCTTATGCTTCTGCAAAAGGATTCATTATATGTGCCATGAAATGTACAATACAAGATGTTGCATATAACTCGTGCATATGTAGCAGAATTCAAGCAAGTTCAGAATAAGCATACAGAGAATTACCAAGAAAAGTCCTTGAGTGCTTGAGAAGCACTAAAAGGAACTCTAGTAATTTAAGCAAGTTGTCAAAAGGTTACACGAATGCAAGTTTTCCAAACAGGCAAGATGATTCTAGATGGTGATCTAAATGCATATTTGTGTCTGGATGGAAAAGGACAGTGAGCTTGAAGAGTTCAAAGCAGAGCACTGTTGCATACTCAATGTCAGAATTTGTGTATTAAACTATAGTAAGATAGTTAGAGAGTAAGTTTGGATTAAAATGTTATGTGACTAACAGGTCACCTTTGCCAAAAAACAAAGGAGCCAGAGTCACATCACAAATCCAAACAAAAGGATATGGGATATCACCTCAATTATGAGATCATTGACCTGCGGAAGGTCGTGTTCTGCAAAGTTTTAATATGAGTGAGAAATCACTAAACCCCTTCCATGGACTAAGATATGAGAGTCATATTAAAGTCCTAGGAATGAAGCAAGTTGTGTAATTTAAGTTGTATATATTTTGAGAAAACATATTACATGAGAAATGCATCAATTTGCAGAATTATATTTAAAACAGAAATTTTATTATTTCTCTTATTTAATGATGGTTTTTAATATTAAATAAAATGTCCAAAATAATTATGGATTGATGGGCTCATCAGGTTGATGACCTGGTGAATGAAACCCCACAGGTGAACAAAATCCATGTATTATTTAAGTTCCTAGTTCAGAATCATTAAATTGGACATAAATGATTTCTAATAATGGACTAGCATGTAAGATTGATTGGATAGCGCAGTTTCATGGGCTATAGGAGCGTAGTGAAGCTCGGTCAATCACATGGATATGCATGAATGATGCATGATCGAACTATAAACCTACTTTGAAGTTCAAGTATATAACTTCTGGATATATTAGTGGATTCCTTTGCCATGAGTGGTGATTAGGGGATTTTTATCCACCAATCACCGTCTGACAAGTGGACCAACCAGGTTCCGCCACGGGTCCTTCACGAAGGCCAATAGGAGCCTGCCACGTGTCAATCACAGATACGTCCTCTACGGACCAATTGAGACACGCCACGTGTCCACCCATGCCAAATGGGAAAACCGGCCATCAAGGCCCAATCCAGTCTAGAGGCCCGATCAGCCCTAGGTTTACCTTAAACCTAGAGAGTGGCACGCTTCTCAAGGCTATAAATACTTAATTAATCCTCATTAGTTAGGGAATCGAAAAATCAAGAAATCAAGCAGAGAAGAACAGAAATATTACGGAACACCAACAACCGGCTAATCTCGCTAACGACGCAGATTACCAACACTAAGCACTCTCACCTAGAGAGATCTTATTACTTTAATTTCCGTATTAATTACTCCTTAATCAGGTACTAACTTGACCGTTGGAGGCGGAGCTTTCAGGAGTCTCCGTTATTTTGCAGGTACAGGCGTCCGGTTCCAGTCTCGGAATTGTAACTCTCCCGTAGGACATCAGAAAACCCCGAAACATTTGGCGCCGTCTGTGGGGAGAGTACTTCAGAGATGGCATCCAAGTCTGTACCGACTCCAGAAGAGAGGCGTCCCCTAGACGACCCTCAAGTTCAGTCGGACCATGATACCGAAAGTGAATTTGAAGTTGAAACTCATACAGCTCCAGACGGGACCCTAAGGGCCCGACGTACCCGTCATACCGAAAGGAGGGAACGGGAGCATCTTCAAACAGGAAGCGAGCCAGCAGGCGCACCGCTTGCTCGGCAACAGCCGACTGATGGGTCTGCTCCCATCACAAGGAACGAACTCATGACCTTCATGAGGGACTTCAAGGGAGAGATTCAAGAGTTGATCAACAAAAAACCGCCTGCTTCAGTCAAAGAGCAGTCGGCCAAGAAACCTTCCACTTCACTGAAGAGGAAGCCAGTTCAAGGGCGAGAGGCGACTCCTCATCCTAAATCCAAGAAGCGGGAGCCACCTGCTCTTGATTTCACAAAACTCCGTTATCCTACGGGAAATAGGAAACCGGTTCGTCATATTCAGGCGGACGGGTCAAAGCAAACGTTCACAGATGCTCGGCTCCTGCTAGAGCAGAAGAAGAGTGACCGATTATCAGAGTCGGCTTCTACTTCAAATTTTCAAGACAGTTTGCGAAATGCCTCGATGAGGCATACTCAGTCGTACCATGAGAGTCAGTCAGGCGGCACCTCCCGTCAGTCCGGCTTTCATAGTGCCCAGGCGGTACCAAACTTACCATTTTTGCCGCAACAACAGTATTTTATGCAGCCACCTCCATTTGGTGGACCTGCAGCAAAAAACGTCCAACCTATGGACTGGCAGCTACGGCTGCTTAGACTTGGTGAACAGCCGTCGGCCTTCTCCAAGGAAATTACTGAAGCCGCTCAGCCGGCCAAAGTAAAAAATGTTCTAGTAGGCGCCTATGATGGCACTACTAACCCAGAAGACCATCTGATGGCATTCACCAACCTGATGTACCTTCAAGGGTTGGATGATCCCACTTGGTGCAAGTGTTTCCCAGCGACTCTCAAGGGAATTGCACAGCAATGGTTCGGCAACCTGCCGACTGGTTGTGTAAACAGCTTCAGGACGCTTGCTTACTTATTTGCCTCCAACTTCGCTATGAACATCCCTGCGAAGAAAACGACCCTTGATTTGGGAACAATTCAGCAGGGCGAGAAGGAGGGGCTTCGTTCTTACATCAGGCGGTTCAACCTGATGAGAATACAGATTCAAGGGTTACCGGATGAGGTAGCTTATACTGACTTTTTTAGAGGTCTCAAAGACGGGTCTACCTTCAAATTTGATTTAGTTCGAAAAAGGGTGGCGACTCTTCAAGAGGCCTTGATTGAAGCAGAAGCCTATATACAGGCAACTGATCTGTGTACGATAAAACAGTCGGACGGGAAGAGGTTCGACAAAAGAGAGGGACGACAGAAACAGTCGTCCAACAAAGATGAGAAAAGAAAAGAGGTCTGGGCGGCTGATTCCTCTAAACAGCCGGCTCAGAAAAAGAAAAAAGAATTCAAACCATACTCCCCAAAGTATGTCTTTAACAAGGATAACCAGTTTATCCTAAAAGAAATAAAGGGACGGTTCTCAATTGAGAAGCCGCTCCCCATGAAGGGTTCTGCAAGCAACCGGAACCAAGACAAAATCTGTGCTTATCATGATGACGTTGGTCATCACACCAATGACTGCATCAGTCTCATGCGGTACCTAGACCGCTTGGCTGAGCAAGGTGATCTTGACACTTATGTCAAGAAATCTACGGGGAACACCTCCTCAAAAAAGCAGTCGGCCAAAAAGAATCAACAGGCCGACAGTTCCGATACAGATGATGCAGTCGTCTACACCATTGCAGGCGGCTTCTCAGGAGGCGGCCCCACTATTAGGGGCAATAAGGATAATATAAGGCGGTTAGATGTAAATTCCGTTCACCAAGAACGGTCGTCCAAATATACATTCCCTGAGATTGTCATCACTGAAGAGGATCTAGGAGGGGTAAGGGGGCCGCATGACGACCCTCTCGTTATTGAATGTAAAGTGGCCAACCAGAGAGTTGGCCGAATCCTCATAGATACCGGGAGCTCCTCAGATCTCATCAGCAGCAAAAGTCTGTCAAAACTGAAATATCAGACGGACTGCATACATCCGGCCTCCCACCCTTTAATAGGGTTTGGAGGAGGAGTCGTCCACCCACTAGGACGAGTAGATTTACCCATTCGCCTGGGCGAAAAAGGGGAAGGACGACACATGGTAGTCCGGTTCCTAGTAGTAGAGGAACTCTCGGCCTACAACATGATTCTGGGTCGACCAACCCTGAATAATTCCAAGGCTGTTATAATCCCGTCTCTTATGCTGCTTAAGTTTGAGAGGGATAATGGAACAGTCGGCTCCCTAAGGGGAGATCAGAGGATGGCCCGAGAGTGCTATCTCTCGGATGTCAAGCCCACTGTTATGGCCACTGGGACAAGTGGAGAAAAAACAGACCTTGACAATGTCAAGGACAGTGCGCCTGTTCAAGAAACAGGCGACAAAAAGAGAAAGGCGTCCCAGACAGAGTCCGCAAGAAAAGCAAGAAAATAGCAATCATTGGCAGAGGAGCGGCCGGATGAGTTCCGCCCTCAGCCGGCTGGTGAGCATGCGGACCTGATATTAGACGACTCACGTCCTGACCGAACAGTCAAAGTTGGGACGACTGCTCTGAGAAACCTTGGTGACGACTTTCACAACCTATTGAAGGAATACAAGGACATCTTTGCATTTGAAGTCCATGAAATGCCAGGCATTAGTCCTGATCTGGCGGTACATAAACTCGCCGTGGATCCGAAAAAGAAGCCGGTACGGCAAAAGAAGCGGAACCATGGCGAAGAAAGAAGTCAGGCGGCAGCCGCCGAAGTTAAAAAATTACTTGATGCAGGGTTCATTCGACAATGTTACTTCCCAGATTGGGTTGCAAATGTGGTGCTTGTTAAAAAGCCGAATGGCACCTGGCGAATGTGTGTAGACTACACAGACTTGAACAAGGCGTGCCCCAAAGACAGTTACCCTCTGCCTAAAATTGATAACCTGGTCGACTCAACAGCCGGCCATGCCTTGATGAGTTTTATGGACGCCTATTCTGGTTTCCATCAAATTCCTTTGTGGAAGAAAGATCAGGAGAAGACGGCCTTCGTCACTGATCAGGGATTATACTGTTACATGGTCATGCCGTTTGGTCTTAAGAATGCCCCGGCTACCTTCCAACGAATGATAAACACAGTGTTCTTTGATCAGATTGGGAGAAACGTCGAGGCATATATTGATGATATGATTGTCAAGACTAAACTTCAGAAAGATCATCTGGCGGACCTCCGAGAAACTTTCGCCACACTCAGGCGGCACCATGTCATGCTCAATCCCAAGAAATGTGTATTTGGAGTTGAGTCTGGGAAATTTCTCGGATTTCTTATCAATCAGAGAGGAATAGAGGCGAACCCTGAGAAGGTACAGGCGGTCATTGACATGCAGTCGCCTCGTACCGTCCGAGAGGTTCAGAAGTTAACAGGTTGTCTGGCGGCCTTGGGGAGATTCCTAAGCCGATCAGGCGACAAATGCCTATACTTTTTCCAGGCAATTAAGAAAAAGGCAAGGTTCGAATGGGGGCCAGATGCTGAGGCCGCCTTCCAGAAATTAAAGGTTCACTTGCATTCCTTGCCGAGGCTGGTCAGCCCTTTGCCCAAAGAAGATCTCTACATGTACCTGGCCGTCTCTGATCATGCGTTAAGCGCTGTGCTCCTTGCTGAAAGGGACGGCTGTCAGCTCCCGGTCTACTTTGTCAGTCACGTACTGAAAAATGCCGAGTTGAGGTATCCCCTAGTGGAGAAATTTGGTCTTGCACTCTTCATGGCTGTTAAAAAATTGAAGCCCTACTTTTTGGCACATGCAGTCGTCGTGTATACCGACCAACCAATCAAGCGGCCCCTTACCATCATGGAGTCGTCAGGACGAATGATCAAATAGGCCATAGAAATACAGAGCCTCGAAGTTACTTTCGAGCCTAGAAAAGCAGTGAAGGGGCAAGCCTTTGCTGACTTTATTGTAGAGATGACTCGTCCTCCTGACTCTCAAGTTCCAGACCAAGTCTGGAAGGTATATGTGGACGGAAGCTCTACTTCAAATGGTTGTGGAGCAGGCGTCGTATGTCAATCTCCAGAGGGCGACAGGTTCGAGTATGCTCTACGCTTCAGTTTTCAGGCTTCAAACAATGAGGCAGAATATGAAGCTTTACTAGCCGGGATCCGCATGTGCAAGGCGGCAGGGGCAAGAAAAATAGACGCCTGTTCTGATTCACAATTGATAGTGAGTCAGTACAATGGCGAATACGAAGCAACCCATCCGGCCATGATCAAATATCTACAGGCGGTCCGACAAGCAGTCGGCTCCCTTGAGGATTTCCATCTGATCCAAGTGCCGAGATCAGAAAACAACCAGGCAGATGCACTGTCAAAATTAGCATCATCCGCCTCCTCCGATACTCCTCGAACTGTTTTTTGGGAAGTAATGGAGAAGAGAAACATCGAGAAAAACCCTATTGGAATCCTAGACAGAAGCTCAACCTGAATGGATTCAATCAGGGCATATCTGACAAACGGTACACTGCCGGATGATCCTCAACAAGCGGCAACACTGAAAAAACGAGCCTCTTGTTTTGAGATGATACAGGGAGAACTTCACAAGAGGGGGTACCTTCAACCCTTCTTAAAGTGTGTTACTCCTGAAAAGGGACGAGAGATACTAGATGATCTTCACTCTGGTTTTTGTGCTTCCTATATAGGTGGTAGGATGCTTGCTCAAAGGGCAAGGCGGCAGGGCTACTTTTGGCCTACTTTGGAAGCAGATGCAATGGAGATGGTGAAAAAATGTGACAAGTGCCAAAGGTTTGGCAAATTAATTCACCGTCCGGCTACTGACCTCACTACCATTCACAGCCCACTACCGTTTGCTAAGTGGGGCATGGACATTCTGGGTCCATATACGCCTGCTACAGGCGGCAGAAGGTATATACTTGTTGCCGTTGACTACTTCACTAAATGGGTAGAGGCGGAGGCTGTAAAGGGAATCAAGACGAAAGATGTAATTTCATTCATTTGGAAAAACGTCATCACTCGGTTCGGGGTTCCCATGTCTATGGTTTTTTATAATGGTCCCCAATTTGAGACGCCTGTTCTCAAAAGCTGGTTGGGAGACCAAGGAATTGCACACTACTTTGCATCTGTCGGCCGTCCACAAGCAAACGGCCAGGTAGAAGCCTTTAATAAAATCATCTCAGACGGTCTCAAGAAAAAGATTGAACGAGCAGGCGGCCTATGGGCGGATGAACTACCACATGTTCTCTGGGCCATTAGGACGACTGAAAAAGGGGCGACTAGAGAAACTCCATTCCTCCTAACTTATGGTGCAGAAGCTGTTCTTCCAATAGAACACTACGAGCCGACTCTTCGAGTAATGCTGTATAACGAAGAGGCAAACTGGGAAGCCATGCGCCTGGCATTAGACTCACTTCCTGAAAAGAGGGGCAATGCTGTTTTGCGCCATGAGATCTATCGCCTGAGAATGACTAGATCATACAACAAAAAAGTACACAGGCGTCCACTCAAAGTAGGGGACTTTGTACTTAGAAAAATGGAAGCAGTAGGTAGGGCTAATGAGTCTGGCAAACTAACTCCCAACTGGGAAGGACCCTACCGAATCTATGAGGAAGTCAGGGACGGTACCTACCGTCTGGAAACACCAGACGGACAACCGTTGCCTCGAACTTGGAATGTAGATAACCTTAAAAAATATTTCTTCTGAGAGATGTAAAGTAAAGAGCTACTTGATAAAGTTTGCACTTACTATTTAATTTTGTATTACGAGGGGCATGCCGTCTGTACCTTTACAGTCGGCTACTCTCCATTGAGTTTTTCACGCTATCTTCTGAGGGGCATGCCGTCTGTTCCTTTACAGTCGGCTACTCTCCATTGAGTATTTTACTCAACACTTAGCTAAAAAGATTAGGGCCTGTCCGACCCTGTGCCTAACAGGCGGCTACCCTTCTTTTACTTAGCACCTACGTTCACCAAGAACTTACCAAGGCCACCGGCCGAATGATCAGACCAGGCGCCAAGCCAACTGATCAAATCTACAAAACTAATACGACCTGTCCCAACATCATAGCAGGCGTCCGACGGCATCCCTCCGGATGAAATTCGTCGCAGAGAGCAGCTCCCTTTTGGGTGGAACATTGTTCTATAAACTAATTACACGGCACCTATACGACTGTCCCCAAGGGCAACCACGTAGCCGTTTTTGAGACAAGGATAACTCTATCACTAACCAAACCAGTGGTAGCAGTTGACATCTGAGTCAGATGACCGCCTGTATTACTTGGGATAAATGCAGGGGGTACCTATTGAGTTAATAGCCAACAAACATTGGCGAATCAAGGGGTCTAGCCGGCCTACGCCGCCTGGCACCTCTACTTCTCAAACAAAAGTGACGGCGACTGAGTAACTCCAACGTTAACTCATAGTCACTCCTTCAAATTTGGTATAAAACCTAAAAAGTTTGAGTCGTCCGCCTGTTTCAAACAAACAAGGGCACTCAAACCCCTATTCCTACTAGGTAACCTATTGAGTTAATAGCCAACAAACAATGGCGAATCAAGGGGTCTAGCCGGCCCACGCCGCCTGGTACCTCTACTACTCAATCTAGATTGTGACGAAGACTAAGTAACTCCTAGGTTAATAGTCACTCAAACTTAGTATGGAGCCTAAAAGGTATGAGTCGTCCACCTGTTTTTAATAAACAAGGGCTCTCAACCAATACTCTTGCTAGGTTAACAAATTACGAGTTAAAAGCCAACATTGGCAATAAAGGGAACCAACCGGCACCCGCCGCTTGTTATCCTACTTAATTCCTTGGCAACTAGGAAATACTATTTACTTGGTCAGACCAATTGAATAAATAGTTCGAATACCGATTGAATAAATGGCCGACTGATCATCTACCCTGGAAACAGACCACCAGTCGTCCAGGGGCATAGGCGGCATACTTACTATTTGTACCTGTCTTAACGTTCGGCCATACACAACAGTCGGTCTAGTGAACAAAGGGATATTAGATATGGAATACTTAGACAAATTTGAACCAAAACAAAAATTTGATTAAAAATGAGCCGGTCATTAAAGACCAGCAGAATATTCAAAACCCCGGCCCCCTGGCCGGGTAATTACAAAGCAAACGGCACGCAGGCCGTGGAAAAAATACGTTAAGCTTAAGAAGGGGGCAGTTCAGTATCAGCAGCTGCCGCCTGGTCAGCACTCTTCTTGCTGGACTCGGCTTTAGCTGCACCCTCTTTTGATGCCTTACCCCCAAGTGGCACAAGCGCCACAACCGGCTCTTCCTCCTCCAACGCACCTTCCAATGCCTCTTCTTCAGCAGCCGCCAGGATCTGTTGATTATATGTTTCCGAACACTGGCGGTACGTTCTTTCCCATGAGGCAAAGTCGGCACTGGGGAACAGTCGTTCCCAGTTCATGCGCTGGATTTGAGCGGAGTCTTCCACCATCTCCCGGACGAGCTCTTTCTTCTCTTGCTCGGCCTTTTCCGAGAGCTCTTGGGTAAGACTCTTCTCTTGGTTCACCAGGCGTTCTTTTACGTTGGCCAAAGATTTCTCCATGGCTTCGTAAGAGTGCATTTTTTGGCGAAGAGGTTTCAGCTCGGCCTTAAGGTTTGTGACGGTCGCCTCTAGCTCGTCAACCTTCTTTTGGGCCGCCTCTAACTGAGCCCGAACAGCGGCGGTAGCCTGCGCCTGATAATAAAGAAGATCAATGGTCAGTACTTCATTTTGGGCAATTTGAAACATTGCCTTATCACAGCTGGAGGCGGCCATAGCTTTTGCGGCCTTTACCTCTTTGTTTTTTCCGATCAATCGGCTTGCGAAGGCTGTTGACTCGGAGCAGGGCCTAAGTACAAAGAAAAACAGGCGTCAGCTTCCAAACAAAAAAGATAACAGGCGTCCTGGAACTCAAAAACTCAAAAATATGCTAAGTATACCTCAGCAAGGACCCCTGAAATCCCATCAAGGTCAAGGGTGCCGGCACCCCTGACCGCCTCCCTTTCAGATGGAGGAACTACTTTAACCATGGACTTGGCTACCTCAACCAAGTCAAGCCCCTGAGGGCCGGCTGCATTAAGCGAAAGGAAAAAACAAGTTAGACCTAGTCAAGAAGGAAGCAAGTGTGAGTTTTTACAAGTGATTGTCCATACTTCTAGGCGGCCCCGCCGGGGTTTTAGAAGAAGTGGCCGGCTGCTTCTCAGCCGCCACTGTTTTCCTGGAAGACCCAGGAGAGCTTGCAACAGTCGTCCTCCGGGCCTTGGGGTCCGGCTGTTGCGAGGAAGAAGCCCTTGGAGTGCCAGACTGAAAACAAAAAGAGTTAGTATATGCATAAGACAACTAAAAGAGGAAGAGTTTTCGAAGCTTACCAAGGGTGCCCCCTTGTTGGGGGAGTCGGCATAAGACTGTTGCATGAGCGAGGCCCGCAACATGGCCGCCGCAGTCTTAGATGCTGTTATTTTACTCATGGCGTCAGCTGCAAAAAATAAACAGCAAAGTTAGTAAAGATCCCAAGTAAACAAGGTGTGAAAAAACAGAGTATTTGTCAGGCCGGCTACCTCTAGAGCACCGACTGCTGAGGCCACAGGCGGCCAAAAAGTACTCGTCATAGAGCCACTTGAAGCTCGGGACGCAGTTTAGGGGTACTTGCTCTCGTACCCCTGAAGTAGGGTTCACCCTAGTCTCTACTTTGAAGAGTCCTTTGTCTAGGATCTCTCTTTTAGCCTTTGGGGGAACAGGCGGCATGCTGCGGCCGCCTGCGAGAAGAGGCGGATCCCTATTCCACTTGTTAAAACGTTGGTTCAGCTCCGTGTCTGAACCCTCAATGATAAGGAAGGTGTTCCGCCAATCCTTCCATTTGTTCGCCTTACCTCTCGTCATGAGGTAACCCCTATGGCTTGTTAATTGATACCAGCCGGTACCTCCCGACTTAGGGGTCCGGCTGAGATAGTTCATGTGGGCGAAAGCCTCAAAGCTTGGCTCCACCCCGTACATTTCGCACCCGGCCACATAGCCGAGTACGTTTACCCAAGAGTTGGGGGCTAACTACCATAACCCCAGATCATACCCATCTAAAATCCGCTGAACAGCCGGATGTAATGGGAAGCGCAGTCCAGCTTTGATGGCCGCCACATAGCAGCCAAAGCAGCCGTCACCATAGCTGGTACCAGCCGGCCAGACGACAGTGTCTTCTGGATCCGGCACGAACAGTAAAAATTCCGGGCCCATTCTGTGGTTGGCAATAAAGCTCGCCACGTTGTCTTGCATGGTTGCGATCCGGCCCCGGGGTACCATGCAGTAGTAGGGGGCATTTTCCTCTCTGTAAGAGGCGGACGGCTCCGCCCAATTGTCCCCCTTCTCAACTGCATGAGAAAGTCTCGCCTCTTGTAGGCGGCTATGTTATTCTTCTGAGCCTGGAGAACTGTGGCCAGAAGAGCTGGACTCGGACTCGTCCTCTGACGAGTCCGAAGGGGACGACTCCTCCCCTCTCCCAGAGGGGCCCGCCTCCTCTCCCTTAGAAGGAGCAGGAGGAAAATTAGACATGTCAACGGTAAGATGGGAAGGGACCACCTTGGCCCCTCTCTCAGAACTGTCGGCTTGGCAGTCGCCTCGTTTCAATTCTACATCTGGTGCCTGGTCAGATGTTTCACTAAGGAGCACCCTTTGGGAGGAGCCGTCTGAGTTTGATATCATAGCAGTCTGTTTCGTTCTGGCCATCACGTTCTGCATAGACACAGATACAGTCGGACTTTGTATAAAGGGCAAAGATGGGTCCAGAAAAGGGCAGGCGGCACTCCTAGTCCTAGATTCAGCCGTCCCCGGTGACCGGCTGATCACTAACTTAGGTCGTGTCGTGTGCTTCCGTGGTGCCATTTCAAAAAATAAAAAGAAAATTAAGAGTAAGAGAACTGAGTTACCTGAACGAGTGACGGTTGATGAGGTCCTGGAAGTCCGGTGCAGTCGGCTTGTCAGAACAGGCGGTAGGCGGAAAAGGTCCGAAATGTCAGAGAAAGTTCAGGGGTCCGAATGTTCTTGCAAAGTTCTCAAATGTGAAAATGACCGAAGTCAGCACTTCCTTTTATAGGCAAAGTGAGAAGGCGAAAGGTCGCTTCCAAATTCAAAATTTGGGCGGGAAAATCTCTCGGCCGTTTGCAAGGTGACACCTGTAGCAGGCCGTCGCCTGTCGCCGTGCGACACCTGTCACAGGCGACACGTGACCAGTCACGTGCCACCTGTGAGGGGCAAATGATTAGGGGATTTTTATCCACCAATCACCGTCTGACAAGTGGACCAACCAGGTTCCGCCACGGGTCCTTCACGAAGGCCAATAGGAGCCTGCCACGTGTCAATCACAGATACGTCCTCTACGGACCAATTGAGACACGCCACGTGTCCACCCATGCCAAATGGGAAAACCGGCCATCAAGGCCCAATCCAGTCTAGAGGCCCGATCAGCCCTAGGTTTACCTTAAACCTAGAGAGTGGCACGCTTCTCAAGGCTATAAATACTTAATTAATCCTCATTAGTTAGGGAATCGAAAAATCAAGAAATCAAGCAGAGAAGAACAGAAATATTACGGAACACCAACAACCGGCTAATCTCGCTAACGACGCAGATTACCAACACTAAGCACTCTCACCTAGAGAGATCTTATTACTTTAATTTCCGTATTAATTACTCCTTAATCAGGTACTAACTTGGCCGTTGGAGGCGGAGCTCTCAGGAGTCTCCGTTATTTTGCAGGTACAGGCGTCCGGTTCCAGTCTCGGAATTGTAACTCACCCGCAGGACATCAGAAAACCCCGAAACAAGTGGAACACTGATTCCATTCAATGGATGTTATGGTTGTGGTACACTTAAACGTATGCCCGTAACTGGAGATTATAAAGGGTGTTTTCCGGTTATTTCTGAAATTGAGTAGGAGCATTGGTTGCCACAAGATTGGATTGAGTCTACCTAGTTAATTAGGAATGTGTCTTGGCCCCTTGAAGAGGGAGAATTCAGAAAATGCATGGCCGTGCTCAAATGGATTACACAGTAATCATTTGTTTTGTAATTCTCACTCAGTTTTCAAGAAAAGATTTGTGGACTAATATGATCACGACATGAGATGCAATCATATTATCAAATCGGCACACATTGACTTAAGGAATTTGAATATTGCGCACTTGTCTCAGACAAGTGGGAGATTGAAGGAGTTATGTCTTCGATAAGTGCAATTACTAGATATATCAAGGATCACTATTATGGAGATAATAAGTTCGTTCTCTTGGGGCGTCATCATCTGTTGCTAGACTATGAGAGATGATCTTTGGTCTAGTAAAATAGCCTAAAGCCCGCTAGAATGGATCCTATGAGGTCACACACAAAGGTATTGGGTTAAGCAAGTAAGAGGCCCATTATTGGGCCTTATGAGTATGTAACTAATCATGAATATGATTGGGCTAGTGTAGTTTGACTGGGATTAGGAATTGGGTTTGGTCATGGACTCTTATTTATGGATATGATCTATAAATAAGATCTGTGCCTAGGATTGCATACATAAGAGTCACAATCAACTTACAGTGAATTGTGAATCAAGGCAAGCAAAATCCCAATTCCCTCATCTCTCTCTCTCTCACGGCACCCCTCTCCCCCCCCCTTGGACTTGCGGCCGACCACCCCTGGTGGTGTTCGCGGTGGTTCGTGGTGGTTCGTGACTAGTTCGTTGCTCATACCTCTCCGTAGAAGGTCGATTGAAGCGTTCGATCGCGACTAACTAGCATTAGTGAAGGTCTTAACCTGTGCCTGTGGACCAAGTAGAGGAATCACGTTTGAGGTTCTTTGTCTCCCTTGTTCTTGCTCGATTGCTAGTGGAATCACGCTTCAAAGGTATAATTCTTACTCTTTATGTGTTATGCATGAGATCCTTGGTTAGGTGCTATATGAATATGATTCATGATTATTTCCGCTGCGTAGTACCTATAATCCCCTACAGGTATCTCACACTGTTTTGCATCAGTCGGCCGACCCCAAGCAAACGGCCAGGTTGAAGCCTTCAACAAACTCATCTAAGACGGCATAAAAAGAAAATTGAAAGAGCCGGTGGTTTATGGGCAGAAGAGTTAATTCATGTCCTATGGGCCATCCGGACTACTGCTAAAGGGGCAACCGGTGAAACCCCATTTATCATGGTTTACGGTGCTGAAGCCGTCTTGCCTATCGAACATTACGAGCCGACTCTCAGAGTCATGCTATATGATGAAGAGGCAAATTGGGAGGCCATGCAGCGGCATTGGAATCCCTCCCAAAACGCAGGGGCAACGCTGCCCTCCGCCATGAGATATACCGCTTGAGAATGACCAGAGCTTATAACAAGAAAGTGCACAAGCGTCCTCTAAAAATGGATGACTTTGTGTTACGAAAAATGGAGGCAACCGGTAGGGCCAATGAGGCTGGGAAGCTAACCCCTAACTGGGAAGGCCCCTATCGGATTTATGAAGAAGTCAGGAACGGCACCTACCGTCTGGAAACCCCAGACGGTCGTCGCCTGCCTAGAACTTGGAATGTAGATAATCTGAAAAAGTACTACTTCTGAGAATGTATATTTTTTGTAAACAGTAAGTCAATTAATGGAAATTCAGGCTTTGTTTACAGATTTATTTTGCCATTATTATTGTTCATCCGCCTGGGCAATGCTCAGACGGACCCTGAGTTTAAATAACTAAGTTTGATACTTAGTTTAGTTAAACATTATAATTGCTAGTCCGCCTAGGTAAACCTCAGACGGACTCTCTGTTGGAATCACTAAGTTTGATACTTGGTGTGAATTATCAATCGCTTATCCGTCTGGGTAATACTCAGACGGATTAATTCGTTCAACCAACTAAGCTCACGTAACAAACTTGGCACAAAAACGCCTAGTGGCTATAAAACCGGACTCAAACAAGACCAAAGAACAATATGGCCGGATGGTTGCTTATTTTACAAAACCGCCTGTCTTAACATGGACAAAGGCGTCCGGCAACACCCCTCCGGGTGCAATCGTCGCAGAGAACAGACTATTTGTCGGTTCTACATACCTATGCAGACGGCAAAAATTGAACGACCGAATTGGTCAAATCATAGCCGTCTGACCAGAATAATCTATGAAGAACGATTAAGTTACCGAATACCGAATGCTCTGGGGCATCAGTCAGTCACTGGCTGAAGTTCTCACTTAGGTTATTTTTTCCAAAGTTGCACTCACTCTCCTTATTGGGGCAAAAGATTGTGTAATGGCTATTTGTTAACCCCATACGGAATATAACCGCCTGGGTAAGAAGCTCAAAGCACCCGCTTTAATGGCCGGCTGTGCACTTGGTTTGGGGCAATCACCATTGTGATTGATTGGCCTAAAAACACCCCATACTTCTCTTAGTATCAAGTGTTTTCAAGCCAATCAATCAATTTGAAATAAAACCAACTACACAGCCGTCCAGGGGCAAGAGCACCCGGATTACAAACTGCCGCATGCTTTTTTAAGTTAGGCAAAATATTAATGAATTGCAAACATAACGCAAAATTCAAATTGAAAAACTCAAACACAAACAGGTATAAAAGAACCGACTGAGTCGGAATACTTCATTAATATGGCTCAAAGGCTAGAAGTTGTGTTAACTGGAGTTACATCCGGTGAGGAAACAAAAAATAAATTTTTAATCCAACCCCATGGTTGGTAAAAATACAACAACACACAGCATACAAGCCGGTAGAGAAACAACAATGGCATACTGCCACAGAAAGTAGGGATGCCCGCCTAAGGCTGAGGTGGCTGATAATGTCCCGGCTGAGTTTGGCTGGTTTGACCCTCATTATGCTCATCCGCCGGCTCCTCAGTATCAGAGACATCATATCCTTGCTTAGCAGCCCAATCCTTGAAGCGAGGCGGAGGAGCATCACCCAGTAGCTGGGCATCAACACCTCAGTGGCGTAATCATACCTCAGCTTATAGATCTTAAAGTCTATTTCTGGGTAAAGGAGGCTCCAGGTGATCTTTAGCCGGGCCAAGTTATCCCGCTCATTCTCCTCTGTCAGTCGTTTCTGCTCTTGGGCCAGCTCGTCCGACTGCTTGTTGCGCAGATTGATAAGCTCAACCCTCAGGCGGTTTACGTCTATTCGGAGTTGGGCATTCTCCTTGTCAGGATCTTCTAATGCCTTGAGATCTGATTTGGCATCTTTCAGCTGCTTATCAAGGTCATCAGCCCGGCTGTTAGCTTCGTCGTTTGCAGACGTCAAACTCCGGATCAGCTCCTCCTGTTTCAACTCTACTACTTTAATCTTTAAATTACACATATAATCAGAATATTCAGAAGAGTTGAGGTTTTCAAGGGCCCTCCGTTTGGCGTCATTTACCTCTTCCTGTTTCCGCCTGAAGGGGCCCCTGAGGCTGTCCACTCTAAGCATTTTCTGTGACAAGAACAGCCGGCTTATGAGTTACTTAGCAAAATTAAAGATAAAAGATGTCAAGGTTGTGGGATTCACTACCTCAGCCAGTTGGCCCATTATCCGGTCAAAGTCCACGACCTGCAGATCAGGTATGGAGTTCTTCTCAGACCGGGTGATGGTCCTCACCATCCGTTTTGCAAAACCCGCAAGATCCGGCTGGTCAGAAGTCAGATCTGCATCAAAAGTAATACTCTGTGAGTTAGAGGCAACGTAGTCGGCATTAATCCGTTGCCGGCTGCAGACCAACCCTTTAGAAGGATCAACCTTGGTCTTGACTCTCATAAAATCAAGTGGCCAAGGTATTTCAATCCGTCCCTTACCTTGGGCTTCCTGATGGTTCTCCAGATTCTGCTCCTCCCTAGGCGTTGCCGCACCGCCTGCAACATTAGGTGGCTCGCCACCCTTCGATGTCGTAGAGACATCCGGCGCTTTCTACTGCGAGCGTTCTGAGCTTTCGCTCAATTTTTTCAGCACAGCAGGGGATTTGTCCCCGGTCGTAGGACGATCGGATTGGGAAGATGATTGTGTCTGGGGAGGAGGAGGGCCTTTCCTGGCGACTTTAGCAACCGGAGTCTTTTCTAGATCGTCTTCTTGCCTTTTGAGCAGCTTGGAGAAAGATCGTGGGATCTTCTTGACGGACTCCTGAGAAATAAACAAAGGGTAAGTATACCCAAACGGTTTAAAAAAAAATGCAAACACATCAAGTCAGGCAGTCTTACCCCGCCTTTTTTGGAATCCTTAGCCTCGACGGCTGCTTTCTTGGCCAACGCAGCCTTTTTGCACAACAGCGCCGCAGACTTAGCCGGAGTCTTTGCCTGATCAACCATCCTCAAGGCCTCGTCTGCAAGAACAAGAATTTATAGTTAGAGAAAATTATGGCAAGTTTGCAATTAAAGTAAAATAACAATCATTCCGGATGAGAAGTATTCTACCCCTGGGAAACATGGTACTTAGCCCGCAGGCGGACAAGAAGCACTCGTCCTTGAAGAAGTCCGGATGGGGAATCCAATTTTTGGGTACAATAATGTGAGTCCCATCCCCCATGGGCTCAGTTGTTGTTTCAAAGTATCCCGACTCCATTATTTGCTCCCGGACCTTAGTAGATAGTGTCGGGAGAGGGCATTTGCGTCCAAGAAGAGCCGGCTCAGTATTGTACCGGCGCAGTGTCCGGTTGTGTCTAAGGGTGGGGGAGAAAACCAAATAAAACTTGTCCTTCCACCCGGACCATTTGGACACTTAGTCTAGAGTCATCAAGTATTGGGGCAAGGTAGTCAGAGTATACCATGCCCCATGGCCGCCTGGAGCCTTGCTCAAATAGTGCATATGAGCGAAGGCGGAGAAGCTAGGGTTCAAGTTTTGAAACTCGCAGGCGGCGATGTAACTTAGGATATTCACCCACGAATTGGGGGTGAGCTGCCAAACCCCTAGAGTGTACCCCTTAAGGATTTTCCTAATCCCGCGGTGGAGGGGGAACCGGAGGCCGGCTTCGATAACCGCCTCATAGCAGATAAAGTAATCATCTGCGTGCTCAATATCATCACCCCATGCAATTACAGCGTCAGCCGGAGGGACGATAATCTCCCAATCCCTTCCAAAGGGGTGCGTTTCCTTGAAGGCCCTGAATTCGCTATTTAGGAGGGCGATGTTACCCGGCAGCATCCGGGTCCTTTTGGAGTTGGGGTTGTCAGCGACCTTGGGCGGCTACTGATAGTCAACCGCAAAATTGTCCTGGTCAGAGCCGGAAGATTCGGCTCTTGATCCTTGGCCGGCCTCAGCATCGCCGGCTTCATTAGAGGAGGCGGCTCCCTCGCCGTCTACCTCTCGTACCCCAGAGCTCGCGGAGGTAGAGGGAGCCTCTTCGTCAGATCCGCTCTCCTCCCAATCCCTCTGTTCCCCTTCCGGGAAAACCTCATCGGCTGGCACTCTCATAGTGCGTCGGCTCTTAGACCGTCTGGCTACCATAGTCAGTAGCTAGATATGGATAAGGGGGCATCGAATACATATGGTGAGAGGGAGGAATTCGGAGATGAGCATATTGGTTCCGACAGTCCAGAAGAGGCACCCCCTGTTCTAGACTCAGCCATTCCGGGGGATCGGTTGAGTGTCCTAGGCAGTGCCGAGTGAGTGGATTGGGAACTCATTTATATTCTCTAAAAAAGCTAGGTATACAGGCGGAGGAAAAAAGGTATACAAATTGAAAGGGAGAAAAGCTAAAATGGTATAGGCGGTTACCTCGCTTTTACTCTGAAAAATCTGAAAACCGCTACAGCCGATAAACCGGGTGTTGAACTGCTCGCACTCGGAAACGTGAACTTGCTGTGATGCAGACGGGAGAAGAGAATCTCTCTCTAGAATCTCTCTCTTTCTCTCTCTAAAAAGTCAATGTGAACGTAAGGTGTGAAAAAGGGGGGGTAACGTTCTATTTATAGAAAGTGAAAGTCGGGGGAAATTTTTGATTTGAAATTCAAAAATTTTACCCGTTACTGTTCACCTTTGATAGGTGGACACGTGTCACATGCCCCACGTGACATCCACGTGACCCATTTGAGGGGCAAATGTTTAGGGTAAAAATTACCCTAGACAGGTGTCCCAATAAGAGAAGGCCACGTGTCAAGATCAGACTCACCCAAGTGCCCCCCTAGCCATTTGACACGTGGCTTCTTCAGATAGATTTTGAAATGGCGGCCCTCAAGGGCCCAAATCCCAAGAGAACGCCGTAATTCGGCGCAACCCACCACAATCTAGGTCAAGTGACCTAGATAAGGGCACAATTTCCAATGATTCTATAAATAGGGAGATATTTCCCCATTTTGGGGACACATTCAATCATTTATTACACCTGTATTCTCTTACATCAGAGAAAAACCTGAGCTTGGAATCCAAGCAGATACCCACCTGAATTTCCGTTCTATTTATTCCATTTCAAGTTACTAACTTGACCGTCGGAGGCGGAGCTCCAACCACCCGGAGTCTCCATTATTTTGCAGGTACAGCTCAGCCGGATCAGACTTCGTGACGTAACTCTCCCAAGGGACAAAAACACCCAAAACAGTACCTTTGACCACGAGTCCTGTGAGTTATCTCTAGGGGTGTCCATTATTCGGATAAAAATAAAAATCCAATCCTATCCAAACCAAATTATCAATTCGGATTAGATCCAAACTTTAAATCGGATCAGATTGACCTTGTTCGGATCCAAATAACTTAATTATGAAAGCGTTATTTTACAAAAAAAAAAATATTGTTAATATTAATCATGTTAAACTATGTTTACGATTATAATAATATTAATCATGTAAACCTATGTTTTCAATACTTGTATAAATCATGTACTACTATACTTTCAAGAATTGAAATTTTATTGTTACAATTTTATTTTTGTAATGGCATTAAACCAAAAAAAATAAATGTAGAAACCTAAAAATGTCTCCCCAAAACCAAACCCGATGATGAGCACCTTTCACCGCCATTATTGTTCGGGTTGAGTATTTAATATTTGGAGTGCTCAAATCCATGTTCTATCCAATACATTTCATAAACCAACCCAATTAATAACCCATTTTCCCAAACCATAACCTATTTTCCACTTTTCGTATCCACATCGCAAAATCGAGCTGAACTGATTTTATGGTTATATAATTTTGATCCAATTATTATTTGTTTGGATAGGCCTTTCAATAAGCTTTCCAACCATATATCATAAACCCAATTCCGATTTAAAACAAAGAAGATATGAGCCAAACATTAAACTCGGCTCAAAATCGACACCCTTCTACCACTAGTAGAAAAATACAAAAGGCAACCCCCAAAAGGCACCGGTTCAGGCCAAACCGGTGCCAAATACCTGCCTAAAAATGGGCGGAATTTCAGACCAAGAGCAATGGCACCGGTTCAGCTCAAACCGGTGGCAAAAATACAAAGGGCACCGGTTTGAACCGGTGCCACTAAACCGGTTCATCTATATAATTAAAAAAACCCGCCCTATATAAATACCCAAATAAAACCCTAACTCTCCCTCACTTCCTCAGCCGCTCCTCCTTCTCTTTCTCTATCCTCCTTCTCTTTCTCTCTCCTCCTTCTATCTCTCTTCTCTGTTCTCCTTCTTTCTCCTTCGATCTCATCTCCTTCTCTCTCTTTCTCCTCTTTCGTTCTTCCCAGATTATCCTCCCCTTCTCACTCGTTTCCACGACCAAAGGCCACCACCGAAGAGGCGAAGACCACCACCAAGACCAACACCCAAGACCACCAAGAACACCGATTCTAGGTGCATGCATGTGTTTTTTGGGTTTTTTTTATTTTTCTTTATTTTGAGATTTATGGGTTTAATTAATCGAGTTTGGGCTTAATTGGATTTTTCTAGGTTTAATTAATCGATTTTTGGATTTTAATTCTATTGATCTGGGTTTCATTAATCGATTTAAATCTTTTTTGGATTTTATTTCGATTTTTCTTGGGTTAATTTTCAATTAAAATAATCGTTTTTTGGGCTAATTAATCGAGTTCTGGGTTAATTTTCGATTTTATTTTCGATTTTTGTTGGTTAATTAATCGAGTTCTGGGTCATGGCTAGATTTCAATTTTTCTTGGTAATTTTCGATTAAAATAATCGTTTTTTGGGGTACATGCATGCGTTTTTGGAGTTGTTTTCTGGGTTTTGTTTATAGATTTTGAATTTTTTTTCGATTTCAAGTTTTTTTTATGTGTTTTTTCGATTTCAATTTTTTCGGGGTTTGAATTTTTTTCAATTTTGATTCATTTTTCGATTATTATTTGTTTTTCGATTTCTGGGTATTTTTTGTTTTTTATTTATTTTCTGGGTTTTTAACTAATTTTCGATTTTAATTTTTTTGATTTTTTTTTTAATTTTCTGGGTTTTAATTTTTTTCGATTTTCTGTATTTTAATTTAATTTTTCTTCGTTTTCTGGATTTTCTCGATTTTCTGGGTTTTAACTAATTTTCGATTTTAATTTTTTCGATTTTCTGGGTTTTAATTTTTTTTCGATTTTAATTTTTTCGATTTTTTTTTAATTTTTTGGGTTTTTAACTAATTTTCGCAGCTAATACACTTTAATTGATTTTGTTGGATGAACTAATTGGCGCAGGTATACTATTTTCTTTGCAAGCCCAAAATATTGCACATAATCGAAGAATTAAGAATCAAGAATCAAGAATATTGATTTAGATGTTTGGGTTTTTTTATTGTGATGTTGTAATAATTTTTTTTTATTTATATTGTAGTTCTTTTTTATTTATTTATATGTTGTAATTGTTTAATTTTATAATTCGTATATTGTAATTTTTTCTTGATTATATACTGTAAATTTCGGTTATATTCAATGATATTCGATTAATATGTTTTTGTTCTTATTTATTTTAGTCAATTTGATTTTTAAGTGAAAAATGACAACAAAAAAAAAAAAAAATAGATTTTTCGTGGGTTTTTGGCACCGGTTTACCGGTGCCAAAAACTTTGAAATAATTTTCTGTGGGCCAAATTCATTTTTTCACGTAAAACAGTCATATCTTATAATCTAAAAATGATTTTGACCTGATTCTAATTTAGTTGGAAAGTAGATTTGATAATCTTTCCAATGATATATTATATGCCTTATTCCAAGTTGCGGATCAAAAGTTATCGCAATTTTAAAAACGCGTAAAAAAACTGCAATTACCGTAGAGTAGTTAAAATTGCCGCGACGCGGGGCTTTCTGACGTGGCACGGGGCCTAGTATCGTGACACGGGATTTTTCAACGTGTCACGGTGCTTTCTTGTGTTTTTTCCGCGTTTCGTTCCCCACGCGCCTGAGAATCACAAAACTTCCCCGCGTCACGGGAAATTGTGTCGCGACACACGGTGGGTTGCTAATGTGTCACGGTGCCCACAAAACTTCCCCGCATCACGGGAAACTGTGCCGCAACACGGGGAGAAATGCCGTGTCACGGTAGGAATTCCCGTGTCACGGTGCTCATTCTTGTGACACGGGGCAGCTCTGTGTCCTTTCCGCGTAGGCCCTTCACGTGTTTTATCTCTCGCATCCTAATTATTTCCCGCGTCACTCGGTTTTTCCCCGTGTCACAAGATTTTCCCCCGTCTGACGGTGCCTGGCACCGTGTCACAGTGTTCTCTGCCGTGTTGCGGTGTTAATTTTTAGGGTTTTTATCTTTTTAGGGTTCCATGTGTTCCCTCTGCTCATTTTCCCTATAAAATAAGACCCTCATTTTTGCTGTTCAGGGCATCAAATCATTCTCTCTTCCTCTCTTTTACACCAAAAATCATTCTCTTCTCTCTCTCTCTCATATTCTAAGCCTTAAACCTATATTCCTTATTACATCATTTTTCCCTTAAGCACTCCAAGGAGTCCTTACGACACACGAGGTTCCATCCTTAAACCAAGGCGTGAAATGTACAAATAACCGAGGGTTTGGACAAAATCAAATCTATATTTATTTAATTTAATTTTCATTTGATTTATATTTTTTTATTAAAGTTACTAAAAATTTATTCATGATGTAGCAATTTAAAGGAACGTGCAGAATGTGAGTGATTAATTTAATTGCTTATTTTATTTTAATATTGCTAGTATCATGATTAGGTTAATTTATATTTGATTTGACTAACGTTATTATTGTTAAATTGCTTCCAATATTAATGTTTATTCTATTATTATTTATTGATCACTATATTGCATGTTTAAAGGGAATATGTAATTGAAAATCGCGCCTAATAAGATAATTTGGACGACCGGTTTAGGTTTCTTTTTAATCTTGTTGTTTAATCAAGTGATCACAATATTTTAGAATTATGTGTAGCATTAATATTCAACCAATTTAGCCTAATAATAGTTTGGAGCAAATTGAATTTTTGTTTGTATGCCTTTGAGATTGCAGGATTCACTTTTCACTATAAGAATCGAGTAGAGGCCAATACGGGCGAACGTGACTCCATGACTCACTTCGTACCATCATCCCCGATCCTCCTTTCGTGGTTCCGAACCATATGGAGTTAGTAATCTCATGGATTATGAATGGGGTGTAACCTTCACGGGTCAATCGTTGTTGCCTATCATTGTCCCTTTATTCGTGGTTGCCTTTTATGATCCGTGAACGGTTTACAAGTTGCTTAAAAACTTGTTGGCGACTCCCTACTTTCTTTGTCCCTAATCGTATATGTCAATTCCTACTTTCTATGAGTGCCAAGCATATTCACAACATGCTTTAACGTAGGCGCACTTCGAACGACGCCTACAATAAGCAATGTTTTTTAATTCGGATTTTCGAATTGGATCCAAATAACCGAATTATAGTTCGGATTGGATTTGGTAAGTAATTCGGAACAGATTGGATTTGAAAATTAAAAATCAAAATTTTATTTGGATCGGATTGGATTTGGGCTAAATCCAAAACGAAAACCAACCGAATGGATACCCCTATTATCTATCTCCATGCGCACCGAAAACCAATCAAATGGAAACCCCTATTATCTATCTCCATGCGCACCTTGTTCATCTCTAGGTAGGCTTCTTGTTCACTACTATTTATTGAAGAGAGGCCATTATCTTCCTCCTTTTGGGCCTCCATGGCTACTTCTTGGGGTCAGGAATCAAGTGTTTGACTCCCTATAATACCTTAAATTTTACCACTTGAATGCACATAAACATGATCCATGCTTAAGTTAATATCATCATCCTAAAAGGCTCTTAATAGAACTCTTTATTATTTAGGGTAGCCCAAAGATAATAGGTTCGAGGCCAGGGTTAAAGGACCCTTAATGGACAGGGTTAGAGCCTTTATTGGCTAAGATATTTAATCAATTTAATAGACAAAGATAATAGATAATGGAAAAATAATTATATGGATATTTTTATATCATAATGTATACTTAGTTATGATTTTGTCTTATATTCATTTTAAATGATAGTTTATTGGTCCATCCATTATCGACCAACAACCCACATTGACCTGACCCGTTATAAGCGTATAAAATGGGATCCTTTTTAACTCGCCTCTCATCAAACTCACATCTACCCTGACTCAACTTGCCCAATATCTCTATCTTGAGCTATTTCTCTGTTTTTCGGTTCAATTGATCATGATCTTGCTTCCTTCAAGTCATAAAATAACTTTCCAAAATAAACTATGATTCTCACATCCCAAAACAACGCATATATATAAAATAAAATAAAAGAATTAATATTCATAATTCTAACAATCACAAACTTCTTCGATTTAAACCCTAGCCCCAATAATCTAAAAAGAAGAAATATAATAAGTGAAGTTGATGAGGAAGAGGAGGATAGAGAATCAAATTGGTTCGTAATTTAAATTTGTTATGCAATTAATTGAAAATTTGCATCTTTGTATGTAATTCCACCATTATCAAATGATATATGATTTCAGATGAATAATGGGGAAATAGTGGGCATTTTTTTTTTGGTTAAAAAATAGAGGGCATTTGGGGGTTTTAAAATTTTAATCAATCAAGTTTTTATACAATGTACCTTGAAACATAAATCATAACATATATTGTTCATCAACAAATTAAAATTTATCAAATCATTAATCATCCACAAATTTCACTAAACAAGTGCAGTAATAAAACTTAACAAAAAAAACCTCCAAACAGATTACCATTAACTCTGATTACGTAAAAACATTCATAAACGACGATTAAAATTAAAATAACTTAATAAAAAGGAAAAATTAGAAAAAATAATCCCAACTTTGTGTAATTTGCGTGGAATAATCCCAACTTTTGTTTATACTGGAATAATCCCAACTTTTAGGGGCGTTCTTTTTCTTCAATCCCTACAGGTAACCTTACCTACTGTTGCAGGTTAAAGTCCTACGTGGCATTTTGTTTTGCTTTTTTTTAAAAAATCTTTATTTTTTTATAATTTCCTTTACTTATACCCTTTCCAATTTGTTTTTACCGTTGCTCCCCTCTCTTTCTTCTTCCCCTGTTCCCAATTTCTCCTCTTCTCCCTTATTTAATCAAATTGCTTGGAGATTAAAAATGGCGAGTGGTAGGTCTTTTCAAGAAGGTTCTTGCGGTTCTTCTGCAAACTCAAGGGGTGGATTTTATTATCCAACAACGAAGTACAGTTGTGGGTTGGACGCGGTGGTGCGAACTATGAAGAAGGGGCAAAACGTTGGATCCAAGTTTTATGGGTGTCCTAAATGGCCTTTATGTTGTTTAAAACTTATGTAGTTGATAATTTGTTCCTAACTTGTTCATAATTTATTTTGATTACAGAATTAGGGTTTGACACAAGATGTGATAATTATCATGTGGTTTGGGGTTGTGTGTAGGATACGATTTGCGCTTTTATGAAATGGATTGAAGCCAGCAATGAGGATGAGCTTCGATATCAAATTTTTGAGAAGGACACTACTATAGCAGAGATGGAATATCAGAAGACATTGATGGAAGAGAAGCTGAAGAAAGTGCAAGGGAGGAAGGAAAAACTGGAGGTGGAAGTGAAAGAATTGAAAAGGGAAGTCAACCATCTTAAGCTTGAGCTTTGCACTGTTCAAGGGCTGAGACAAATTTCTCTAGGACTCTCATAGTTGTTTGTATCTTAGTTGGCATTGTGATGGTGTATTTGAAGTAGGTAGTATTTTAGTGGTTTAAGTGTTTGTAAGTGTGACCTTTTATGAGTTATGAAATGAAGTCCTTGTTTTACTAGATGGATATTTGTGTTTGAATTAAGTTTGATATGCAATCATATGACAGGAACAAAAGTACACTAAATGAACAAGAAAAATGCAACAACCTGACACATAGCATACATAATTTTTCCATAACTAATTACATGTCAATGTTTACCAAAAGACATAGCCACACTTAGTGACAGATTTGTTTATGGAGCTACCAAAAGACATGTCCATGTTTACCAAAACGCTACATTCCCAGATAGTTTGTTCAACCAAAAAATACCAAAACCCCTAGCAAACTATCAAAGTTCTACTGAGGGTGCTGAGTAAGTGTGGATTGCTGACTTGGCTGTGTGCCCATAATCAAGTAATTCAAAGTCCCTTGGTTCACTGACACAGTCCTACCCCTGCTGCTTCTACTCCTATGGGTTGGAGCTCCCCTTGTTACCTGAAACATGAAAAGTCAAGTTAGATTTCTTTTTTAAACTGAACAAAAAGAAGTGAACTGAAATTGGAAAAATTACTCACATTTGTTGTGACTGAACAAAAAGAAGTCAACTGAAATTGAACAATTTTACCCTTCTCAGGGCATTTTCTTTTGTTATGACCCTTCACATTACACAGTGAACAGGTCATCTCCACACCAGACTTGGTCAACACCCCAGGCTTCTTTGGGTTCTCATAAGGGTCCTTCACCCTCTTCTTTCTAGGCCTTCCTGGCCCAATTTTGATGGGTGGAGGCTGCAACTGGTATGTGACCTTGGGCCGGTACCTTTCCCCAACTAAAGGAGGAATTGAACCTGTTTACATTGACAGTATACTTTAGTTAGTTCCATTCCCAATAAAATGAGGTTAATTACTGTGACATGTTAAATAGTACCTGCATATGCTCTCATGTAGCTTTCTTTTGTGTAACACTTGTGCACAAAGTCTTCGGCTTCTTTGTTCAGGAAAAAAATACAAGCAATTGCATGCTTGCAGGGAATGCCTAGCATATCCCACTTCCTGCAAGTGCATGTCATTATGTCCGAATTCACAACTACCTGATATGTGAAACAGGTAACATTGAACAGTGTCATTGTTGATGGGAACACCTCACACATAGCAGCTTTATCTTTCTCTTGATTAAGCTTGGTCTGTATCCTTGGGCACAGAACAGATGTGCACTTGTCCATCAGTTGCCTTTTCTGAACCATTCTATGCATCAGGTTTGATCTGATTTCCTCAAGCATGTGCAACAGATGTTTTGTTCTTGCATTTATAATATAGCCATTGAAGGTTTCAGCTATATTACTGGTTATTGCATCTGTCTTGATGTCTGTGCTGAGAAAAGCTCTACAAAAGTGTTGTGGGTTGTGAGCTTTGAAAGCCAGTGCAGCTTCAACATTGATCATACTCAACTCATCAAGGGCTTCATCATAATCTGCCTTATTGTAACACTTTGCAATCTTCCAGAATTGGAGTTTGAATTCATCTCCCCTGTAAGATTTAGACCAGTTGGCATACACATGCCTAGCACAGTGTCTATGTTCTGCTTGAGGCAGAACTGAAGACACACCACTTAGGATAGCCTGCATAGCAAACTCCAACACTTTAAACAACTAATCATACATGGAAAAAGAGAAATCTATTTAATAAAAACACTAACCATACCTGATGCTCATCACTGAGGATTGCTAGGCCTATACCATCACCAAGCTCCAATGATGTCTGTAGATGCTTCAAAAACCATTCCCAACTGAGGCTGTTCTCCCCTTCAGTTACAGCCCAAGCCACAGGGAACATTTGGTCATTTGAGTCCCTCCCAACATCACAAAATAACTGTCCACCCAAAAAGGTCTTCAGAAAGCAACCATCAATGGCCAACACTTTTCTGCATCCCTCAATCCAGCCCTTAGCCAAACCATCAAAACAAATGAACAACCTTTGAAATATAGGAGGTGGCTGTTTTGGCATCACAATTACCAACTCACTGTGAGAACCAGGGCTGCAACTCTCAAGGGCAGCCAAATATCCCTTAACTTTCTTGTAATGCTCATACATTGAGCCATGCAAAAGCTTGTGAGCTGCATATTTCACTCTGTATGCAAACTCCCTAGTCACAATAACCTTGAATGCTCTTCTAATGCAGTCTACAATTTCCTTCGCAGGCCAGTGTGGCCTTGTTTTGAACACATCAAGGAATTGTTGTGCTACCCATTTATCCTTCAATTGCCTATTCTTTTTCATGATCCTATTGCAAGTGTGCTTACCCCAAGCCCTTTTCACTATGTAAGATGCTTTCCTAGAGTGCTAGGAAGCATATATGTAGAAAGGACAGTCACCACTACACTTGACCCCTAACCTCTGCTGTCTATTCTTATTACCAACAGTAAAGGTAAGATTTTTACCTTGGACTACAGCATACTTGGTGACAGCTTCTCTGAAGTCCTCTCTCTTTGCAAACCTTAACCCAACTTTCCATTGGAAATGGGAAAAGTCAGCATCTGGACTCACCAAAACAGTTGTTGCCCTCCTCCTTCTCACTTCATCACCATCTTCATCACTACCAGCTGGTGACAATGCTTCATCATCACTCTCTTCATATTCACTCAAACTAGGGGCCCCTTCATCTTCATTTACACTGCCTAGAACCTCTTCATCTGCAGCCTTCCCCTTAGCAGCCTCTCTCTGCTTTTGTTGAGCTAGCTCAACCAAATGATTGTTACAAGCCTTGACCCTCTCCTTTGTAGTCACAAACTCATCATCACTGACATCAGAATCACTATGCAAATCATCCACCAAGAGAGCTTCATCAAACTCCTCTTCTATTTCTAGATCTATCTTCTCCAAATCAACCTCATCAATCACCTCAGTTTCATCCTCAACATCAAACTCATCAATCACCTCAGTTTCATCCTCAACATCAAACTCATCACTCTCAGTTTCAACATCAGTGTACACTTCACCAAATACTCCAGCATCTTGTTTTGAACTCCCTACAGCAATTCCTTTTCCTTTGTCTACCATAGGATCATAAGCTGGGTCCTGCTCATCACTGTCAGAGTAGTCTGGAATGAGGTCATTCAAAGGAATTGGGCTGTCAGGCCTGTCATCATACCAGTCATAATCTAGATCTGCATCTGGCTCAGGGTGTGCTGAGGGTTTTTCTGTAGGTAGGGAAGAAGTGAGGGTGGGTTTTTCTGTAGGTAGGGAAGAAGTGAGGGTGGGTTTTTCTGTAGGTAGGGAAGAAGTGAGGGTTACAGGGGTTTTTTGTGAAGAACCATCAAGAAAAGAAGAGGTTCTGAGGGATGGAGTAGGGCTAGGTTCATTTATTTGGAGTGAGGTGGAATATGCTCTTTTTTTAGTTGGGGAATCTAATTCTGGTTGAGGTGTTTGTTTCTTTCTAGGACTTGACCTCACTTTAGTCAAAAGAGTCTTTTGTGGTGGTCCCCTTTTTGGTTTCAATTTCTGAGGTTTAGAAGACCGGGGTGCACTTTGAGAAGCTTGTGTACTTAGCAAGGGTTGAAAATGTGTTGGCTGCTCTACTGGTTCTTGTGGGTCCAGATCAAGGTCATCTTCAGCATGCAATACATACAACTCAACACCCCTATACTTCCTACCTAAAGATGCCACCTCAACTGCATCATTGTCATTATTAATTCTCCTCAACCCATTACACAAACTAAGTCCAGGAATCAAATATAATACACCCTCAACAACCTTCCCATTAGAACATTCTTTAGCCAACTCTAATAGATCAAAATAAGATAATTCATCTGGGTCCACTAACTTTGTCCTCCCTCTACCTCTCTCATATACCAATTCACCATTAGCTACTGTCTTAAACCCCCCTCCATGCCACACTTTCAAACTAATTTTCTGGAAATAGGTACTCATATCAACCTAATAACTCATCACAAAGCAACAAACACAAAAATTCAAACAAAATTACTACACATCTATCAATCAAACAAATACAAACATAAATCAACTCAATTATTCAACTAAACCCAGCAAATCACAAAAAAAATCCAACCACAATCACATAAATCTAACACATGCTCAGCAAAAATTATCAAAATCATATCTTTTACTACCAATTCCAGCAAGAAATCGCAAACAAAAACAAAAAAAAACGATTATCGCAAGGTTCTTGGGGTACCTCAAGTCTGCGATTCAACTTCGTTCTTTGCTATCTCCTTCCTCTGGTCTTCAATTTCCAAGCTTCCCAAAAATGGCGATTCGCATTCAAGGAGAATTTGGGGAGTAGTTGTGTTCAATTAAGGAGGAGAGTACGAATTTTAACTCTCTGTTGCAAGGTTTAATGGCGGGTTTAATGTTGAAGCAGGGGAGTAGTTGAGTTGGCCACGTAAGCTATCTTTTTGGGAGGGAAATGAGAGTCGAAAGTCAACAAAGGGTCTTATTGACTCTAAAAGGGACATGCTGACTTCCTTAGCCGGTTCCCAGTCAGTTGGGATTGAAGAAAAAGAACGCCCCTAAAAGTTGGGATTATTCCGGTATAAACAAAAGTTGGGATTATTCCACGCAAATTACACAAAGTTGGGATTATTTTTTCTAATTTTTCCTAATAAAAATTACATCGACAAAGCAATAAAATGATAGTCGAAAGTCAACAAAGGGTCTTATTGACTCTAAAAGGGACATGACCATTTCCATTTTAATGAAACTAAAAAAAAACCATGAAAATCATACGAGAAAGACTTCGAAACTCAGAAACCCATTTGATTAAATTTCATGGATCAGCCTAAAATCTCAAAAGCGGCACAAGTACGCCAGTAAACATACACCACAGAAATCACAAAGAAAGCGGCAATGCTTGATTTGACAACATAAAGTAACCCATCAAAAGGAAACCATTTAACGGAGACATTCGGCGGGAGATGGCGAGAGAGGTGAGCACAGAGCTTAACAACAGAACGACAGAGCTTGAGGTGGTGAACAAGGAAGACAACAATGAAGACGTAGTCGACCGCGTAAAATGCGATGTTAGCAGAGAAGGAGTTCCAGTGGGAACCGCAAATGCAACTGAGACCAGTGTGATCTTTGGCGGAACGAGCTCGAAAGATCGTGACGAGGTAACTGATTTGGGAAATTGTTGGGTTGAAGATGGTAATTAAGCTTATGAATGCTAGGGAAAATAGGGTTTGGAAAGTGCTGTGATTGGTAAGATTGATTATGTTTGCTATATTTTTTCTCGATTCTCTGTTTTTCAGTTTCTACCTCCATTGAAGAAGCCGAGAAGGGAATGACAAATGAGGAATAAAGGGGGTGAATGGGTGATGTAAGAGTGTGGTAAGTGGAGTTTATTATATAGTGTGGAGCTTTACTGAGTTTTCCTATTTAGGAACAACTGTGACTCTTTTTTTTCTTTTTTCTTTTTATTTTAATGAAAAAATTTAGGAAAATAATAATGTAGTGCTATAGAATAGACTATGGTACTGTAATTTGACTCCTTTGTTTTGTTATAAACCTTTGATTAACAAAATTGGTTTTTATATGCTTCTGATTTGAAAAATACGAAATAACGATTGAGTTTAATTATCAAAATTGGTTTTGATATGCCTTCTGATTTGAAAAATACAAAATAACCAATTATATTTAGTTTAATGGGAATTAAAGACAAAAATTTATTTTTTACTATATTTCTTTTTGAGGGAAGAGCATAATTTTATTTTAATTTTAAAAAACAATTAATTTTTCTTATGTAGTTCAATATTTATTCAAAAAGAAAATATGTACTTCAATATCTTTTGAGTAGGTATTATATTCTTACAAAATAGTGCTTGAAAAGTAATTGGTCATTCAAAAATGAGGGAGTACTATATAACATTCAAGGATAAAAATGATTATACAACTAAATTATCTAACCTCTAACCTTTAACCTTTTGTTATAATCATTGTAATTAGAGGTGCGAATGCAAGTAACAATATTATGTTTATTCGGGTCTTGTTTAGGTTTAAATAAAGTTAAATTACGATTCCGACATATCAAAATCTTGATCGAATAATCTATCTCGGGTTAGATTGGGTTTGATCAGATTTTTACACCGTTAATTATGGAATTGGTTGTTAGATCGGTGTAGACACCTATTTGTGTCTCCCCAAAACCAAACCCAGAGATGAATACCTTTCACGTCATTTGATTATCGAATAAAGCGAAAGTGTGAAAAGTCTAGTGATGAGGATGTTTTTATTAAAATATCTCTTCTTTCTGTTTTTGAAAATATTTCTTTACTTACCTTATTTTTGAAAAATGTGCATTCTAGTTTAGTTTGGTTCATGATAAAGGTCCAATAATGGTGTAGTTGGATGGGGTTTGAAAAGACCTTTCCAACAATATATTATAAGCCCAATTCCAATGAATAATGAGGAAGTTATGGCCAAAATACTAAACTGGGCCCGATTTGGTTTTATATGCGGCCCAATGATCTAGAGGAGGGCCTATTATTAATTGTCATTCCTAAAGCTATTAGGATTGATTATCGTCTTCTAAAATATTCTAGAAGGTTCTTTTAAATCCTAATGGAGTTAGGAGTGATAATTATGTTTTAAAGAGTTTGAAATTGAATAAAACTACTCTTTTAAAGAATCATTGTTTTGTACGAAGTGGAATATATTCAGAATTAATTTTGTGCCTCATAATCTTTATCCAAATTTTATATGGTTGGATAGATCTTGAAATTATTTTTCCAATGTTATAATATTAAATCCGAGCTATAACGAAAAAGATATGAATAAGACATGAAACTCTATCCAAAACTGACACCCTTACACTATTTCGGTCATATCTTTTTATCTACAAAAGATTTTAATCTGATTCTAATTGGGTTGGAATGTAGACTTCAAGATCTTTCTAATGACATATTATTTTCCTTATTTAATCTTCCAGATCAAAAGATATGATAAAAACAAAACGCGTGAAACTGATTATTAGCGCCTGACTCTAACGCTTGGCGCCTGGCGCTAATTGCCGGCGTCGACCCAAATTAAGTTTTATGCGCTTCAGAACTCTGTTTCGATATTCTATCTTTTCGGTTGATTTTCTCTATAAATAGCCTTCTAAAAACCCCGTTTTCATTCACCAACTCTCATCAAGATTCTCTTGATTACTATCTCTCTCTCTTTTCTAAACTAGCCTTTTCTCAAATACAAAATTCCGCATTCTCAAGAGTTAGATACACCTAGCCATATTCGAAGTTTCCTTCGCCCTAGAAGTGAAAGGTTTAATTTCTAAGGAAAGGGGTACCACTAGTAGAAAAATAGCAATAGGCAGCCCCCATATGGCACCGGTTCAGGCCAAACCGGTCTAGAAATGGGCGGGATTTTAGAACATGATAAAAGGCACCGGTTTGGCCTAAACCGGTGCCAAAAATAAAAAAGGCACCGGTTTGAACCGGTGCCAATTGAACCGGTGCCCTTGTTAGATTAAAAAAAAAACCGGTCAAGCTTTATTCCTTAGCTTCCTTTATATTCCTAACCCTAAATGAGAACTCAGCTTCCTTAGCTGCCTCTCTCTTCTCTCTCCTCCCTTCTCTATCATTTTTCCTTCTCGATCTCTCCGACCACAACGAAACGATCTCTTCTCTATTGTCCTCATTCTCTGTCCGATCTCGCTCTCCTCTTCTTTCCCCCCTCTTCTCCGACCTTTCTTCTCCCTTCTGTCTTTTACCCACCACCGCTACTAACCACCGCCGCCACCTACATGTTTCTAGGTTTATTATTCGAGGTAATGGTTTACTAACCACCACCGCCACCTGCATGTTTCTGGGTTTAATATTCAAGGTAAGGGTTTCTGGGTTTGATTATTTTTGGTAAATGCCTTGATTTTTTTTGGTTTGATTGTTGTAATATTGTTCGAAATTGATGGGTTTAATTGATTTTTGAATTTTCTGGGATGATTTTGAATATTTTTTGCATTTAATTGATTTTCGAAATTGATTTTTCTAGGTTATGAGTTTAATTGATTTCGAAAATTTTGGGAATAATTTTAATTGATTTTTCTGGGTTCTGAGTTTAATTGATTTCGAAATTGATTGGAAACAATTTTAATTGATTTTTCTAGGTTCTGAGTTTAATTGATTTCGAAATTGATTTTGAATTTTTTTTGCGTTTAATTGATTTTCGAAATTGATTTTCTGGGTTATGAGTTTAATTGATTTCGAAAATTTTGCATTTAATTGATTTTTCTGGGTTCTCAGTTTAATTGATTTCAAAAATTTTGGGAATAATTGATTTTGAAATTTTTGGGGTTAATTGATCTTCGAAAATCTTGAGGTTTAATTGCTTTTCAAAATTTTGGGGTTAATTGATCTTCGAAAATTTTTGGATCTAAAACACATTCAAAAAATTTGTGGTTAATTGTGTTTCGATTTTTTTGGGTTTTTTTTGGTTATTTATTTATTAAATATTTTTGATTTTTGAGTTCGTACATGATGCATGAGTTTTCTGGGTTTTTTCTTTGCATTTTTTTTGTGAGTTTTATTGATTTTTGGGTTTTAATTGATGCAGGTGTTAATTGATGCACAAGGATTCAAGACTTTGATTTTGGAATATTGTTTTTGATGTTGTAATTTTTATTTGCATTTTTCAATATCAATTTAACGTTGAATTTTATTGTATGATTATAATTCGTTGAATTTTTTTTTTTGTATTGTACAATAACAGTTTAATATATTGATATATTTCATTGTCTTTTGCGCTTGTTCTAATTTATATTTTGATGTTCTAATTTATTTTAGTTGATTTAATTTTCAGGTGAAAAAAGGAAAAAAAAATAAAAAAAATAATAATTTTGGGCAGTTTTGGCACCGGTTAACCGATGCCAAAACCAACGAAATAAATATTTTGGTTCATTTTTGGCACCGATTAACCAGTGCCTGATTGGATATATGGCACCGGTTTTGAACCGGTGCTAAAAAGGGGGTATTTGGCACCCCCCACATAGGCAGCGGTTCAAACCGGTGCCTTAGACCGGGTTTGAACCGCTGCCAAAGCACTTTTTTCACCTAGTGTACGAGACATCCAAGTAAGTGATTTAATTGTTTAATTGATATTTTTGATATAGAAATCATGCTTAGGTTATTATTTTAATTCCTAGTATCATGTTTAGGATGTTCCTAGTATCATGTTAGGATGCTTTCTTCAGTATGATATTTAGGGTGATTTGCTTATATCAATTATGATTTCTATGATGCTTCCTATTTTCTTTTCCTAATATTCATGTTAGTATCATGTTAGGGTTAAAACTTTGATTTTTATTGCTTAGTGACATGATAGGGTTTGTTATTAATCTTGTTAGTATCATGCATAGGATCTTGCTATTATTATGCTTTTACATGATTATGAATATTATTATTATTATTATTATTATTATTATTATTATTATTATAATTGATTATTATGTTGCTTGATTATATTTATTGCTTGATCACGCCTTTTATGCATGTTTAAAGGGAATTGGTACTTGTAATCACGCTTAATAAGATAATTAATAATCTTGTTTAGGTTAATTCGATTATAATTCAAGTGATCGCCAATAATAGATTTATTTGTGCATTAAATTCAATCAACATAGATAAATAGGTTAAGGGTAATCCTATTGATTGCATGTTAGTCAGAAAGCGCACATGAATACGATCAGAATAAAGTAGAGGTCTATTATTAGGGCAGGTTCAATCTCTTTTAGGTTGGATTTGTACCTTCATCCCCGAACTACCAGTCATGGTTCCAGACCTATTTGAGTTAACAATCTCTTGGATCGTTAAGGGGTGTAACCACCACACTGTGAACGGTTTACAAGTTCCTAAAACTTGTTGGCGACTCTTTTGCTCTATTTTCTTTCCCTTTGGACGCCACCGTACTTTAGTGTATGATCACAGTGGGGTTCAAGCTAGGGGATTAACGCTTGAAATATTCCCTACAGTTTTCGGCGACTCCACTGGGGAGGATTTCTATTTTAATTCCTGAAATTTATTTCGGCAATGATTTAGAATAAGTGGATGAGACTCGAAAAGCTCTAAGTATTTCATGTGCGTAATTTTGATTAACATTATTGTCATATCCATAAAAAAGATCTCATTGGAAAGACCATCCGTAATGAGTTAAAAACATAGGATTTTTACACGTAGGAAATTTGAGGAATATCTTTCACAACTAGGATTGAAATAACGCTACGCGAAACTGGAAAATTTTATCGAGCACAGAAAGCTGCTGAGGCATGTAGGAACTAGCGTCAGCGAACAAAGTCTAGCGCCAACAATTTAACGTTAGCGCCAGGCGACAGCTTCTGTCGCCAGGCGCTAAAGCCAAATTGTGGTGCTGGCCTCTGTTTGCTGGCGCCAAATTCTTCCAATACCGAGCCAGAAATATGCGTTCTAATTTCGACCAGTTTTTAGCATTGTTTGCTCGATCCTACTTCCTGATTGAGTTTTTCTCACTTTTCTGAAACCCATATGTGTTCTACATATGGACATAACCCTCTGGGAATTCATGCTCCATCTACCTGATTGAACGCTCTGAGCAACAAAGGGTACATCCGAGAATGTTGAATTCACCAAACCATGGAAGCGAGTTTTTTCTAAAACTCGCGGTGTCCCATCCACTCGCGCCAACCCTTCACGGTTAGGCTTACGCGCGGTGCATCCGGACAATTAACCATGGACCCTCTTTGAATAACCCATATCCCGAACTTTAGAGAACTAGAGCCATGGTTAGGTTGCAAACTCATTGCATCATGTTGTGACTACTTGACTACTTGTGCATCTCTTACTTGTGCATACTTATTATGTGACTAAACTAACCGTTTGGTTTGACTTGTGTTTGTAAATAAGTCTTAATAAACTAATTAATGACTAAAGGACTTTGTTTAATTAATTAATTAATTAATTTGAGCTAATAAATATGTCTAAAATCGAGTCATAGTTCTTTTAAGTCAACCCGGATTTTTATTCCCGTATACTGCACAAACGTCAACTTGTTTTGGTCATATCCGGAGTTCTAAGAAGAACGAGTCGTAAAACCTATGGATCTGTAGCCCCAAGTTTTATATTTAATTTGGCGTTGGTTTCATCCCAATCAGAGTCACAGATCAAAAGTTATGACTAAAATACCACAGCCTGTCCAGTTTAATGCATATACGTGAGGCCTTAACTTAGTCTTTGTTCGAGTTTAGTCACATAATCTAGCCACATGGTCATGACACGAGTCTTAACATGTCACTTGCACTCACAATAAAGCACCCACTTTATATATATGTACACCATGACCATGTCTTAGGTTCATGCATGAGTTGGTTTTTCCGTCATTTGAGTTGGGGGTACATTCCATTCCTAATTCTTCATATTCCTCCATCTACATCATCTTTCTTCACTTCTTCCATCTATGCATGTTTGATAGTGTTGATTCAAATAATTAACAATGAATATCCCTAATTCTTTTTCCACAGTACTTGGTCGAGGAGAGAAAGACGATTAATCAAGGACAGCCTCTTTATTCAAATCTTACTTTTTGATAAACCGATTTGTCAAAAAAGGAAAGCTAAAAAGATGATGGCAAATCAAGAAGAGGTTAATGAACTTAGGAGTCAATTGACTGACGTGACTGAGGTGTTAAAGGCTTTAACCCTCAAAATTGATGACCTTGTGAAGCAACAACAAATGAACCTCATGCAAGAAAGCTTGAGCAAGCTATCTAGTGACTATAAATTTCAGGGCATTAGTTCACAAGGGGTCTCGCTGGACAAGGAACTTCTTCCGCATAAGTTCAATGCCAACGACATCCCAAAATTCAAGGCAACAGATAACCCTTACTTTCATCTAAGAGATTTTGAAACCATAATGAACATTAAGGGGATTGATAAGAAAATCTTTCATTCTTTGTTTTCTTTATCTCTTGAGACCGTTTGTCAACAATGACTCTTTTCCCTTGACAAAGAGAAAACCTCTTCTTGGGAGTCGATAACAAACGCTTTCATAGATAGATATAAGTGCAACATTCAAGACGAAACAGACCACAGACAACTTGAGATGTTAAAAAAAAAGAAACGAAGGATTCACGTCTTTCTTCAACAAATGGAGGGAAACTTCCGCTAATATGGTCAAGGCTCCTACCGAAAAAGAATCTATGAGGATGTTTATCAAGAATCTCCAAGGGGAGTATTCAAAGCACTTAAAATATCAACACAATTTGAATACTTTCAAGGCTGTGTATAATATAGGCATTGACATTGAAGACGACCTTTTGAAGGATAATAGTGCGAGAGGAAAGAAGAACGACCATCCTTCTTCTTCCTCTCCCATTAATGAAGTACATGCTACGAACGCCTCTAAATCACGAATCCAAAGGTCGAAAAGAGTGTTCACTCCACCTGGTATGAGTTATGAAACAACTTTTGAGAAGCTACACCACAAAGGACTAGTCATGCCCATAGGGCCTATCAAAGATCCAGTTCCAGAAGCCAGGCCACCTAAGTGGAATCCTAATAAGCACTGCAAATATCACCAAGGAAAGGGTCACGACACTAAGGAGTGTTGGAAACTCAAAGAAGCTATTCAAGATCTGATTGATGACAATAAAACTTCCGAGATTCTAACCATCGCAGAGGATCAAACATCCTTCGATCCTTCACTCCTTATCACACCTGTAGGTGAGCCCATCATCGAGACAGCTTATATAAGCTCTCTTGATGAAGTGGCCACGATTGAGGAGGATGAAAGTCTTTTCTTAGATAATACCAGGGAAGACTCGTCAAGTCTAAAAGAGGACGTTCAAAAATTGCAAGATGTCGTTGTCATGCTCTTGAATGTGGTAGAAGGATTAGAAAATCGGGTGATGGTTATCGAACAAAATTCTCGCCAAAGGTTTAATGAAGAACTCAATGCTCCTAAGCCACGGGAAAAATGGACCATTGAAGAATACACACCAATAGGAATGACATACAATGAAGCTTTTGTCTGTCTTCACGATCAAGGTCTTATCCACCCCATTGGTCCCAGTCAAGACCCTCCGCCTGAAAAACGGTTTCCCAATTGGGATCCAAATCCTTATTGTCGATACCATAGAGGTCGTGGTCACACCACCGAAGTATGTCTCGCCCTCAAAGATCGTGTTCAAGATCTCATTGACTCAAATCTCCTTCATGTTCCTCCGTGCGACAAGAAGGCCAAGGTTAGTAACAATAACAACAGTGGTTGTAAAGGAAAAAAGAACGACTATCCTTCTTCTTCCGAAAACACCTACTCTAGTAACAGTGTTGGTACTTTCGAACTTAATGAGATCTTAGCCATGGATAATCGAGGATTTAGAAAGCAACTGAGAAAGGATTTCACCCCTATTGGAATTAGATACGATAATGCTTTCGATCGACTCCATGCCAAGGGACTCATTACTCCTATTGGACCTATTCAAGATCCCCCACTTGAGAAGAGATTGTCTAATTGGAACCCAAATGTACGCTGCAAGTACCATCAAGGTAGGGGTCATACTTCTGAGAGTTGTTGGAAACTAAAGGAAGCAATCCAATATTTGATCGACAATAACGGGCTTCCAATACCTCCAGTCGGCAAGAACACCAAGTGATGATGAGCCAAGGGACAGGAAGAAAGCTTCAACGACAAGATTTCATGATCTTTTTTCTATTTTGTATTCACTTTTTCCCCAATAAGTCTAGCATAGGCACCTTTCTATTCTCTTTAGATTTATTTTGTAGGATCATTATTTCTTTTCCTTAAATAAAATAAGCATTTTATTCTCTTACATATGATCATCACATTGCATTGCAAAAAAAAAAATAAAAAAATAAAAATAAAAAATAAAATAAAATAAAAATAAAAATAAAAATTCCATGTCAAACTAAGCACAAGGTATACCAATGATTTAAGGCACCCCTTGTAGCCACATCATATTGCCTTTCACCTTTCTAATTTACAATCCTTTCTTCATAAACCACTTTGAGCCTCGTCTAACGATAGACCCTTCATTTTTTAACCTACATCTACCTAACCTTGGGATGGGATAGTGTGCAACTTATGCAATTTTTAATTTCGTAAAAAGCTTGAGTGACTTAAAATAAGAAAAAGGTAAATAAAAGTGTACAAAAGGGAAAGTGTTCCAATGTCTTTGATATGAAAATGTCTTCGATATGAACACGTCTCATATAGCGTCTCTTATCGAGTGCTCGGTACCGTGGAGGATGGTCATAAAGCGGAAGAGGATCGTTTCAAGCGAAGCAATCTTCGATAGTGTTCCCTGGCTTGTGGAAGATTATCAAGGCGGAAATTGGAGGCAGTTGCAAGCGTAAGAGTCTTCAAGAAGGATGGCATTCTCTGACTTGCAGGAGGTCATCAAAACAGAAAAAGCAGCAACAAATCGGTTACTTCAGAGACGTGTGCTCGACGGTGCAGGATACGCGTTTCTTAACTCTTTTATCTGTTTAACTAACGCTAGTTTTGCAGGTATCGGTGTTACAAGAGTGATTTAGGATCGCAGAACGTTCTGAATCATTCTCCGTCCCTATCAATACTTTGACTTTCGTTTTCGAAACTTGCGTTTCTCCAAACTCAGTCAAAGTGGGGGCTTATGTAGACACCCATTTGTGTCTCCCAAAAACCAAACCCAGTGATGAATACCTTTCACGTCATTTGATTATCGAATAAAGAAAAAGTGTGAAAAGTCTAGTGATGAGGATGTTTTTATTAAAATATCTCTTCTTTCTGTTTTTGAAAATATTTCTTTTCTTACCTTATTTTTTAAAAACGTGCATTCTAGTTTGGTTTGGTTCATGATAAGGGTCCAATAATGGTGTAGTTGGATGGGGTTTGAAAAGACCTTTTCAACGATATATTATAAGCCCAATTCCGATGAATAATGAGGAAGTTATGGCCAAAATACTAAGCTGGGCCCGATTTGGTTTTTATATGCGGCCCAATGATCTAGAGGAGGGCCTATTATTAATTGTCATTCCTAAAGCTATTAGGATTGATTATCGTCTTCTAAAATATTCTAGAAGGTTCTTTTAAATCCTAATGGAGTTAGGAGTGATAATTATGTTTTAAAGAGTTTGAAATTGAATAAAACTACTCTTTTAAAGAATCATTGTTTTGTACGAAGTGGAATATATTCAGAATTAATTTTGTGCCTCATAATCTTTATCCAAATTTTATATGGTTGGATAGATCTTGAAATTATTTTTCCAATGTTATAATATTAAATCCGAGCTATAACGAAAAAGATATGAATAAGACATGAAACTCTATCCAAAACTGACACCCTTCCACTATTTCGGTCCTATCTTTTTATCTACAAAATATTTTAATCTGATTCTAATAGGGTTGGAAAGTAGAATTCAATAGCTTTCCAACGACATATTATATGTCTTATTTGGACTTCTGGATCAAAAGATATGATAAAAACAAAACGCGTGAAACTGATTATTAGCGCATGACGCTAAGCATTAGCGCCTGGCGCTAAGGCTTGGCGCCTGGCGCTAACCGTCAGTGCCTGGCGCTAAGGCTTGGCGCCTGGCGTGGCGCCATACGCTAACCGTCAGTGTCTGGCGCTAATTTTAGCGTCTGGCGCTAATTAACGGCGTCGACACTAATCAAGTTTTATGCGCGTCAGAACTCTGTTTCGATTTTCTATCTTTTTTGCTGATTTTCTCTATAAATAGCCTTCTAAAAACCCCGTTTTCATTCACCAACTCTGATCAAGATTCTCTTGATTACTCTCTCTCTCTCTTTTCTAAACTGGCCTTTTCTCAAACAAAATTCCGCATTCGCAAGACTTAGATACACCTAGCCATATTCGAAGTTGCCTTCGCCCTAGACGTGAAAGGTTTAATTTCTGAGGAAAGGGGTACGAGGCATCCAAGTAAGTGATTTAATTGTTTAATTGATATTTTTGATATAGAAATCATGCTTAGGTTATTATTTTAATTCCTATTATCATGTGTAGGATGTTCCTAGTATCATGTTAGGATGCTTTCTTTAGTATGATATTTAGGGTGATTTGCTTATATCAATTATGATTTCTATGATGCTTCCTATTTTCTTTTCCTAATATTCATGTTAGTATCATGTTAGGGTTAAAACTTTGATTTTTATTGCTTAGTGACATGATAGGGTTTGTTATTAATCTTGTTAGTATCATGCATAGGATCTTGCTATTATTATGCTTTTACATGATTATGAATAATATTATTATTATTATTATTATTATTATTATTATTATTATTATAATTGATTATTATTATGTTGCTTGATTATATTTATTGCTTGATCACGCCTTTTATGCATGTTTAAAGGGAATTGGTACTTGTAATCACGCTTAATAAGATAATTAATAATCTTGTTTAGGTTAATTCGATTATAATTCAAGTGATCGCCAATAATAGATTTATTTGTGCATTAAATTCAATCAACATAGATAAACAGGTTTAGGGTAATCCTATTGATTGCATGTTAGTCAGAAAGCGCACATGAATACGATCAGAATAAAGTAGAGGTCTATTATTAGGGTAGGTTCAATCTCTTTTAGGTTGGATTTGTACTTTCATCCCCGAACTACCGATCATGGTTCCAGACCTATTGGAGTTAACGATCTCTTGGATCGTTAAGGGGTGTAACCACCACGCTGTGAACGGTTTACAAGTTCCTAAAACTTGTTGGCGACTCTTTTGCTCTATTTTCTTTCCCTTTGGACGCCACCGTACTTTAGTGTATGATCACAGTGGGGTTCAAGCTAGGGGATTAACGCTTGAAATATTCCCTACAATCGGTTTGAATCGATTTTTTACATCTCTAATTGTGGCATTGTCTATCTTTGAAAATTGTTCATATTGTACAATTGCATATTGAATGTAAGAGTGTAAAAGACCCAACTTTTACAGACCTACTAGGAATGTAGGCCTAAATTAAGTGTAAGTGTACACTTCTACTATCAACTTACGAATGCCATCATTCAAATTAAATTTTAATTACATATAATGAATATTGCTCAATTGAACTCAGTATTAACAAAATTACAATTCCATTTTTTTCCCTTTCATTTTTGACATCTAGAAAACTATATACAAGTTACAAATCTTACAATACGTTTTATTACGACAACTTAAGAGATACACGCTACGCATGTACAATATAAGAAATTAGATGAAAAAAATAATAAAGTGGTTTTATATTTTATGGGGAGTGATAACAGTTGAAAATGTAAATTTATGTGGAAGAAAGGTAGCGGTTATTATTGGGTAATTATGATAGGATTTTTTTTATTTTTTTTTATTTTGGTAATTTTGCAACTTGAGAAGGGTAATTTGGGGATAGTGAAATTTATCACCCAAAAGACCCTTTTACTTTATATATAGGATATATAAATAATTAGTACCAATATCATTTTTTTTATCCAAAAAAAAAAAGAAAAATCAATTATAATAATCCCACCTTTGACCGTTTCGCCGTTAGTAATCCCACCTTTTGATTATTATCTAATAATCCCACCTTTAGGAGGCATTCTCTTCCAATGGTCCCTTGTAACCGGTAACCTGTTCTTTTGGTAAATTTTTGTTTTGTTTTGTTTTTCTCTTTTAAATATTTTGGCCATGCACCAGGCCTTCTTTCCCTAACCACCAGTCCCACTTCATTTCCAACCACCAAGCACCTACAACAACAACAACTACCATGCAATCCCTTTGCCCTCGATGTTCCCTGCTCACTACTAAGCAGTCACACCACCAGCACCCACACCACCTTTTCACTAGCAAGCTATCGTCACTCAACAACGCAGCACCTGTGCAAGAGAAATTTAGCCTTCTTGCAGTCCTTGCACTCTAATCGATCTGCCACCAATCGATAACAAATCGACCTCCAAATTAAACCACCTGCAATTAGCAATTCGTCCACCTAAAAGCATAATTATATGTTCAGGAATGGGTGTGGCTGGGTTAGTGTTTCGGGGGTGGGGGTGGTTGGTTGTAGTGGGATTGGTGGGCTGCCTAGCCGGAAAAAGTACCAATATCATTTTTGCTTACGAGCATTTAGTACCCAATTAATTGACTTCAATATGTTACAGTTAAAACAATAAATTAATTAATTAATTAAAAAAAAACACACAAGTTTATCAACACAAAATAAATTCATTGCAATAATCCAATACGTAGCTTAATTGAATCACAGGAAATTGATCCAATTAACAAAGATTAAGCTAAACAAAAAAAAAAACATAATAATTAGGTATTTAGGTTCTTCAATTAATGAAACTTTACAATAATAATTAACGAAATCCAGCATTAATCTTAGCGCATCAACTTCGATATAAAGCAGAAATCAACGATCAAACTCCGCTGCAGACATACGCCTTAGCAACTCTAACAATAACAGAAACCACCACTAAGAAAAACATATAAAACACTACAAAAACAGCAGAAGGTGGATTCGGATTCAACGGCAATGGCGAATGGTGCTCGGAGATGAAGTTTCGAAGCTGAGGTAAAACTGAGTTACGGAGGCAAGGATAAAATCCAACAAAGAGGGCAAACATTGTTAATGGTGCAGTGTAAGCAGAGATAACAGAGTTAGAGCAGAGACACTTTCCCAGCGTCGAAGGAAGGGTGATTTTAGTGGTGAAGACGATTTGAAATTGGAAGATGATTGAGATGATGATTAGTAGATTTGCACTGTACCACATTGTGTTGAGGAGTCGCTCCATTTCGGCGGTGATTTCTCTGCCGTATTGATGTAATGCTTGTTTCAGATGCTCTACTGCAGCTTTGCTTGAAACTTAAAATTAGGTTGGGTCTATGTATCAAATGTATGTGGAAATCGTGTCCACGTGTTGAAAAGGCGGGTATTGATCAATTGGATATATTATCACATTTTTTTTTTAATGATTTTTAGCCAAAAAGAAGTTGTTGAACTTTAGTTTATGATATTAATTAACATTGTTTGGGTCAAGTTCATTTTCCTAAGCCAAATACCCTGAAATTATAAAAGTACCTCTGTATAATCCAAACCCATCATTAATCACTGGAAACTACACATCATAGTTAGCCATGTTCGAGAAACTCTTTTAATTTGGCCTTATAATTACAATACTTCTAAAGTACACGTCATAATTCGCCATAACTCTACAAAGTTATTCATTAATTCATTTTGGCTCTTGTTTTTATCTGATCTAATTAGTATTGTAACTTTTTTTTTTTATTTTTTTAAAAAGAGTATTGGCACTTTTTTTATTAATCGTTATTCAATAATAATACGGCTAGATATTGTTTGAGCCCAAAAATTAATCCGTAGTTAGTAAGTGAATATAGGTATAGACCCATTGCAGACTTGTTAGAAAAAGAGACTAGATAGATTATAGATATTTAGATTATCAACCAAAAATTAGTCTTAAGATAATATCTTATTCTAGAATTTACTAATAGCCATTAAACATTTTAAACGAAAATTTTTGGTTGTTATTAGTGCACCGAATGAGTTATACGGAGTATAATGGAAAAATTCCCCCCAATAATCCAACCTTTGCCCAGTATTCTATTAATAAGTTAACCTTTTGAAACACCTAGACTAAGTCAACCTTGTACCCTTATTTTTTTTAAACAAGTAGCATTAAATTATCACCTACTATTGCAGGTTTTGGTCCGGTTATGACTGTTGGGGCATTTACTTTTTACTTTTTAATTAATTTTTTTCCTTTTTTTTATTTTTTTATTTCCCTTATATTTATTCCCTTATTTTTGGTTTCTTCTTTTCCCCTCTCACGTGTATAAACCTTTCCCCTCTTTTCTTCAATACTCCATTAACGTTGCTGCCATTAATACCTCCCATTTCTTTTCCTTTTTTTTAAATGTCAGTAAGAAAAGGATGCTCCACAGGTTCTTGGTCTTCTTCAAGCTCGTCGAGAAGGAGCATATATACAACATCAAGTTAAATGCAATTGTGGCAATAAGCTATTATTAGGATTGTGAAGGATGCTCCATAACAGGTTCTTGGTCTTATTCTAGCTCAGGTCTTGGTTCCAAATTCTATGGGTGTCCTCTTTAGCCGGTTAGTCATGTCACTATTGTTTTAATTTGTTTATTTTTTAAAAAAATAATTTAATTTACAAAAATTTAAGTAAATTAATTTGTGTATTTGTTTATTGCGGCAATGATGCTATTATTAGGACTTTATTGCTACCGTTGTAAATCCAAAAAACAAGTTAATGCATCCAAAATTATACTAGCTAACAAGCTTAGTTCAAATGAAAAAAGGGGTTTCAAAAAAAAAAAAAAAAGCTTAGTACATATGATTCCTTGTCAAAATCCAAAATACAATTTCTTCCCTTTGAATTGAAATAGCTACTGAGTCAAATTGACGATTGTCGATGCTTGACTTGACTGTGAGGCATGTATTGGAATCGGATTACGCCCCTACATATTTCAAGATGCCAAAAAATATAGTAAGCATATGTAACTGGAATTAAACATAAAAATTTGAGCAATATCATGAATTAACTTACAGGAATATATCGACTTCCATCTTCTGCCTGTGAATACACCAACTCCAGCCGGGACCTTTGTTTTCCCCCTCCCTCTACCTCTTCCCCTGCCAACACCCCCACTGCCACATGTTGCACCATTGCCACCTGCCCTGCCAACTCCCCCCTGTCCAACAACACCTCTGCCAGCTGCCCCCCTACCACCAGATCCCCTACCTACATCCCCCATCCCAACAAAACCTCTTCCAACTGCCCCTAAGCTACTTGCACCCTTGCCAGCTGCATCCCTCCCAACAGGACCCCTGCCAGCAGAACCCCGACCAATAGACCCCCTCCGAGCAGAACCCCAACCAGTAGCTCTACTCCTAGCCCCTGTCCCACCTAAAATCATCCTACCTCCCCTACCTAATTGTGTTGGTTGAGCTGAAACTTGATGGTGTATATGTGAAGGCTCATGATTGACTTCAGGTGCTTCTTTCCTTGGTCTACCCCTTGGTTTCTTTGCTGGTGGTTCAGAGGGCTCTATAATACCCTTTTGGGGACATCCTCTTTTGTTATGACCTTTTGTATTGCACAAAGTGCAAGTCATTTCCATGCCATGCCTGCTTAGTGTTCCCGGTTTCTTTTTATCCTCATGTGGATCCTTAATTCTGTTTTTTCTAGGTCTACGAGGTCCCACTTTGATTGGTGGTGATTTACTTTCATCTCAACCCTAGGCCAATGCCTCTCTCCCTCAATTGGTGGTATACATCCAGCATATGACTTTAAATACACCTCAGTTTTGAAGCAATCATCCACATAACCCTCTGCCTCCTGATTAAGGAAAAAAATGGCAGCATGGAATACCCATCATATCCCATTTCTTACAAGTACATGACTTCAATTCCAAAGTAACTATTAGCTGATCCAAGTAATACCTGAGAGGCATATTCAATAGTTCCATATTCATTCCAAATTGTCCACCTAAAAAAGTCTTTAAGAAAGCAGCATCCACGCAAATGACCCTTCTACAACCCTCTCTCCACCCTTTCTGCAAAGCCTCAAAGCATGTAAACAGTCTTTGGAACACTGGGTGGCTTCCTTCAGTACTCTCAATAGTCACCAAGTCAACTATTGTGCCAGGACTAGAACATTTTAGTGCTGCCATATACCTACCTAACTTGAAGTAGTGGTCTTGCATACTCCCATGCAACATCCTATGAGCACAATACTTGACCTTATATGCATATGTCCTAGTCACTAACACCTTGTATGCCCTTTTAATAGTTTCAATGATGTCTTTTGCATGCCAATGAGGCCTAGCCTTGAACACATCCAACATCTCCTTTGCCACCCAAGTAGTCTTCATTTGTCTGTTCTTTTTCATGTTCCTATGGCATTGATGTTGACCTTCAAAAAGAGGGTGAAAAGTTCGGAGCTCACCAAGGGTGCCCCCTTCTTGGAGGAGTCGGTTGAAGCTTGTTGCATGATGGAGGCCCGCAACATGGCCGCCGCAGTCTTGGAGGCGGTAATTTTGCTCATGGCGTCAGCTGCAAAAACAAACAGCAAAGTTAGTAAAAGTCATAACAAGAAATGTATGGAACAACAGAGTATTCGACAGGCCGACTACCTCTTGAGCACCGACTGCTGAGGCCACAGGCGGCTAAAAAGTACTCGTCGTAGAGCCATTTGAAGCTCGGGACGCAGTGCAGGGGTACTTGCTCTCGTACCCCTGAAGTAGAGTCGACCCTCGACTCTACTTTAAAGAGTCCTTTATCAAGGATCTCTTTCTTAGCCTTTGGGGGAACATGCGGCATGCTACGGCCGCCTGCAAGAAGGGGCGGATTCCTGTTCCACCTATTGAAGCACTTGTTCAGCTCAGTGTCTGAACTCTCAATGATGAGGAAGGTGCTCCGCCAGTCCTTCCACTTGTTTGCTTTACCTCTCGTCATGAGGTAGCCCCTGTGGCTTGTCAATTGATACCAGCCGGTACCGCCTGCCTTAGGGGTCCGGCTGAGATAGTTCATATGGGCGAAAGCCTCGAAGCTCGGCTCCACCCCGTGCAGTTCGCACCCGGCCACATAGCCGAGTACGTTGACCCAGGAGTTTGGGGCTAACTGCCATAACCCCAACTCATACCCATCCAAGATCCGCTGAACAGCCGGATGTAATGGGAAGCGCAGCCCTGCCTTGATGGCCGCCTCGTAGCAGCCAAAGCAGGCGCTATCATAACTGGTACCAGCCGGCCGGACGACTGTGTCTTCTGGATCCGGCACAAACACTAAAAAGTCGGGGCCCATTGTGTGGTTTGCGATAAAGCTCTCCACTTTCTCTTGCATGACTGTGATCCGGCCCCGAGGTACCGTGCAGTAGTAGGGGGTATTTTGCTCTCGGTAAGAGGCGGATGGCTCCGCCCAATTGTCCCCCTTCTCAACTGCGTGAGAAAGTCTCGCCTCTTGCAGGCGGCTGTTTTTCTCTTCTGTGTCCAGAGAAGCATGGCCAGAAGAGCTAGACTCGAAATCGCCCTCTGACGAGTCCGAAGAGGACGACTCCTCCCCTCTCCCGGAGGGGCCCGCCTCCTCTCTTTGAAAAGAAGCAGAATTGTTAACTGTTAAATGGGAAGGGGTCACTATGACTCCTCCCTCAGAATTGTCGGCTTTCAGGCCGCCTTGTTTCACTTCCACATCTGGCGCCTGGTCAGATGTTTCACTAATCGGCACCCTGTGGGAGGAGCCGTCTGAATTTGAGATCCTAGCAGTCTTTTTCGTTCTGGCCATCCTGCTCTGCATAGACACAGATACAGTCGGACTTTGTATAAAGGGCAAAGATGGGTCCGGAAAAGGGCAGGCGGCACTCCTAGTCCTAGATTCAGCCGTCCCCGGTGACCGGCTGATCACTAACCTAGGTCGTGTCGTGTGCTTCCGTGGTGCCATTTCAAAAAATAAAAAGAAAATTAAGAGTAAGAGAACCGACAGTTACCTGAACGAGTGACGGTTGATGAAGTTCTGAAAATCCTTTGCAGTCGGCTTGTCAGAACAGGCGGTAGGCAGAAAAGGTCCAAAATGTCAGAGCAAGTTCAGGGGTCCGAATGTTCTCTCACAAAGTTCTCAAGTGTGAAAATGACTCAAGACAACTCTCCCTTATATAGGCGAAGTGAGAAGGCGAAGGGTCACTTTCAGAATTCAAAATTTGGGCGGGAAAATCTCTCGGCCTTTCGCCGACTGACACCTGTAGCAGGCCGTCGCCTGTTACAGTGCGGCACTTGTCACAGGTAACACGTGACCAGTCACGTGCCACCTGTGAGGGGCAAATGATTAGGGGATTTTTGCTCCTACCAATCGAAATGCGCCACGTGGGCCAATCAGGTCCTGCCAAGTGTCCCCCAGTTGGAACTGTCAGGGCTTGCCACGTGGCACGCGCTTATTCGTCCACCTTGGACCTGTTATGTCATGACACGTGGCATACTCCATGCCTAATGGAGAAACCGGCCACCTAGGCCCAACTTCCGAGGGAAGCCCAATCGGCCCTAGGTTAACCTAAACCTAGGATTGACACGTTTCCCAAGGTTATAAATACCTCCCTTAATCCTCATTAAGGGGGATTACAGAAAAAACACATTGATTACACACAAAGTTACAAGCTGATTACGCTAAAAACTCACACTAAACACTCTCACCTAGAGAGACCCACTCACTCTAATTTCCGCATTAATTACTCCTTAATCAAGTACTAACTTGACCGTTGGAGGCGGAGCTCCCACCACCAGGAGTCTCCGTTGTTTTGCAGGTACAGGCGTCCGGTTCCAGTCTCAGAATTGTAACTCTCCCGCAGGACATCAGAATACCCTGAAACAAGTGGTGGTGGCGGAGGTGGGTTGGTGGTTTCAGTGGTTGAGGTGAGAGGAGTGAGAAAGAATAGGAGTGAGAAGGAAAAATGCAAAAATTAAAAAAAATATATATATATAAAAAAAACTTTTTTAACCTGTTTATCAAGTCACAAGTAAAATGGACCTGTTGAAGAAAGAGGGGTATAATGGTTGGATTTTTGAGGAATAAAATGAAGGTTGGATTTTTGTAAGGAAAAAGTGCAAAGGTTGGAATTTTCTTTTCCATTTTTCCTTTTGTTATTGTAACACTATTAAAGAACATCTTTACACTATATTTTATTCCATCGATCATTCCCTTAATATATCGGACAAACTTAGAATTTACCATAACTTTAACTATTAAAATCTTTATTCATTAGACATTTATATATATAATTTGAATATGTACCATGTATGTTAATTTTGTTAGTATGGTAACATGATGCAACGACCAAATAAATTTGTTAATAAGGCGTACTCTATCGTAGTATAAGGTGCATTCAATTGCTCATATGATGATTATGTTTGCCTGATATTAATAGTATTCCAAGACCTACGAAGATAAAAACGATTATACAACTAATTCAACTAATTATTTATCTAAGCTTTTGTTTACCACCATTATTGATTATTGTAAATTTGTAATAGTGTACAAACTCTACAATTGCATTGACCTAACTTAACTCCCAAAGACCTACTTTTGCAAGTGATGTACCATTCAATTAACTTTAAATTCACAAAACTACAATTCCCATTTCAGCAACCAAACACAATACTCGTATGCCGTCATAAACACCTGGAAAAATCAGATACAACTCATACAAGTCATCATACAACTCGATTTAAAAATTATTTTTCATATTTGACATCTATTAAACCCAATACAAATTAACACAATAAAACAAATACAAACATAATTCAATCCAGATTTCCAATATGTATATCAGTAGTAGAAATTAGTCCAACAATAATTAAGCAATTAAACAAACATAAAATAAACGTCATCAAGTACTCCATAACAATGAAGTTTTTTAATGGATTAAACTCTTCTAACAAAACCCAGACAGTTAAACCAAGAATCAAACATTTGAGCAGACATACATCATACCCAAATAAACAAAAAGCGACACAAAAATAAACAAAATCATGTAAATAACGAGCAAACCAGAAGAAGGTAGATCAAAACGCGGCAACAGTGGCGGAAAGACGTAGTCGGAGATGTAATCACGAAGCGTAGGCAAAACCGAGTCACGAAGATAATGGTAAGCATCCATGAGAAGACCAACCAACATCACTGGTGCAGTGAAAGGTGAAATGGAGTTAAAGGTAGAGCAGAAACACTTTGCAGTCTCGGAAGGAAGAGTGGTCTTAGTAATGAAGAGGATTTGAGATTGGAAGATGATGGAAATGCAGAGGATTAAGTTTGCGCAGTACCATATTTTGCGGAATATCTATCACGGAGGAAGCTCTCCATTTCGGAAGTGATTTCTCTGCCGTAGAGATGTAGTGGTCGCTCCATTCGTTCGACGGCAGCGTCTTCGTCTTCTTGCGGTGGTGGTCGATGAGACTCGACTATGTTCATGGTTGTTAATGGAGAGTGTTAGTTGAGAGAGAAAGAGAGGAGAAATGGAGTGTAGTACTGTAGTGTGAATGTGTGATGAGTTGGGAGGTGCATTTGTAGAGTTTGTAGTAGTGGGTACTCGCTGCAGGACCCAGCTGTAAGTTTTGTACTTCTGTTAGCAGGGTAAAAACAGATTTATATGCTGACTCAAAATCATGGGGTATATATTAATTAGTCCGACTCAAATGTGTTTGAGAACAAAATTTAGGTAGGGTATATTAGTCGGATTCGTTCAAGTTAAAATTGTGTCAGACATGGGTACGTGTTGAAAAGTCTAATCGTTTTTGCTATATTATCAAGCTTTATATTTCTTAAGATTTTGGTCAAAATAATAATTTTAATTTTTGGTGTTTAAAAAGTCACAAGAATGAGCGATAAAAATCGATTCTAAGATTCTCGGTAGTAGTAATTGAACCACAAATCATAAAATTTGTTATAAATTACACGTTTGAATTGAAGTGTTTTATTCATTTGGTTGAACGTGAGGTCATTTATTTCCGCACTTTTTAAGCATATTTAATCTCAAATGTTTATAAGTTATAAGAAGTAAACTTGATTTAAATGTTTAAAAGTTATAATAATACGTATATGACATGTCTATAGTGTTTTTGCATTCATTTGGTTGAAAAACATGTAATATAGTCAAGAAGTAGTTAAGAAAGTAGCCAAGTGAGGTCAATTTTGCTCTTTTTGAGCATCTTTAACCTCAAAACAATGAAAGATAAGAATTAAACTTGTTTCAAAGTGCTAACAACTTAGAATGATGAATATATGACATGTATGTGAAGTTTTTTGCATTCATTTGTTTAAATATCTGACATATAGGTAAGAATGTAGCCAAGTGAGCTCATATTTGATCCTTTAGAACATTTGAACCTCAATAAAGAAATTCTTGAAATTGAACTTGTTTGACGTGTTAGAAACTTATATTGATGTATATATAACATGTTTGAAGTGTTGTTGCATCCATTTGGTTAGTTTTGTAATTTTTTTTAGCATGTTTAACCTCAAAACAAATTAATATAATAAAATAAACTTGTTCCAAGTGTTAGAAACTTCCAATATATATACTTCCTCCGTTCTTTTATTATTGCACCACTTGCCTTTTTAGGAAGTTTCACAAATATTGCACCATTTCCTCTTTAGGAAAAAAATTATTTGTGTTCACACTACATATACCCAACACACCCTTGCTTTTTCACACTTACTTTTTAGTTTATCAATATGTCACATGGACAATTTTGTATTTTTACCTTTCTTTCTCTTACTTTTTTCCACTACCAAAATATTTGCACCAAACTCTTTTGGTGCAATAATAAAAAAAAACGGAGGAAGTAGCATATATGATATGTTTGAAGTGATTATTCATTCATTTGGTAGAACACATGAAATATAGGTAAGTGAACTCATTTTTTTTCCTTTAGTACATTTTGAACCCCAAATAATAATACGTTCTCCGTCCCAAAATATTACGACACTAGATTAGCCCCGTGCGATGCACGATTTTCAAAATAAAAATAAATTATAGACTCTTAAGTTCATGTTGAGAGAAAACAACTACTTTCTCTGTAGTACAATCTAATTAAATATGAAAATACAATTTCCAAAAATCCATTTTTTCATAATTTTTTTAGATTCAATTAAACTATATTATTAACTATTTTTAACAACTACTTGTAAATAATAAAATAGCGTAATATATGTAGAAAACTTAATTTTTAAAATTCAATTTGAATTTAATTTTCAAAATAATGTTAAATAGGGTAGCTCTAAAAGGGGAAAAAAACAATATGACATCATCCTTGCATGTTGGCGGGAAAAACTTAAATAAGAGAGTGACACGTAAGTGTAGGCATCGTTTGAAGTGCGCCTACGTTAAAGCATGTGTGAATATGCTTGGCACTCATAGGAAGTGAGAATTGACGTATACGATTAGGGACAAGGAAAGTTGGGAGCCGCCAAGAAGTTTTTAAGGAACTTGTAAACCGTTCACGGATCATAAAAGGCAACCACGATAAAGGGACAACGAAGGCAACAACGATTGACCCGTGAAGGTTACACCCCATTCATAATCCATGAGATTACTAACTCCATATGGTTCGGAACCACGAAAGGAGGATCGGGGATGATGGTACGAAGTGAGTCATGGAGTCACATTCGCCCGTATTGGCCTCTACTCGATTCTTATAGTGAAAAGTGAGTCCTGCGATCTCAAAGGCATACAAACAAAATATTCAAATTGCTCCAAAATATTATTAGGCTAAATTGGTTAAATATTAATGCAACACATAATTCTAAAATATTTGTGATCACTTGAATTAAACAACAAGATTAAAAGGAACCTAAACATGCAATAAAAGGAAATAATTCCAACAATATAAAATCTTTATTAGGCGTGATTTTCAATTACATATTCCCTTTAAACATGCAATATGGTGATCATAAATAATAATAGAATAAACATTAATATTGGAAGCAATTTAACCATAATTCCAACAATATAAAATCGTTAGAAAAATAATAGAAATAAAAGGAACATAATTCTTACTTTGATTCTGTTTGCTTGCAACTATAAAATAATAAACGAGTTAGTAACTTCAAGGAAATAATAATAAAACAATAATTAAATTAAATTAAATTGATTTGGGGCCAAACCCTCAAACAGTTCTACCTTTCACGCCTTGGCTTAACGATAGAACCACGAGTAAAGTATGAACTCTTTGGAGTACTTGAAGAATGAATTTTGAAATAAGAAGGGTAGGCTAGTGTTTAGGGTAGAGCATAGAAGAGAGAAAAATAGAGAATTAATTGATGCCCCGTACATCAGAAATGAGGGGGTATTCATAGAAAAAATGTGCTGAGGGAACACACAGAACCCTAAAATGATAAAAACCCTAAAAAAGTATCCCGCGACACGGCAAAGTGTACCGTGACACGGGAAATCCCACCGTCAGACAGGAAACATTCCCGTGACACGGTGCACATTTTGTGTGACGCGGGAAATATTTAGTGAACGGGGGAGAAAAACGCGTTAAGGGTTTACGCGGAAAGGACACGGAAATCTCCGTGTCACAGCAAATGTCCCGTGTCACGGGAAACCCCACCGTCAGACGAGAAAGTTTCCCGTGACACGGTGGACTGTTGCCGTGACGCGGGAGATTTCAATCCGTTTTTCCGTCTAAATTCATTTTAAACCCTAATTTCATTCAGCATTTTAAGTGTCGATTGATAATTTCGGGCCATTTTATGATTTTATTATTATTTGGGCTAAAATAAATAAAAAGTTTGGGCCAAGATAAATAATAAAACAAAAATAAAAAATGTTTGGGCTAAAATTAAATAATAATTTTGGGCTGAAATTAAATCTATGCTTTGATCAAACATCGAGACTGGTCCATGGACTATTCAAAATTTGAATTTAATTAAATATGATTTTTTAAGCACTCTCGGGATTAAATACTGAACCCGACCAATAGTGGCGGTGAAAGATTGTTCATCATCGGGTTTGGTTTTGGGGAGACATTTTTAAGTGTCTACAGAAGCCCCCACTTTGACTCAGTTTGTAGAAACGTCAGTTTTGAAAACGATAGTCAAAGTAGTCGATAGGGACGGAGAATGATTTAAGACGTTCTGCAATCCTAAACCACTCTGTATACGCCGATACCTGTAGAAAAATGTTAATTCCACAGATAAATGAGTAAAGAAAATAGAATACCCATCTGGCACCAGTGTATCGGTGACAAATGAGTTTGGCAGCTTCCTATGCTTGAAGGAATCCACCGGATGACGTTTGTTGAAACGCTTTCCATGCCTGAGGAAAGCCAACTGAGGAATTTGGTAGCTTTCTAAGCCTGAAGAAACCTAGCAGAAGATACTTTCCATGCCTGAGGAAAGTCGACGTATGAATTTGGCGGTTTTCTATGCTTGAAGAAATCCACCGGATAATACTTTCCATGCTTGAGGAAAGTCGACAGATGATGAGACTGCAAGTCTCTGTGTATCGAGAACCTTGCGCGCGTGAAATGATGGTGGTTCGATTGTCCCCGAACGTGGGTTGTAGTTGGTTCGCTTGTCCCCAAACGTGGGCTGTAGATGGTCTGCTTGTCCCCGGACGTGGGCTGTAAATGGTCCGCTTGTCCCCGGACGTGGGCTGTATATGGTTCGCTTGTCTCCGGACGTGGGTTGTAGATGGTCCGCTTGTCCCCGGACGTGGGCTGCAAATTGTTCGCTTGTCACCGGACGTGGGCTGTAGATGGTCCGCTTGTCCCCGGACGTGGGCTGTAGATGGTCCGCTTGTCCTCGGACGTGGGTTGTAGTTGGTTCGCTTGTCCCCGAACGTGGGCAGTAGATGAGACCTGCAAAAATAAATTTGCCAATGGACTCGTATATATTGTGATTGACTTGACCACTGACTTGACCAAGTTTGACTTGATGTGACATGACATGTGTATGACTTGTGAGTTTGTGTGTGTATATGTGTGTGTGTAGACACAAGCAAACGAAGATGCAAAAGCAAAAATTTTCCGTCTATTTTTGTCATGAGTGGAGGGTACCGACTTTCTCCTGAAAAAGAAAGATGTGAAAACTGAACTTTTATTTTCGAACTTCCCTTGATGAGAAAATTTTTAAAAAGTTTTTTTAAACTTCCCCAAAAGAAAAGACGCGAAAAAAAGAAAGAAATTTTGAACTTCCTCGTTGAGTAAGACAAAATAAATCGCATGGATTTAATTGCTTTTCTTGGCCTTAGGCCAGGAGGCTAAGGACAATTACATCATGTGACACGATAGATGAATTAACTTAGGTCTTGGAGCTAAGCATCATTTATGGTGTAAAGAAACTATTTTGAATGTCACTTAGGTCTGGAAGCTAAGCACGTATACAGATGAAGTGATTATTGCATAATGAACGTTGCTTAGGTCAAGGAGCTAAGCATGATATGCTTTGTATGATTAAAAATCATTGATATATAAATGTTTCTCAGCACATTATGCGATGCATGAAACAATGAATATTGCTCAGGTCAGGAAGCTAAGCAAGTATACAATGTTTCTTCTAATGAATGTTGCCTTTAAATATGATGAAACATGCACAGTGTTGAAAAAAGATTTCATGATAAAGGGCTCTTAAAGAGAAGGATGATTGATATGGATATGGATGTGTGAGTGAAGTATGTGAATGTGATACTAAGGCTAGCTGCAAGGATTATGGCGATGGAAAGAGATGTGAGAAGAGTCAAAGATGATGACTCTTTAGGCTAGGTAGGCTAAACGATGTGGGTTCAAACCCCCAAGTCTAGCTCTAGATGGGTAGGGGTAAGCATTGGATATTCTTTGACTCGATCATGCATGGATATGAATATGAATGTGGCCGCACCTCGATTTGAGGTTGTCTACGTATCCGTTAGAAATCAGGCCAAACGTAGCTCTAACCGAACTTTGCACAAGTGTGTGTGCACCTCAAAGAGGTCTTTCAAGGGTTGTAAGGTGGTTAAGATGAAGGTTTAAGGAAGAAAGGGGTAAAAGGCTCAAGACCCGAGAGAAGCCCCTAAGATATGCAATTGTGTATTAGACTTTGCAAGTTTTATTTTTCATATATATTTTTGTTTTGAATTTTGCAAGTTTATTTTCATTTTTTCTTCTTTTTTTTTTTGCTTTTTTTTTCATTCTTCTGAATCAATGTGGGCAATCTCGGATCATGCGGTCCATCACTCACTTAGCATTCATGTTTCTCAGGCACGGTACCAAGCACTCGATGAGAGACGCAATTTGAGACGTGTTCATATCAAAGACATTGGAACACTTGCCCTTAGACATTGTTTTATTGTTGCTTTTCTGTTTTTTTTTACTTGCCTTTTGAATGTTATACAATTACACATCTTCCAATCCCAGGGTTAAGTAAATGTGGGTTGAAGAAACGAAGGCCAAACGTTAGACGAGGCTCAAAATGGTTGATGAAAAATTGAATGTGATTGAACGGTTAACAGGGAATGACAGGGTTGCAAAGGTGCCTCAAGTCATTGGTGTACCTTGGGTTCAGTTCGGTAATTGATTTTTTTTTTTTTTTTTTTGAGAATGAATGAATGAATTAAAAATTCTATGATCGAGATGTAAAGGAAATTTTCTCATTTTATTAATGGAAAAGGTGAACGAAACACATGAAACGTATAAAAATTCAAAATGGAAAACCTATGCTAGATATGAATGGGGGAATGGAGATAAATGATAAAGAAAGAAATCATGAAATCTTGCACGAAGGATCTGCTATGTGCCTTGTGTTCATTACTTCTTGCCGCCTAGAGGGACAGGAAGTTTGTTTGCATCCACCAAGTCTTGAATGACGTCCTTCAAATTCCAAGATTGCTCCGTAGCGTGGCCCCTTCCTTGATGGTACTTGCAGTGGGCATTGGAATTCCATTTGGCGCTCCTTTCTTCAGGTTTTGGCTCTGGAAATGGCCCAATAGGTGTGATCAAGCCTTGACTGTAAAGGCGATCAAAGGCCGCATCATAAGTCATTCCTAAAGAAGTGTAAGTTCTTTTTTTCTTGGGCAATGGAGCATCAAGAGCTAACACTTCATTGATATCAACTTGATATTGTTGGTAGTATTTTCGTGCTTAGAAGACGAAGAAGAAGGATGGTCGTTCTTCTTGTTTTTCCAAGTGTTATTATTGTTACTACCAGCAGTCTTTATTAGCTCATCCTCGATATTGATGTTGATGTCGTATACAGCTTCGAAAGTGTTCAGTGGAAGAAATTTGAGATGTTCCCTATATTTATAAGTCAGATTTTGAATAAAGAGGCGAACCATCTCTCTTTCTTTGGGAGGAACTACCAAGAGTGAAGTTGTTTCCCTCCACCTGTTCAGATAAGCGGTGAAACCTTTATTCTCTTTCTGTTTGAGAATGGAGAGATCACGTTCAGAAGTTTTAGTTTGAATGTTACACTTGTAACGATTCATGAAACTGTCGGTGACATCTTGCCAAGTCGCAGTATGCTTGGCATCTAAGGAATAAAACCATTGTTGGCAAGCATGTTCTAAGGAGAGAGGGAACACCGTAGGGAAGAGTGTTACGTCCAATCCCTTAAGAGCCATGGTTGCAAAGAACGCCTTCAAATGGAATATTGGATTGTCAGTAGGCTTGAACTTTGGAATATCAGCAGTGGAGAACTTTTCAGGGAGTCTATCCTTCACATCCAAAGGAGTGGGAGGTCGTTCCACATAAGTGAAATCCTCAGAAATCTTACTCATTTGTTCCTTCAGTTTGTCAAGGGTGGAAACAGTGACCTTGTTTTGTTCCATGGTAGTGACCCTAGTGATAAGGGTTTGCATCATGGCAGACAGTGCCTAGATGGATTTGTTGATGTTCTCAATATCTTCTTTAGTAGCCATTGAAAGGTGATAAGTAGTGGAGATGGCAAAGTTCTCTTTGAACGCCTATTAGATCTGAGAGATTGTTGTGGTAATGGCTCGAACTGTATTAATCTATCCCTATTCCTTGACCAAGTACTGTGAAATAAAATAATTCACTTAATTATTTGACTCATTGCTCAAGATAGGAAAGGAAGGAAAAAATAGACATTTGAAAACAGGTGAGAAAACTCCACTCATTTTTTTATTATGACGAAAAAAGGGTGCATGAACCTAATATACGATCATAAACGACCTGGTGCACGACTCAAGTCGGAATAAAAAGAAAGTGTGTGGACTATACTTGACTCGTGAGTGACTAAGTGATGGGATAGGATCGTATGGCTAGACATATGAACAATAACCAAAATGACTGACGCGAGGACCAAATTAACACGGAAGACTAAAAAAAAAGCTGACTGGACTTATTTCAAGGGCACCGTGACAGGGAAAACTTTATCGTGTCACGGTACAAGCTGCCGTGACGTGGTGGTTTTTTTTTTTTTTGGAAATCCACCGTGCCACGGTGGAAATTGCCGTGACATGGTGAAGTTTCCCGTGCCACGGTGGATGCTGACGTGGCACGTAAATTTTTTATTTTTTATTTTTTTTTGGTGTTGGAAATCCACTGTGTCACGGTGGAAATTGTCGTGACACGGTGAACTTTCCCGTGACACGGTGGATGCTGACGTGGCACGAGTTTTTTTTTTGTGCTGGAAGTCCACCGTGTCACGGTGAAAATTGCCGTGACACGGTGAACTTTCCCGTGACATGGTGGATGCTGACGTGGCACGAGAATTTTTTTTTCCTGGAAATCCACCGTGACACGGTGGATGCAGACGTGGCACGAGAAATTTTTATTTTTATTTTTATTTTTTTGCTGGAAATCCACGGTGAACTTTCCCATGACACGATGGATGCTGACGTGGCACGAGAATTTTTTTTTTGCTGGAAATCCACCGTGATACGGTGAACTTTCCCGTGACACGGTGGATGCTGACGTGGCACGGGATTTTTCTTTTGCTGGAAATCCATTGTGACACGGTGAACTTTCCCGTGACACGGTGGATGCTGACGTGGCATGGGATTTTTTTTTTTGCGCTAATTACTAAGTGAGTATGGTCCATTGGCAATCGTTAGTCATAAAATAATCCACCATAGACAAAGAAAGATCGTTAAGTTTAGGATCAAAACGACCAAACATAAACACGTAGGCACAATGATGCAAAGAATAGTTCGCAACCTAAGGTCAAGTTCTATGTTCGACTATGGTCAGGTTTATTTGGTGTCAATAGGGTACCATGGTTAAGAGTTTGGACGCGTTAGCAAGGCAGCCTCCCTTGAGGGTATATGCCAACGGGCGGCTCTGCGAGATCGTGATGAAATCGAACTCGACTCCATGGTTTGGGTGGATTTAATAACTCGGATGAACCCTTATTTCCATGAGCGTTTTTGGGTTGAAAGAGCTTAAATCCCCTGGGGCTAAGATGCATGTAGAACACACACGTTTTTTCAGAAAAATCGAAGGAAGTTGACTGTGAGAAGAGAAAACGAGCCACCAGACTGATTTTAGGACTGCTGTGACACGGCAGATATTCCTGTGCCACGGTATTGTACACCGTCAGACGGTGTACTGCACCGTGACACGGCAATCATAAAATCTGACTGGTGCCCTGTTTTCCTTCGTACGCAATCAAGTTATTCAGTTTTTCCTACGGGACAGACCTAAACGCGACGTTAAAACGTCTATGCTTATGCAAAAATTCCAAATTAATCACAGGAATATTTTTCAAGAATCTTTCAAGTCTCATCCACTCATCTTAATTAAATACCGATCACTCAAATCGATAAATAACCAAGAATCCTCCCCAGTGGAGTCGCCAAATTGTAGGCGTCGTTTGAAGTGCGCCTGCGTTAAAGCATGTGTGAATATGCTTGGCACTCATAGGAAGTGGGAATTGACGTATACGATTAGGGACAAGGAAAGTTGGGAGCCTCCAAGAAGTTTTTAAGGAACTTGTAAACCGTTCATGGATCATAAAAGGCAACCACGATAAAGGGACAACGAAGGCAACAACGATTGACCCGTGAAGGTTACACCCCATTCATAATCCATGAGATTACTAACTCTATATGGTTCGAAACCACAAAAGGAGGATCGGGGATGATGGTACGAAGTGAGTCATGGAGTCACATTCGCCCGTATTGGCCTCTACTCGATTCTTATAGTGAAAAGTGATTCCTGCGATCTCAAAGGCATACAAACAAAATATTCAATTTGCTCCAAAATATTATTAGGCTAAATTGGTTAAATATTAATGCAACACATAATTCTAAAATATTTGTGATCACTTGAATTAAACAACAAGATTAAAAGGAACCTAAACCGGTCGTCCAAATTATCTTATTAGGCGTGATTTTCAATTACATATTCCCTTTAAACATGTAATATGGTGATCATAAATAATAATAGAATAAACATTAATATTGGAAGCAATTTAAACATAATTCCAACAATATAAAATCGTTAGAAAAATAATAGAAATAAAAGGAACATAATTCTTACTTTGATTCTGTTTGCTTGCAACTATAAAATAATAAACGAGTTAGTAACTTCAAGGAAATAATAATAAAACAATAATTAAATTAAATTAAATTGCTTTAGGGCCAAACCCTCAAACAGTTCTACCTTTCACGCCTTGGCTTAACGATAGAACCACGAGTAAAGTATGAACTCTTTGGAGTACTTGAAGAATGAATTTTGAAATAAGAAGGGTAGGCTAGTGTTTAGGGTAGAGCATAGAAGAGAGAAAAATAGAGAATTAATTGATGCCCCGTACATCAGAAATGAGGGGGTATTCATAGAAAAAATGTGCTGAGGGAACACACAGAACCCTAAAATGATAAAAACCCTAAAAAAGTATCCCGCGACACGGCAAAGTGTACCGTGACACGGGAAATCCCACCGTCAGACAGGAAACATCCCCGTGACACGGTGCACATTTTGTGTGACGCGGGAAATATTTAGTGAACGGGGGAGAAAAACGCGTTAAGGGTTTACGCGGAAAGGACACGGAAATCTCCGTGTCACAGCAAATGTCCCGTGTCACGGGAAACCCCACCGTCAGACGGGAAAGTTTCCCGTGACACGGTGGACTGTTGCCGTGACGCGGGAGATTTCAATCCGTTTTTCCGTCTAAATTCATTTTAAACCCTAATTTCATTCAGCATTTTAAGTGTCGATTTATAATTTCGGGCCATTTTATGATTTTATTATTATTTAGGCTAAAATAAATAAAAAGTTTGGGCCAAGATAAATAATAAAACAAAAATAAAAAATGTTTGGGCTAAAATTAAATAATAATTTTGGGCTGAAATTAAATCTATGCTTTGATCAAACATCGAGACTGGTCCATGGACTATTCAAAATTTGAATTTAATTAAATATGATTTTTTAAGCACTCTCGGGATTAAATACTGAACCCGACCAATAGTGGCGGTGAAAGATTGTTCATCATCGGGTTTGGTTTTGGGGAGACATATTTAGGTGTCTACAGTAAGTAGTGATGATGTCAGCGGTTATTACTTTAGTAATATATATAGATAGATTGGGGATATAACACGAATTTTAAGAATAGGAGATAGATAAAGAGAAATAAAAATAGGGACCCATGTAATAAGGAGAGCGAAAGTGGAAAATTAAAACTTGTGCAATCAAGGAAATGTTGTAATAATATTTGTAAAACTTCCTAATACTAGGGCAGCCAACGCGCGCGTTGCGTACGAGATGGCTAGCCATTGCGTCTTAATTTTTCTTGTGTTGTGTTTGCGCTTCACATGGAGGAATAATGGACCGGTAAAGGAATATATCTCTATTGCTTAGGCATTGTTTGTTTGTAGTCGTAAGTTGAATTTTACATATAAAATATCTCGTATATTGAATTTAACTATTTATTTTTATTTAATGTATATGTCAATAAAAAAAATAAAAAATAAATGTATATAGTGTTTCTTTTAATTGGAATACTATGTAGAGTTACGTAAGAATATAGTTCTTAGTTTTTCAATAATGCAGAAAAGGAACAAATTTCATAATGTTTGTTTATTTTCCCAATGTTGATATAGGTATAACTTAATTGTGTTATTGATACAATACGAAATAGAGAAAGAATCATCAATGATGAAACTGAAATGACCAATTATTCCTAATCCACCACAGAGGCTAAATCGATTTGATACAGTCAATGGTATTTTTATAAGATACTTCCAAGCATATTATGTACCGGTACTAATTTGGTTCCTCACAATACATAATATCATAGCAAGAATATGAATTGTAAATGGGAATAATTATTGCTAATTATTTTTCAATACTGTAGTATTCTAAGCTTCTTAGATGTTGCGCAATGAATTAAATCTAACATCCATTGAGCATATTAAAAGCATTTCAAAATTATCATCTTTATTGTAATTCAATTATTACTTTTGATTATATGATTTAGAGGAAATGTTGTGAGTGTACTGATATACAAAGTAGATCAGATTTGCAGCCTTATAAACATTAGTCTAACATTTTCAACATGTGATATGTAGAGTAAATAATATGGAATAGTTTTAAATCACAGTAAAAGGAAATTACTATCTATAAGGATTGTACTTTTAAATTAGAAGAAAGTACTTGTAAATATATTATACTAAAGCAGCCCATATCCACCTATCAAGTCCAGTCTAACCAATGAGTTCTTAGACCATCTAAGGTAAGCATTCTTGAAATTTAAAAAAAAAATAAAATAAAAAACAAAAACATAGACATAATTTTGCAATCTAAACTTACATATTGCGATTATAATTAAAAAAAATAAAAGAGCAGAATCAAAGGATATAAGAAAAAGATTAGAATCAAATTGATCGATCTCCGATAGAATGGTCAAACATCATTTATATGATTTTCCTCTAAACAAGTAATAATTTTCTAATCAAAATAGGATTCTAAAATGTTTATTACAAAAGTTAATAATGCATGTGTACAAAACATTTATACTCATGGTCATAGCTATGGAGAGATAAAGAAGCAGAGAGAATAGATAAAAAGTTACCGGAGTGGTTGGTGACCTACCACCCAGAAAATCCGGTCGCCCTCTTCCACCGCCTTCCCCTCCCTTCTCGAGGCTTTCCCGTTTACAGCCAGTCGACCGTGAAAAGGTTTCGTCCTTCTTTTTCCGCTATATCTTGGTATTGTCAACTTTATTTTGGCCACAATTTGATTTTTATTAATCCTGATTTGGAAATTTTGGGAAGATGGTGAACAAAGATATAGAATTTGATACTTGGAGATGGTGAACAGAGATAGTGTACTTGGAAATATCGACAGCTAAGAAAAATTTGCTAGAAAAAAAGTGTAAGAGAAGTTGGAGTACAAAATTACAAATAAGGGTAAGAAGGTAAAAAAACATTTTGAAGGGTATAAAGGTCCGTGCACTGTTCATAAGAGCAACTTTCTACTTTTTATAATAAAGTAGGGATGATAATTGTTGCAATTTTTGTGAAATGGAAGAAGTAGAATTATATTTCAACTTTTGTAAAACTTGTTTGAAGTTGTAGAAACTTATAAATATGCATGAATGACATGTTGGGGGTGATTATTCATTCATTTTTATTTTTTTATATATATAATTTTTAAAGGAAATTTCATTCAAGTATTTGAAATAAAGTAGCCAAATAAGCTCATTTCCAATCTTTGTGTGTATGTTGAACCTGAAATGATAGAAATATACGAAATATAACTCTGTTCAATAGTTATAAATTTATAATTATACATAAAGGACATGTTTGAGTTGAATTAATATTTTTAAGTCATGTTTGGATCATTGGATGAGGCAACATACATAGCCAAGTAAGCTCATTTTGCGACTCTTTTGTGCATATTGAACCTCAAACGATAGAAATTTAGAAATATAACTAGTTTCAGGTGTTAGAAACTTATAAATATGCTTGAATAACAAGTGTTGAGGTGATTATTTATTCATTTACTTGATTACATGAGTTATAGGCAAGAAAGTAGCCAAGTGATCTAATTTTGAATCTTTTTGTGTAGTTAAACCTTAAATGATAGAAACCTTAGAAGTAGAACTTGAACTTGGTTCAAGTGTTAAAAATTATATATATGCGTTTGTTATTTCAGATGATATACTACAAGAGGGGGGTGAATTGTAGTATGTTCCTAATACCTATTTTTCGCGGAATATAATACTGATTGATATTAAGAACTTAGACAATGCAAAGCGGTTTTTACGAGGAAACCATCCAGGGCCCAACTGGAAGTAAAACCTCGACTAGGGATGACAAAGGATCTGGACCTAACCCCAGATCCGTGAAAAACGGATCTGGGTCTTCAAATTTTGGACCCGATGGATTCGGGTCGGATCTGGGTCCTGCTGACAAAAACGGATCTGGATCCGGGTCTGGGCCCTAGACCCGGATCCAGATCCGTGGACCCTTTTTTTTAATTTTTCTTATTAAAAAAAACTAAAATTGTTTGTTTCTTTACTAAAAATGTTGATAATGTTAGTAATGATAAAGATTAACCCTTTCAAGAGATGAATTTTGGATGCTCATATTATACAAAAACGAATCTGACGGATCCGAGTCGGATCTAGATCCTATATACAAAAACGGATCTGGATCCGGGTCCATCTGGACCCGGTCCAGATCCGACCCGTTGCCATCCCTAACCTCGACCCTCCAAGGGATTTCAACACAACCATTTCACTATAATAGGGCAATACCAAATTACAACCTATTATACACAGACCTTTCTCACAAGTTCTACCAAGGACACTTGCTACTCGATAGGACCCTATCCTACCCAACCTAAGTTCGACACTTAGATTCACTCAGCACTCCCGAAGTGCCTACACTCGGCTTCACACTAGAAGCTCAATCGGCTTCACCCTAGAAGCTCACACATTGCAATCTTACAATTATAATAACGAGAATCCTCACGAACTCTCACACCCCAATACATAAAACACTCAAAATCCTTTTTCCCTTTTACAAGATCACAAAGAATAACTCTAAATACATTTCAATGAATTAAGAGATAAAACTAATATGTTGGACACTCAAGATCTGTCTGGAACTTACTGGACGAACTGAAATCAAACCTGACTAGAACTTTGGCCTAGAGGTTTGACTTAGCTTCGTGGTGAAGGATGAAACCATTAAGCACGACCATTAAGCTTCGTCAGCCTCAACTTTGAATGAATACATATGAGCATATTTATAATACACCCAAATCATTCTTTTCATAAAAGAAAGTTTTCTCAAAAGATATGATTAAAAGATATTTACCAAAAATAAGTTTTCCAAAAATTTATATTTCCTCCGTTTTCTTTTACTTGCAACACTTCCCTAAAAGGGAAATGTCACAATACTTGCAACACACTATAAAAGGAAAGTTATTACTTTAGGGAAAAACTATACTATATCCCTTATTTAAAGTAGATGGCCCACTAAATTACACTCCTAACAACCACTCATCCTATTTTAAAGTTTATTATATCATGTAAACCCTACCTTTCTTAATTACCGCGTTAAAGGGTGTGTTGCATCTAAAAGAAAACGGAGGAAGTATCTTTTTGTTAATTACCGCGTTAAAGGGTGTGTTGTATCTAAAAGAAAGGTATATTTGCTATAAAATTAAATTTTATTTAAAACTTATACTTTCCAAATGTATGAACTTATCTTTTCCAAAAGATATACATATCATAAAATAAGATTTTATTCCAAACTTATACTTTCCAAATATACTAGCTTATCTTTTTTTACAAGATATACTCATCATAAAATCAGATTTTATTCCAAACTTATATTTTCCAAATATAATAGTTTATCTTTTTCAATGATATACTTATAATAAAATCAGATTTTATTCTAAACTTATTTTTGCTTAAAATACTTTCCAAAAATAACTTATCTTTTTCCAAAAGGGATTAATTAGAAAATAAATATCTTTATTCTGTAAAATCAGATCCCTAAAAGATATACACGTATTAGGTAAATAGATATATCATTAAACCGACCTTTAACGACGTACATACTTAAGTTCCGATTAGGTTCTGGAACTCTGACAGTCTCTGAGTTCCTGACAAGTCAATAACTCTAATTTCATTGACTATCATGAGTTCACCTTGGTTCTTTAGACTTGTTCTAGACTGACTATGTACAACATACTTACATGAATCCTAGAGCAATATACTTCGATTTCTTTGTCTTCATGTTGTTTCTTTGAAACTCTTGATTTAGAATCTTGTAGTATTGATGTATTCTAGATCTTGGGGCAACTTTCCACTTCTGGAACCGCAGGCCAAGTTCCTAACTGGAACTTGATATCTTCACTACAGACCAAGTCAACTTCTTAACTTGCTGTCTTCAAGTTCCTGTTAGGGAACTTAGATAGTTCTTGTTAGAGAACTAAGTTCCTGTTAGGGAACTCTTCATGTACCTGTTAGGGAACATGGAACTCTTCATGTACCTGTTAGGGAACATGCTCCGGCTTTCGTGGGAAAGCCTGCCGAAAGTTCCTTCTGGATCTTGTTAGAGAATACCTTCAGCTTCCTTCGTGGTTTGGTTCTCATGGGAGAACCTGCTTTAGGTTCATTCATTCTCTATTGTTCCTCTTGAAGTCTTCTATGTTCCAACCCATTGACTTCACCTAAGTCAGTTCCTGTCTTCACATAAACACTTAAGAGAAACATTAGATTGAAGTTTGTTTGTCATAAACAAACTTCAAGTGATAGAACTAATTATACTTAAAGCTACGTAAATACTCCTACACATATACAGCTCATGTATGCATAGTGTACTTACCTCATGAAGCTAGCATATGCAAACACCTATTTACATAGTTACCTTCATGGTTCCTTAGCATCATCATGCTTATCAACCATGACACTCATAATTGTTCTTGTTTCTCTATTGCTTATCATATATTGCTCAGGTTCCTTATATATATTCTTGACATTGCTTAGGTTCCTTGTATCCTGTTCCAAGCATAACTTGTTCTTTCTATGCACAACTTAACAAACACATTAGATAGATATTCATCATTAGTTTACAATCATCAAAACCTAATGCGTTATTGACATGTTTAAGGTGATTATTCATTCATTTAATTGATTGCATGATTTGTAGACAAGAAGGTAGCCAAGTGATCTACATTTTGGATCTTCTTGTGCAACTGAACCTCAGTAATAGAATCCTAAGAAAGAGAACTTGTTTCGAGTGTTAAAATTAGAAACTTATAAATATGCATTATTGATACGGTTAAGGTGATTATTCATTTATTTACTTGATTACATGAGTTATAGGCAAGAAAGTAGCCAAATGAAATTTGGATCTCTTTGTGCTTATTGAATCTCAAATGATAGTAGTTTAAGAAATAATAGGAGGCGGTAGCGTTGGTGGCCTGGTGGTAAAGAAGATTGGCGGTGAAGGGGTGGGAAGGTTCCAGAAGCAGTAGTGAAGGAAGTGAGTCATAAGTCAAAAGAATGAAGGAGCGAAAAAGGAGGCGGAGGCGGCATCGTTGGTGGTATGAAAAAAGAGGTAGAAGAAAAAAATTATTAGGTTTATAATAAATTGGAAAACTAGTTTTAATAATCCCAACTTTAGCCCATTTGCTTTAAAAATCCTAACTTTGGATTATTATTGAATAATCTCAACTTTAGGGGCTATTCACTTTTATTGGTCCCAAACAGTTTTCATGGTTATATAACAGATTACCTTGAACAAAAAAAAAAAAAAAAAAAGAAAAGCCCTTCTACGTCCACCTCCCACCCCACCCCTTCTTCCTCACATCCCTCAAGCAGCCCCGTTTAACCCACTCTCCGCCGGTGTCAAGCCCAACCCCCGTCAACCTGCTACCCCCCCACCCTTGTCGTCGTCCCTCTTCGTCCTCCGTAACCACCATCCTTAGCCCACTTTCCAAAACCACCACCACCATCCTTGAAATAGCCCCCAACACCTCGAAATCAACCTCCTCCCACCCCTTACTCTTCCCAATCCCTAAAATCACTTTCTCTAGCCCAAAAACCCTATCCCATCCCCTTCTCTAGCCTCGAAACCCTACTCCCTTTCCATATCTTCGACACTGACACCACCTCCATTAGGGTTTTGGGGCTAGGGAGGGGGAAGGGGAAGTAGTAGGGTTTTGGTGTTTGGGAAGGGGAGAAGGGCGATTTTGAGGTCATATTGGTGTCGGGGATAGGAGGGGGGGCTAGTTCGTGGGTAAGGCATCCATGCTGGAGGTGGCTTGCTAGTTATTTTTTTTTTTTTGAAAAAAAAAATGATCAATCATGTTCTGACATGTGGCTATTAAATTTTTTAAAAAATTGCCTGTTTAATAACTTATCGGTCATTTGAAACTGATAAAAGCAAAATTCCAAAATTGAGGTTATTCAATTATAATTCAAAGTTGGAATTATTTAAAATAAATTGGACAATTTTTTTTTTTTTTTGGTGTTTAGAGAGGCACAAGGGCGGTGGTGAGAGTCGATCCCAAGATCTCCTGAAACCGGGAGGAAAGCTCTAATCACTTGAGCTATTCCTCACTCTCAATTGGACAAAGTTGAGATTATTGAACCCAATCTATATATTATACTAAAAGACAAGCGCCTCAATGTGAGGATGACAAATGTCACTCTCTCATTGGCTTGTCTTATGTATAAAATATATCTATATAATTACTGTTTACATATAGTTATTTTTGTTCAACTTTAAACAATAAAAGCAAGTTTCTATACATGCATAAGATTTTCATGATTTCCTAACATAAATATTGATTTAATTTTTAACAATAAAATATATACTTTCCAATACTACAAATAATCCATAACGTCTTTCCAATCTTTATTTGTAGTCAATTTAGAGAATAATAACTAATTTGAAGCAATATGATTAAAGTGGCATAATTAAGGAAACAAATATTTCTTATTTTGAAAGGATAATATTGTTTTTTTTTATGAAAATTAAATCAAATCAATAGAATTTAGTTTGACGTCAATTATGAAATCAATACAAACATTTAAAAAAAAAAAAATCAGATGTACAATAAAATATTGTGCACCTATTGTAAAAGCTACCCTAAAATGAATGTAATTATTTATACTTTATTGATAAAAGTTACCCAAAATAGTCTATAAATTATCCTAAACTCAATGCAAGTTATCAGATGAATACAAAAGTTTATGATAAAAATACAAAATAGTGTAAAAATTACTTTTGTCGTTTTTTGTACTATACTGAATGCTGAGCCGAAATATTTTCTTGGAAAAAAATATATAATCTTGAACATAAATTTAATTTTAATCGACTTTTCATTTTCTATACAATGCCTTTTACAATTACCTTTGTTTACATTAAAAAAAATTGAACCAAAAACCAATCTAAACAAGAAGAATAAAAGTTAGATTGAATTAGACATTTGAATAGATATAAAATGTATTATAACTATTACTCGTGTTTAAAATTGTAATATTCGTATTAAGTATTAACAATGCTATTACTTATGAATTTTTTTTAGAAAAACTAACATTTTGATTTAAAAATTGTGCATTGCTCATGTACTATACTAGATATACAACAATCATGTTCAATAATTTATGTTGTTATATATATATAATAATACTTTTAACTATAATTTAGACTTTCAAATCAACATTTTATAATAAAAAAAATATACATGTCATTTTTATTACACCTAAACATTATATAATAAGTCATATTGTTAAAGTTCTAATTATATAATTGAAATGTAGGTATGATACTATTTTCATGTACTTTACATTCTATGTAATTAAGTATAGTATGAAAGTTAATATATTTCGTGTAAAATAGTATGTGTAAATAATATAATATTTTTATAATATAAAAAAGTATATGTATATAATATAATATTTTATAACATGGGTCCTCCATACCAAGTGTACAGGTTGTTGGTGTAGTGGTGATTGAGACTACACTTGGTAGGGAGGACCCGTATTCGATCCCCTAGATGCAACAACAATCGAAAGGGGAGTGGAACCTAACAATCCAGAACTGATCCTCGAATCTGGATTAGCCCAAAGGGTGAATCGAATAGAACACCCAAAAAAATGATCGAGCAACTCAATGCATATATGAGCGGAATTAACTTATCCTCACTAGGCGAAAATATGAATTGGCCACCGGTTCAAACCCCCCCCCCCCCCCCAATGCCACCGGTTTTGAACCGGTGGTCATTTGGGGGGTGGCAATAATCTTATAAAAGCCACCGGTTCAAAACCGGTGGCAAAAACAAGTATTGCCACCGGTTAACCGGTGGCAATAATGTTTCCTGCTTTTTTTTTTGAATATTACATATAAATGTCACCGGTTAACCGGTGGCAATAACATACATGATTGAATTTTTTTTATTTTGCTACAATTATAATGATAATAGTAATATAAAAAAAACCGTGTAAAATATCAGGCAAATACAATAGGAGAGCAATGAAATATAATTTCATTATATTCAACAATAACAGTAATTGTACAATACAAAAAAAAAAATTACAATGAATTATAATAACAATGAAATTCAACTTCAAATTATTATTGTACAATACAAAATCAAAAAAAATATATAATAATAATTACAACATCAAAAACATTATTCCAAAATCAAAGTCTTGAATCTTGTTGCATCAATTAACACCTGCATCAATTAAAACCCAAAAATTAATAAACTCACAAAAAAATGCCTAATAAAAGCCAGAAAATTCGCCTAATAAAACATAGAATATCGGTTAACAAAATAAAACCCAGAAAATTCGTCTAATAATAATCGCATAAAAAATTAATACGAAAAGGATGAAAACCCAAAAAAAAAAATGTCTGTAGATCCGAAAAAACAAGAACTCTAGATCCGAAAAAAGTAATATGAAAATTAAAGGATGAAAACCCCAAAATAAATCAACTAAAATTAGTTTTAAAAAACCCAGAAAAACCCACAAAAATAAAAACAAAAACCCCGAAATTGATTTTCATGAACTCAGAAAAAAAAACCCAGAATTAAAATCGAATTAAACCTAAGATATCGAATTAAAATCGAATAAAAAACTCAGAAAATTCCAAAATCGATTTAAATCAAATTAAACCCTAACCTCGAATAATTAAACCCACCCACCACCATAACCACAACCACCACCACAACCTACGAATTCCATCAAAAATAAAATAAAAAAAAAAACAAAATAAGAGTAAGAAAAAAGAAAAAATACCTCGAATTTCACCAAAACCCCCCAAATTTATGTTGAATTTGGGTTATAAAACTTGGTGTAAATATGAATTGGCCACCCAATAAAACTCAGAAAATTCGATTAAAAAAACCCAGAAAAAATCGATTTAAAAACCTAGATAAATTGGATTTAAAAACCCAGAAAAACAAAGAAGAAATCGAATAAAATAGATTAAAATTAAATCAAATAAAGTTCGAATTAAAATCGAGTAAAACAGAATTAAAATCGAATTAAATTTTTTAAAATAATCGATTAAAATCAAACCCTAACCTCGATTAAAGTCGGTGTTGCTCATGCATGTGTTCGTGGTGTTATTGTAGCGGCGGTGGTGTTATTGTTGCGGGGGTGGTGGAAAAATTGGTGGTGGTGGAAAAATTGGTGGTGGTGGTGGAGATCGAAGGAGGAGAGGTGGTGGTGAGATCGAGGGAGAAGAGATGGTGGTGGAGATCGAGGGAGAAGAGATAATGGTGGAGATAGAAGGAGAAGAGGTGGTGGTGGTGGTGCAGATCGAAGGAGAAGACCGATTGAAGGAGATGAGAAAGAGAGGAGAGAGAAAGAGGAGGAGAGGGAAGAGGGGAGAGAGAAACGGCTGAGAGGGTGATAGAGTAGGGTTTGGGGTTTATATGAAGAAGAAGGGTCGCGCTTTTTTTTTTTTTAATCAAATATTGCCACCGGTTCAAAACTGGTGGCCTTAAACATTTTTTCCACTGGTTCGGTTTGAACCGGTGGCAATAATATTTACCTTATACCCGCCCATTTTTTAAGCCACCGGTTTATAAAAACCGGTGGCCTTTAAGCGGTGGCATTTTCAATTTTTCTACTAGTGCCTTTATCTATCTTATACAAAACTCCAAAGCTATATTTTTTTTTTCAAAATATAATAATAACATTTGTAAATTTTTGTTAATATGAAAGATATAAACCTATCAAAATGTATATATAGTTCAATTGTTTAATAACTTATATCAAATGCATAATTTTATTAAAATTATTTGCATGTAGTCATTAAATGTGTTGGATGTTGTGTAGCTATACAATGTTCAAAACTTTAGTTGAGTTACTTTGATTTAGTGATTGTACGGTAAAAAGATATTGACTTCGATCTTGAAATATAATAGTCTAATAAATTCTAAATAGAAAAATTAAAACAAAAGGAAATGAAAATAGCAAATGGCTTTAAATATTGAAATAAACATAACCTTTTAAATCAATTTAGCGAATTCAAGAGATAATTTTAAGGCTTTTAAAATTAAATGGGAGAAATATATGTAAAAGAACAATTTCAGAGATATAAATGTTCATGCACTATTATAAGAGTTTTGTTAACCTTTTTATAATTAAGATAGTGATAAATCTTAATATATACTCTGTATATTTTATTTATATAAATCCATACCTATATACGAAGTATTTGTGTTGTACAATATATTTAATCAAATGTTGGTTATATGACTATTATATACTACCTCCGTTTCTTTTTAGTTGACATGTATTCTTTTTTAGGAGGTATTTTTTAGTTGACACGTTCCTTTTGGGGTAACTTTTTTACCTTACATTTACGAGCTACCCCACTTGCTTTTTCATTCTCTCTCACTTTCTCTCCTCTCCTTAATATACGTGCCTAAGGGCCTGTTCACATTTACTGAACTGAGTTGAACTGAACTGAACTGAACTGATTGGAACTGAACTGAACTGATTAGAGCTGAACTGAACTGAACTGAACTAAATTAAATTGAGCTGAAATAAATATTTTATGAGAGAGGGAAATTAAGAGCTGAACTGAACTGAACTGATTGGAGCTGAACTGAACTGAACTGAAATTAAGTAAATGTGAACAGGCCCTAAATCAAACGCGTCAATTAAATAGAAACGGAGGAATTAATATATAGTTTTTGGCACAATGCTTAACTTAGGAAAATATATGTACTTGTAGGTTAAATATAGGGTTATTATATTATTGTGTCTATAGATTTGGTGAGTGCGTGACGGGTAAATAAAACATGTATATATTAGATTGATTGTAGCTACTGATGCGGATGGTATGATAAGATAATTTAAGTTTTTTTGTCAACGGGAGATAAATGAATTAGTCCACTTCTCTTATGTAGTTATTTTTTTTTTTAATTTTTTAATTTTTTATTTAATTTTTATGAGCACTTCTCTTATATAGTTATGTGGAGTATTATTAAATTATTTTTCAATTATTAAAATAACATTATAAAAATTAAAAAAATTCAAATAACATAAAATACTGTTCAAATAATGTTCCTTTAATTTTTTTTTATTGACCATCAGTAACCAAGTCTTTTATTAGTAATTGAATTACCTTTGTTTTTATTTTTCCTACGGGTTTAATAATTTGATTTATAAATCGTGCATCGCACGGGCACTATGTTAGTTTTCGTAATAAATTTAGTGTGCAGTGGATGGGGTCAAGACTCAAGACCACCTCATCAAGAACAAATCACAAGGAGAGACTTTCACTTCCATTTCTTTGCTAATAAAACATTACTCATTTCATATTTGCGGTGCAAATCATTTCAATTGCACCATTGAAGCAAACTCATCAGATGGAAGCTATGATGCTGAGTTCATCATCTCCACTCCATCTATCTCTCCCTCCAAAACCCCTTTTCACTTCCCCTCTATCCTTTCCTTCTCTCCTCAAATTCAAGGTAAACTCTCTCTTTATTCTCTACTTCTCCATTGGATCAACTAATCTTCTCTTTTTGTTTCTTGCCCTTTTGTCAATTCAATAACTTTTTCTCCATTTTCAGGGAAATTCAAGACATGGGGTTGTTCTACTTCCGGCGATGTGCATTCCAGGCCCAATTCGAGACACCGAGAAGTCTGAAGATGAAGAGGGGATGCAAGTTTCATCGTCTTCTTCGTCGCCGTCATCGTCGAGCATTTCTACATATAATTGGTGTGCAGGACTTGGAGGATTGGGATTCCTAGAAACTGCTTACTTGACTTATCTTAAGGTGTCTAATACTGAGCCATTTTGCCCTGTTGGTGGTGGGTCTTGCAGTGATGTTCTTAATAGTGATTATGCTATGATTTTAGGTAATGTTTAACTTTCAATACACAATTTTGTTACTTGGGCAATTTTAAATTGTTATTATTTTTGTTTGATGAACTTACTTTGTTAGATTGAGGATTTAATGAATTTGTTAGATGCATATTAGTGATCTAATTTGGCAATATGTTTCTATCTATGTGATTATTTGTCATCTAACATTCTTATTTATCAGCAAATCCAATCCAGAATTAGTAGCACGTTATACTGCTCTTGTAAATTGGTCATGCCTGATGTAATTCTCAAGTGTATCATGGCTGACATCAAAGCAAGAGTTATGTATTTCATACCGAAGAAAACCAGAGGCAGTGGCGATACTTGGTTTGACTGTTTGTTTATGAAGATTTGTGATTCATGGATACTAGTCGGGGGGACTGCCTTCCTAGAAAATGATCGTTTCTCCTAGTTCTTGCAATTGGTTCATGGGGTTTTTAAAACTTCTTATTTAGCTTAAAAAAAATTGGATGGAAATCATGGAATAATAGTTGGTTAGATCTTGTTTGATTACAATTCCTTCTTCCCCCTATTTTTCTCCTAAATAAGTTGGTTTTTTTTTTTTTTTTTTTTTTTTTTTTTTTTTTTTTTTTTTTAAAAGACCTCAATAAGTTACTTTGTTTCTCTGGACTTTTTTTAAGTGGCAAATTAAAATTACTTTTCATAAACTGTTAAAATAATTATGTATAATCATTGGTGATTATTCAGAGTTGGCATGTAAAATATATAGGCATTGCTCCTCTATCTACAGAATTGTGGCCTAATTTCGTGTCTCATGCATTAACCATCATAGATTATTTTTCCCCCAGTGTGTACAGTTTGTGAGTATAAAGAAATAGAGGCTGAAAACCACGTTGTAACTAAGATATTCAGCCTCGTAAACTCGTAAAGTACATAAAACTGCAATAATAGAGAGCAAAAATCTTCATATCGAATATTAACATCATATCGAATATTAACATCATATAAAATTTTAAGATGGCAGGATGACCACACCTTGTATATGTATAGCATTTGGTTCACATTACAAACCCTCTTTGGGCACAATTATTATGCTCTTTAGTAGGACTTGTTTGGTATGAAATGTTCTATCTCTGTCATTGGGCTTCACCGGCCTTGCTTAAACACTAGAAATCTTGTAAGAATATTTTATATAATTCACATGTGTCTTGCTTCCCCTCCTTTGAAGTGTATGCTGTGTATCACAGAACTCGTCATTTTGCCTGAGATTTTCTTTATTTTTCCCCTAAAAAAATGGATATATTATAACTGATGCTGAAGAATTTATTGTTGACCTGAATATCAATTTTAATATCTCTGCAGGTGTTTATGATCCTCCTTTTGCATTTGCCAGGTGTTCCTCTTCCATTAATCGGCATGACTGCCTATGGACTTATCTTTCTCCTTGGTTTGAAGTTAGGAGGGTGGAATGTGCCTCTCAAAATCAATCAAAGTGATGGGCGTCTACTTCTACTTCCTGTCTGTGCTTCCATGGCAGCTGCCAGTGCTTACTTTCTGTACACTCTGGCTACTAGACTTGAAGGAGCTTCATGTTCATATTGTTTGGCATCTGCTACATTGTCATTTAGTTTGTTTTTCATCATTTTAAAGGTTAGTCCCTCCTCTTATGGTTAATATTTTAAAAGTAATAATGCACTACCATATTTTTTCAGCAATTATTAATGGCTATGTATTACAGGATTTTGGACTGAAAGAGCTACAAAAAGTTGTCGCTCTGCCATTATGTACAGCTGCTATTGTGCTTGGAATAATAAACACCACCTACAATTCACTACCTCCAATATCACCAAGGTAAATACATTGAAATATTGAATGATATCTTACTCAAGACCCGAGACCCGAGGCTTTGAAAATGTTTGGTAGATGCTTTTGTCATGTGTTTGTTATTTTTCGGGGCAAGTCAGAAAAGATTTTAAATGACTCACATAATATATGTAGTATATATTCAGCTAGGCTTACCCTGGAAACGATTTTTGTTTGTCTTGGGCTCTGAGCTGGATCCATGATCTATTATCTCCACACAAAGTTTTTACCGAAACATGCTAGATCTACATCATGTACTCATGTTTCCAGTTTCCAATGACTTCTTTGCATGGGGATGTATGGTATCCAAGCCTATGACATTCAGTCATGCAAATTATTGCGACTTTTGCACATATGATGGTTTTCTTAAAGACTTGGTAGTCTAAAGCATCTCAATCATCTTACAGTGGGATTATTTGTATTTTTTGTTTGAATCAGTGGGATCATATATAACATGACTAATATATATTGATTTTTGTTAGACCATTGGCATAAATTATCTTTATTATTTTTACTATTTTTATTGGTGGTTTTTTTTTTTTTTTTTTTTTTTTTTTTTTTTTTTTTTTTTAATAATTTCAAAGAAACAATTAATATGTTAGTGGTGTTGATGAGAGCTAAATGGCTAGGGTTTGTGTAATTGCCTTTACCCCTTGAATCATGTGGTTCACTCCACTCTTGCTTATTGGCGAATGGCGACGAGAGAGGGAGAGACGACGTGAGGATATTGTATGAGCTACAAGTGGGAAAGGGGGATTAAGATTGGTGGCTTAGATCTCAATCATTAATCCTCACTATCTTAACTCTTAAAGTGCTTTATTTTGGAAATACTTTCTCCTTTTCCATATGATCTACATTTTCTACTTGTACAAATTTAAGAAAATTGGTGAGTGTTGCATATGAGCCAACCTTATATTAATTTATACTAGTTTTTTGCCCGAGCAACGCTCGGATGTTCACAGGAAAAAAAAATTATATTTATATAATTATATAAGCTTGTATTTATTATAGATTTTGTATACATTTAATATTTTATTTCTCAAAGTTGTTATTTTTCTATTATGTATGCTTTATTTTTTTTTTTATTAATTATCTTATTATTTTTTAAGGAAAAAAAAAGTTTTTGGCGGGAAATTTTTTAATATAATCGCGACACGTGTACCTCTAGAATAATCTTGGTGATTACTTTAGTATATAGTTAGTGACGGATCCGGGATTTCTAACCAGGGATAGCATAGAATGATAAGGAAAAAAATAAAAAAGTTCTACAGTATATATTATTATTTAATAATTGGAAAAATTGTCAAAAATAATACAAACTTTGAGCGGTCCGCCAAAAACAAGTTAAACTTTTATTTATTTCTAAATAATACAAACTTTAGGGGGTATCCGCTATAAACAGGTTATTTTACCACCTGGAACCTAAATAACCGGTTAAGATTTGTTATATTTTTGATAAATTGTTTAATTAAGTTGTAATAATTGCTTTAATTATAGTTTACCTCAAAAAAATTAATTATAATTAATTAACAATTTAATTATTACTTTTCATAAAAAAAATATTATTAAAATATTTTAATAAAAAAAACACTCCTCCCTCATCGGTCACCGCCGGCCACCTCACGTTCCCCACCAACAGCTCCCCTCCCCAAACTCCCAGCGGCGCCCGCTAATCACCTCGCCAGTCTGCTGGCCATTCTTATCTTCGCCGGCGTCGCCCTCCCTTCCCTCGTATCAATATCACCGAAACCCCATTCCCCTCCCCTCAAACCACCAACGAAATCTTAAACATTGGAGTAATGATAATTGAAGCTTCATCGGAGTTAGGGTTTTCACTCGCCGGAGTATTGACGATTGGTTACTGTGATTTCATAGGGGGAAATCATCATCGTCGCCGAAGAAATCATCATCATTGTGGTGTTTCTGATTTGAGTTCGGGCAGCGAGTCGTGCGGCAGTGACTCACGCAGCTGATTATTACGTGGCAGGTAGAAGTTGGGGAAGGGAGAGGGAGCTGTAGGGAGGTCGGGGTTGGTGTCGCCGGCGCAAGAGGGCAGGGGCTGTCGTCAGAGGTCCGGGAGTGGAGGAAAGGGGATGTTGGCAGGGAGGAGAAGGGGTGGGGGTGGCTGGTAAAGGAGGTTTTTATTTATTTATTTATTTTTTTTATAATAAAAATATTAATAACATAATAAAAATAAATATTAAAGACATTAAAAAAAATAAAAAAAATTAAAGTGTTAAACCAATAGAATAACGACATGTGTCCCATAAACCTACTAATCAAGTCACCAATTGGTTATAACTCGTTTATAGCGGATACCCCTTAAAGTTTGTATTATTTAGAAATAAATAAAAGTTTGACCCCAATTTTTCCTTAATAATTAGGTTTTAACTTTTATAACATTCAATTTGGTGGATAAATTTTCATTTTACAAATATGGAATAATTTATATTCTAGTTATCAATATGATCAAATTTATTTAATATGTTAAATAGGAGTAGTACATACAAAGTCATATACTATGAAATTATATTACTTAATATAAATTATTGGTTTACTCATATAAAACTAAAAGTAAATATATTACTTAGCAAATAGATATATACATTGAAAAGTGCATCAAAATTGGAAGTATTTCATCCAATGAAGGAGTTTTTTAAAAAGTAATGATTTCATTTTTTTTTTGTTATGTTTGGTATTAATAAATCAATTAACAACAATTAAAGTATAAGTACATAATATAAGTATAAGTATAACAATTTCTTATAACTTAAATGAGATTTAAAAAAAAAAATAATAATAATGTTCAAATAAAACAGGTCTCTCATGTAGAAATATAAGAAAAAGTAAAATCCAGGACCACTATATATAAAACAGGCCTCTTATGTACAAATATAAGGAAAAGTGAAACCTAGAATCTAAGAGACCTGTTTATAACAGGTCTCTTATATTTTTAACATGAAAAGAAGTGCGCTTTGTTGTGATTTGGTGTCGGCCTTATGGGCAAAGGCAGTCTCAAAGAGACCGGCTTTCTTAGATAACAGGTCTCTTTGAACAACCTTCTTCTTCTTTTTTTTTTCTTCTCTAGGGGTAGCATGTGCTACCCCTTGTGACTTCGTGGATCCGCCACTGTATATAGTATAGATTAGCCATGTATTATCTTCATAAGTTAAACTGATATTAGCCGAACTTATATTAGATGAACTTATATGAACATATGAGCCTTGATTTACATTATTAGAACTTAATCAATCTTATTTTACCTAAAATGAGTGAAAACAAAGTGAGTGGTGGAGAACAAAGCCTTTAGGGACATCATGGAGGTACCCATAAAGTATGCCTATAAGGCCTTAAAATTCATAATGAATACATAAAGGAAAGCAATAAAGGAAGGTAGATTCCACCATCCTCCCCCACTTAAAAAGTTTACAACCTCATCAATTTACGAGAATTATAAAAAGAAAGTGAAGATTTTATCCAAGTATCATGGAATCTTAGATTTGTGTCTTTGTTGTTTGCGGTCATAAAAGTAATCTTAATTATGGTGGCTTCTTTCTTGTTGGTGAGCAAGCTTCTTTGGTTCCATTGTGCTTTCATACATCTCCGGAAAGCCAGCTTTTAGTGAGCTAGTTGTACTTGTTTGTCCTTGCGTAACACCCATAATAAAATATTCCTTGTGAACTACGGTGAATTTTTTTCTTTCTTTCCAGTCAACCAACTTCATCATCTTGGCTTTTTAGTTGATTGACTTCATGTTAGTGCCTTCTTTCTTGGTTCATAAGTCATTAACGCCGCCACTGAAGAAGTGAGTTGCTCATCTGTCCTCCATGGCACAAGTGTTTCACTCATTTACAACAAGGTCAACAAACATTTACTCATCGGAGGACTCTCTTTTGTCTTAGGAGCTTCTTTGCTCATTGCATACAATTATAGATGTCACCCGTTTTATCCAATTCCTTATATTTACCATAGGTCAATTCGTTTGCTTGATTTTTTTGTGACTTTTAGTCAAAATATTTTTTCTTTCCTTTCTGTTTGCACTCCTACCATTTGTGTAGGCATAGGTGTTGGCATAATATGTTGTTGTGAAACCTATATATTTCAAAGAAACATGCTTAATTTTGATTCTCATATTGTTGTGGAAAAAGGACGACTTTAGCCTTTTAGCGTTAGGTCCTCCACTTTTTCTTTTATCACCTAGTTTAATGATGTAGATAAACTATTCCTCAAACATTCATCGTAGGCACTTCTTTAATAAGCTATGGCCTTTTGAAAGGAGTATTTCACTAATCTCTAGAGTCATATGGTTTCTATCTAAGAATCTTATGTTTAACTTATTCTTTCAATCTATAGATGACGATGAATAATCACTTTTCGTTAGTCTCAATTATCCAACATCCAAGCTAGTATTCTTTCACATAGTTGTGATTTGTGAAAGAAGCCCTTGTGTTGGATGTTTTACATCTTCATTTAAGTGGTGAATTTAGGGATTCAAGATAAATAATTGAGTTCAATCTTGACCTCCTCTTATTGGTCTTCTCAACTTAAATTTTGCGTAGTGGGCCCACCATAACTTGGCATTGTATGATAAGTACATGATTGTGTCCCCCTTGGGTCATACCTCAATTAACTCCGGGAATATGGTATGAAGTGATGTGTGGCTATGGGTTGGTGCAAGAAGTGAGATAAAGTTGGGGCAGCTGTTTGCAGTAATGATGGAAATCATGGGATGTTTTGTGTGTTGTGCATTGGGTTGGGTAGTGATCTTATTTGGTGGAACCACATGTGCTATGTGGGCAAGATCCAAATCAACATTGAGTTTGCATTATGCTGAATTTCTTGTAAACATACATGATATCCAAGGGAGTTTGTTAGGAAATTATTTTAGGAGATTTTAATTTTGCATAGATGTAATGGGAGTAGGTTAAGAAGTTAGGAGTCATAATACAAGGATTTATAGGCTCATTGTTTGCATTGTGAATAAGATCTAGTGTGTATGTTGGGGGGAGGGGGGTTCTCTAGAGAGAGACACCAATATTGAAGTGGCTCAACAGAGTTAAAGTGAATTAAAGGTAATACATCAAATTTATGGATGTTAGTAACTTTGTATTATTTATACTGGTTTGATTAATGATAAAAGTTTGGGTGTAATTGTGCAAGAGACCTTCTACCATTTGAATTATTGTGTTATCATTGTTAATTTGCTATGCATATATTGATCTCGAATATATTTCTGTACTGTTTGTTGTTTGATGGTGACCTATATGGGGTTGGATCTCCTAACAATTGATGAGTCACTAATTGAAGTCGTGTTTCTTTTTTATTTTCACTGAACAGATCAGAAGTCATGGAAGTCCCTTATTATACAACAGAGATTACTTCAGCATCAAGTCCATATGCAATTTCACTTGCAAAACATCTCAAATCTACAGGGGCAAAAATGTATGGGGCTTTTTGGTGTTCACACTGTCAAGAACAAAAACAGGTAATCACTCATAAGTCACAACTAAACTGATAGTGCAAAGCTAATGAAATAAAAAAACTTGTGTCATGATAATTCTGCATCTTTTTGTGCATGTGTGCCGTACCCAATGTATAAAAAATGCTCAAGGCGCGCCTTAGTGCACCTCTTTGAAGTGAGGCACACTATATAAACAGTTAAAAAATTTGGCAGAAAATTGCTTTAGGCGCGCCTTGGGCGCTTTTGGTGCGCCTCGGGCGCCTCTAGTGCGCCTTATTAAAACCGCCTCGCCCAGGCCAAAAAAAGCGTTTACCCCCTATTGCCTTGCACCTCAGCGCCTAGGTGCGCCTTATCAGAAACGCCTCGCCCAGGCCAAAAAAAAAAGCGCTTACCCCCTATTGTCTTGCGTCTCATTGCCTAGGCGTGCCTTCGGCACGCTTTTTCAAACACTGGACGTACCTATAGAATTTCAATTTGGTTGATCCTAGCTCTTTAATAGTCAGGTTATTTCATTAGTATATTTTTTTGCTGTATGGCTATCTCTGTTGGGCATGGTCTATCTTCTTATTTTTCTTGCTTGTTTTTGGTAAATTGTTGCCTTTGTTATAAGCTATTTTGCATACAACATGTCCACTATTGTCAAGATTACTCCTAATTGGCTTTATAGTGAGATTAGAATAGTATTTGGATCTTCAATTGTTCAATGCCCTAGTCTATGACAGGATCAATGTAGCTTGGTGTTATTTTGCTTGTGTTATTGTGTAAGTTTGAGTTTTGGTGGGGAAGGGGTGGCGGGGAGGTATTGTTTGGAGGGGATGAGATAATGAGTGTTGCCTAATGCTATTTCCTCATTTGAACTTCTTCACCATTAATTTATTTAAGTCACCAAGGCGCACTAAATCACAAAATGGCTTAAAAGGATCCCTATTGCCGAAGTTTGTCTTGACCCTTTCTATGCATGCATTTGTGGTTAACTTCTAGAATCTTTCGATATGGCATATCTGCCTAATCTTCTGTGATCATGGTTATGCTATAATGCATCTACCTAACTCATAAAAAAGCTCGTGGATTGGATGGAATATCAAAGAAACACCCCTATCAGCAAGTGTACAATCAAAAGCATTAAATGCTGAAGCTCAAGAAATCACAGGGCTCTTGCTTTATTAACTAAAAAAATCTGCGGAGAAGATTCACCGCCATTGAAAAAATCTAACTTCTGTATGATGGGTTTTACCATTCTATCCCATTGCTTTCAATCCCTTTTTTTTTTTTTTTTTTTTTTTTTTTTTTTTTTTTTTTTTTATTGCAATCCTGCTTATTGCTTGGTTGTCTTTAAAATCAGCAAATTCATCAGTAGGCTATGTTACTCTGTCTTGGACACACGTCAAAGTTATTACACAAAAGTGACGTGTCAATGGTTATTTAAGAATAATGTATCAGTGTTTCATGGTTATTTATATATGATGTAGTTTTGTGATATCTCTGAAGTACACACCAGGTCTTGAAACTGTTTTTAAATAGGTACCTCTGCCAAATCTAATCTGAGCAACAGTTGAAGTAGTGAATTTTTAATCATATTTTACTATAATGAGTTTGTTAGGTTTATGTAATATAGAGCTTAATTTGTACCTTTGTGAAATATTCATGGCACATACTGCACATTACACCAATTGCATTCTCATCAAAGTAGCTATTTTGAACTCCTTGTTAAGTGTCATGATGTGGTTTCATTATGGTGAAAATTTATTTTCAATGCTTTGGTAAGCAACCCTTATGTTTAGCAGGATAACAAATTCAATATGATTCCCTGTCTATAGATGTTTGGACGTGAGGCAATGGAGCTGTTAGATTATGTGGAATGTTTCCCTGATGGTGTTAAGAAAGGAATTAAGATTGCTTCAGTTTGTAGTGATGTTGGAATTGAAGGATTTCCTACTTGGCTCATTAACGGCGAGGTGAGTCTACTGTGCTTGCAGCTGATTTCATCGTAAAGTTTAGATATTTCTGTAGCTTTCATGTTATTATTTTTTCTTCCCATTGTGCACTCGAAGTGGGCTTAAATTCTCAAAGGCTTTCTTTAATCTTTAACTTCAGCTATTCCTTTCACCCTACTTTCATTTAGCATGATGTAGTAAAGAAGCAATTTGTAGGCAAGAAAAAACAGTGAGGTTTTTTTGTTTGCTGCTGCAGTTCTTGTAGGCATTTCAAATTTTATCCACTTTGTTGCACATTATGCGCAATCAACATTCTTCGATTCAACATTATTCTAATGAATGTTTCACATCTCAGCAAGCAACTTCTCTATATAAATGGTAGCTTATATGTATACCCTTTTTGTAGGTAATTAGTGGAGAAAAGACGCTTGAAGAACTTGCAGAAATATCTGATTTCCTTTATGACGCTGTAAATCAACCTAATTAAAACCATGGACTCCAATGGTATGTAATTAAGCTTTGTTAGAGAGTTCTTACTGGAAGGTTTGTACAATAGTTGCACTTATTTAGGCTTAGTTACATTTTTCAGATTTTTATCATATGAATAGTTCATGTATGCTACAAGCTATTCCTATTATATACACGAGAAATATTTGGGTTTTTGTGTGCTTTTAGCTTTATGTGGGGAAAAAAACATATTTGAAAATCGACACTTAAACTTGTTAATATGGTAGAAGCCATCTTAATTCCTTTCTTAAACCTGTACGAAGATTAGAAGAGTAGGATTATGAAGAGTTTAAATGAGGTAAAGAGAGATTGAAAATGACTTGGTTGGAAGGAGTTACGAAGGATATGAAGTATATGGATTTGCGAAAGAATGAAGTATTTGACTGTAAAGAATGGAGGAGGAAGATTTTTGTGGATGACTATACCGAAAATAACTTTGGTTTAGCAGACCTCACTTATAGGATTAAGATTTTGATTGATTTTGGACAATTAGGGTTTTCGGGTTTTTTTTTTTTGGGGAGGGGGGTGACTGTTGGGGTTGTAAACGTGTAGTTGGGTTTGTTGAAATCAATTTTAGCATTGAACTAAACACGTACGTTATCATGGTTTAATTCTAACTTTATACTCCGTATCACTTTGTAAGCCAATCACTCTAGTATTGGTGCTTAACAACCCATAAGATCTTATTGAATGGCCAAGGCCTTATTCAGGTAAAAACAATTGCGCTAATTGTTGTTACTTGTTTGCATACTCAAATTACACGTACTATCATTTCGTAGTGTTTGAGAGTGTGAGGGATAGCTCAAGTGGTTAGAGCTCCCCTCCCGATTCCCGGTGATACTGGGATCGAAACTCATCACCCGCCCTTGTGGCTCTCTAAACAACAACAACAAAAAAAAAAAAAATGACACTAAATCCTACCCATTAGTTATTGTCAAATCATGGCTAAATCAACCTGGATGTCAACATTTTAATTCTTTTTTCCAATTCGGCTATTCGCCTGCAGCTGCAACTACTACCAGGAGAGTAAAACAAAAATAACGTTCATGTATTTCAACGAGGAAGTACTAAAGGAGGTTAGTTATGTATATAGAAATACATAACATGGCATTGTTGTAAATAAGTAGCAACTTTTATTGTAATGGTTTTGCAATTTGGAGGGAAAATGTAATTGTACAATAAAACTTGTAACAGTGTGGGACCATTTGAAGGATTAAAAAAATATGTTGAGTAACCCCACGTTACATATCTGTCTTTTTTGTCTAACTGGAACATTCCATTAATCCCCACCAATATTTGTTGCTTTGTGCTTGTACTTTTGTTCAAATTGAGTTCCTCCCCGACCTTGGCAACGAGGCAAGGTTCCACAATTTTGGGGAACCTGCCACATTTTGCGTTCTAGTCTTCACTACAATTTAATGAATTGGAAGAGTTAGCACTTGGATGATGGAGTATTTGGAAACAACTGAGGACCTTGAAAAGTACCATGGTGGTGAGTATGGAGTCAGCGTTGATGCCGAAGCCGTTGATGGGGCCGTAGTTATTGATGATGACGTGGGTGATGGCGGTGCTGCGGCGTTGGAGGCCTTGTTAAATCAGGTAAAGAATTTGCGATTTTTGTTTTAAATTAGGGTTTTGCAATTTGTAGGCGTAATGGTTGATAATTAAATATTAGCCTTTTAAATTATTGATATTATGTAAATAGGGTGTTTAAAATTCTGGGTTGATTGTTGTATTTGATATATTTGTGAGTAAGAGAGTAATTTGGTGTTTTCATAGGTTGATTCTTCGTATATGTATATGAATCTCTGCGTTAACTCGCTTAGTTATTTGAATGTTTTGCATAGTATATTGTTACGTTGATGACTGTTTTGTAGAATGGTGTGAATTATGGTTGTATAGAAAAGTGGTAAGTTGTGGATAAATTTTTTTTAAATGTTGGTATAAATAGGTAAATTGAGGTGAGATTGATGATTGTTGTATGAAATGTGTAATGTAGGTTGTTGGGGAGGAGTCTTTTAGGACTCCAAAGAAAGGTAAGAGCAATGTTTTAGTTAGTGTTGAGATAGAAGAGCCCGTGGAATTGGAGTTGGATGTACCTCTCCCGCCTCCTGCTGTAGGAATGGTGTTTGCTTCTATGTTGGAGGTTGATGAGTATTTTCGTAATTATGGCCAGCAGTAGGGGTTTGGTGTTGTGAGGGCTAGTGGGGCTAAGTCTGGAAAAGGTATGAAGCGTAATTGTAGGTGGACTTGTGAATGTTTTGGTAAGACTGTACGGAAGAGGAAAAAGCCTGAACCGAGGTTGGTGTCTGATGCTCAGATCAGTGAAGATGAAGACTTGTGTCCTAAACGCAAGTCGAAGAAATGTGATTGCACTGTGTTTCTATATGCCAAGGTCAATAAGTCTGGGCAATGGATTATTAATAAGGCCTATTTGACACATGTTGGGCATAATCCTACTCCTGGAAAATCAAAGAACATTAGTAGGTTTAGGAAGAAATTTTTGGTGGATAATCCTCATCTTGTGCGGCAGTTGTTTATTGAACGAAAGGCTGGGGTTCCTGTGGCTAATATATATAGAAGTATGGCAAAGCAGAGGAATGGGTTGGAGGATATGTCGTTTGAGCACAAGGATTTACATGCTGAAGTTGCGAAGCAGAAGAAACTTGTTTTTGAACAAGGGGATGCAAAAGTTATGTTTGACTACTTTAAGAGGATGCTTGAGGACAATGATAAATTCTTTCATACATATCGAGTTGATGAAGACGGTCGGTTGAAAGATGTTCTATGGGTTGATGCTAGAAGTAGGGCGGCGTACGAGGAGTTTGGTGACGTCGTTGTCTTTGATTCCACGTATTTGACTAACGAGTATAAGCTTCCTTTCTGCAATTTTGTTGGTGTCAACCACCATGGGAAGACCATTCTGCTTGGTTGTGCTCTTGTTAGTCGTGAGACTGCCGAGACTTTTGAATGGGTATTTTCAAGTTGGCTTAGATGTATGGGTGATAAAGCTCCTATTGGGATTCTAACAGACCAAGATCCGGCAATGAGGAAGGCATTGAAGGCGGTTATGAAGGGTACGACGCATAGATGGTGCATTTGGCAGATTCTCAACAAGTTCTCTCAGAAGTTAGGCAAGCGCATTTATTACCCTGAGTTGAAGGAGGGACTGCACCGAGCTGTCTATAACAACCTTGACTGTCAGGAATTCGAACCAATGGGGGCCTGAGGTAATTAAGAAGTATGAAGCTGATGATGATGAGTGGCTGGCAGGTATGGTCTTAAAGTGATTGTATATTTTCATGTAGATGTTTTATGTATTTCTCTTGCCTTTTAATGTTGATTTTGGTGGTGATTGATTAGGATGAAATATAGACTAATGTATAATTTTGTGTTATTTTTTATTTCCGGGTAAAAATTTACTATGTTCAATGACCCCTCATTGTGATTATTTCTGATTGGGTGTTTGGCTACAATGGTGTATGTTAGGGTTGATTGAAGAAAGGGCTATGTGGGTTCCCGCCTTAGTGAAACATTTGTTCTAGGCAGGATCCCAGAGGGTGGAAAGTATTCATAGATTTTTTGACGGGTATTTGAGCAAGCACACCTTGTTACATGAATTCGTGGAGCGGTATGAAGAAGCGCTCTGGGTAAGAGCATCAACAGAAAAGAAGACTAGACTGATGACAACAACGCTAGATATGTTAGGAAGGCGTGCACCGACTTTCCCGCTGAGCTACTCTTCCAACAGATTTACACTGATGCAAAATTCAAAGAAGTTCAGCGTGAATGTACACGTATGATGTATGTTAGTGGTATTGAGAGAAGACAAGTTTCTGAGCAGGTGCTTGAGCATGTAATTGAGGACAGAGTTTGGTACAAGCCCCAAAATTCAAAGAAAGAGATACCGTCTAAGCGTAAGCGTAGATATGTGGTTACTTTTGACATTGTAACCAAGGATGCTTCTTGTGAATGTAAGCACTTCGACTGTCATGGAATTATCTGTTGTCACATAATTAAGGTTTATGAGTTGCATGACCACTTGGATATTCCAGAGAAGTTCATCTTGAAGCGGTGGAGGAAAGATGTGATAAGGCCGTACACCCGTGTCAAGGTTGGTTATCATGATCCAAGTAAGACAGAGGAGGTTTGTAGGTTTGATAAGATGATGGTTAAGTTTAATTGTGTTTGCTCTAAGTCGTCCTTCCGCAAAGAAACAACGAAACTTGTTCTTGATACGCTTCAGTTACTTGAGATTCAAGTGAATGAGATGGTAGACATGATTAACAAAAAGGCTGAGAACAATGGGGGTTGCTGTGTAAATTGGCACACCCGTTACCCCATCCACCCAGAGGCAAGGAAGTTGTCCGGAGATACCCAAAGATCCTCCTATACCGAAAAAGCCACCTCATCGAACAACGGATGTCCGATTCCCATCCTGTATTGAGAAGAAGAAGGGTGGAAGGAGTAATAATACTTGAAAGACTTCTAGCCAAAAAAAATTGTGTACAACAACAATTTAGCACTCCCCCCAACAGCCAGGTGAGTAATCTCCCTATTCTTCAATTTTTTTTGTTAATTTGTTTCTGTTAATCGACCTTGCATGTCAAATGAATTCGAACTTTTGTTGTCCATGGACCAGGGTTTTTACTTCCCATATAGCCCCCAATCTGTAGGAGGTATTCAGATGGTTGATGGTGATGGATCTATTGGCTACTTCACTGGTGTTTCCGGAGGCCCGATTGGGGCAGGTCATGTTGCAGGGTCTGAGACTGATCGTCAAGCCCCGTATCGGCCCGGTTTTTTACCTTATTTCTACACCCAATACATGCCTATGAATGCAGGAGCTGTAGGGGCAGCAATTCCCAACTTCCCTCCCACCCCTCGGTCCTCAGCTTGTTCCCTAGCTGGTGGGAGGCCTATTTTCAGACCAATTGCTCCAAAACCCCCAACGCCAAAGTCTACCCAAGGTTGGTTCCAAAAAGCTGCTACTCAACTACAGTTTTCCCAAAATGGTAGCCAACAATCTCCAAAGTAACCATCCCCTTCCACATTTAACCCGGGAACTATGTAGTAGGTCGTGGCAGTTGTGAATATGGTGAACTAAATTTGTGTTGTTCACCTTTTTTGGAAGCGTAAATGATCATGGAGTAAGAAACTAATTGATTACTTTTTGATTATTAGGACAGTTGAATTGATGGACAGGTGAATTGAACGAGTACCTAAATTTTTTGTAAAGAAATCATTTATGTAAATGGGAATCTGTCCTATTGGTTGCCCAAATTTTTGAATGATACATTATGTTGGGTATTTTGCTGTGCTTTTGCTGTACATATCAAAACACTAATGTTATATATTGTCTCGTTAAGTATTGTTCCTTAATTTGTTACAAAGTCCCTTTATTTTATTTCATGTGACAAATTCCAGTATCAAAGTAACTATTATTATCATAATTTGTGGATTGCATTGCAATGTTGACAACTCACATAAATTCTGCTTGCATAAACTTTCTGTAAGATTGGGTGCAGACTCATAACGCATCAATAATGAATTTGTATTGAGTGAGTCTTGACTAGGTTGTATCAATTTTAACCCCAGTAATGCGGTCAATAATCTTAATGGAATACAACTCCCTAATGAAATTTAGCACACTGGAAAGGAGTTAGTTGTAACTTGAGGCCTTGTTAATGTGTGATACTTACAAGAATAAAGTACCATTGGAGGTTCGCATTTGTTTCAGTCATCAGTTTTGTATTAGTGTGATAGGGTTTTTACTTGTGATCCAGTCATTCAACTACTGCAACACCACTAAGCTAAAAGAGTCATGATAGTGATACTACTACTTCTTTTAGTAATAACTTTTACATATCAGTGAATGAGGACATAGGTTTCATCTGCAACACATTTTATTACACTGAATTGCTTATACATTGTACTTGTAGTCATTGGTATAAATAAATTGTTGTCTATATTTACTATTTTTGCTACAAAGTCAATGTTTATTTATTCAACCTCGTACGCTACTTGTCTAAAAATTGAAACATCACAAGGCGTTGAGTTTTGGTGTAATTATAATTTTATTATTTGGTATTTCATCAAACAAGTTACTCTAAACTAATAACCTATTTCCACAATTTGAATGATAACATAATTCTTATCTAATTCTGTTTATGTAAATAACTCTATCGATGGTGGCACGACACTTGGCCTTTTTTAATTAATATGAAGTCCACTTAGAGCAACTAGAAATGGAGGAAAGTTAGGCATTTACCAATGCATAACATTGATTAAAATATTATAAAAACACATGCTAGAGAGAGAAAAGAGGACAGAGATAGGAAGAGAGAGGCATGTAGGTGGACCCCACCTATTTTTTGGTCGGATCGTATCACGTGATGGTGGACCACATGCTGATTGTTCCACTGAAAGTTTATATAGTACCATTAAGTCCTCAGTGTTACTATTTACCCATAAATTTAGTACAACTGAATGCATATATAATACCATTATGTGCATATATAGTATCATTGTATATTCAATGGTACCATTTGATCATCCAATGATATCAGAATATTTATTCGTTTGTACATATGCATAATTACATGAATACCCCTTGTTATGCATTTCTAAATGTCTAACATTCCTCCCTTTAAAATTCCTCGTCTACTTAAATCTTACGCAAGGTGGCGCGACACGACAACAGGTGAAAAAGCCATATTTGGCGAAAAGTACAAATTTGGATATGCCGATAATACGTCACCTGGATAAAAGTTTAGCAGTATATATCACTTAGAGTAGAGTACGTACTTGTAATGTAGTGTTAGGTAACACATATTACTTTCATAACATGTGTACTTATTAGCTAGTTCTTTGTGTAGATTCCATTTGACTTATAGACATAGAGCCACCTGACACCTTATTATCCATTTACATCTATATTGTGTGGTAAGTATTTGTAGATAATATGGACACAACTCCTTATGAAGGGTCATTTCTAAATTCGCTTAATTTAGATGCGTTATCCTCTTTATTTAATTTTTGTTTTCCTAAAATTGTTCATTTTGATTGGTCAACTAAACAACAATGCATACTCTCATTACGCAGGAAATGGTTCAATTTCATTGACATTTTGTCTGACTGAGTAATATTTATAAATAACTAAGTAATTCTTGAAAAGAAGACACTGTGTGGGAGTAGGGTTCGATTAGGAGGTACTAGGGTATCACCTAAACAACAATGTATATTGTCATTACACAGGAAATGGTTCAATTTCATTGTCATTTTGTCCGACTGAGTATTATTTATAAATAACTAAGTAATTCTTGAAAAGAATACACCGTGTGGGATTAGGGTTCGATTAGGAGGTACTAGGGTATCACCCACACAAAGATATAAAAAATGTGAGGGTGGTGTAACTAAGATTTTATAGTCCCATTAGAGTTTAAAAATATTTCATTGGGAAAGGGTATTAAAGCACTAACAATAAATATTAAAAGTATAACTGTACTACAGTAGGGTTGGATTCAATATTCCTAGGGTTTTACTAAGATCAAAAGGTTTTTGTATGACCTTGTGATTGTCGATGATACCATTCTTCTATTCATAATGTATTTCCATCTTTTGTATGCAACCTTCTGATGCCGATACTAAACAACTTACAAACCTAAAGGTGTAGCATTCGTATTATACTGATTCAAATTGCACAAAAGGTCACAACTAACTAAGTGATGTAGTGTTAAGTAACTTCAAGAATCTTCTTTAATGTGTTGATATAGGCCGCTATATAGAGTGGTCAATGACTGTGTTTATACTGATTCAAAATGCACAAAAGGTCACAACTAACTTAGTGTTGTAGGGTTAAGTAACTTGATGAATCGTATTTAATGTGTTGATATAGGCCGCTATATAGGGTGGTCAATAACTGTAAATTTTTTTCCAATTATTATTTTCCGAAAGCATCAACATTTTGTAGTTATGGTTGTAATAACATTTATTTTTGTGATCTTTCATTAATCCTCTTTTTTGGATAAACATTGCCTAAAATGATTGCAAATGATATTCCCTATTCTATTCTTCTTCCTTTTCTTCACTTAGTAATTTTATATTAAACCGCACCTCATTTTTAAACTACTGAGGTTTGTATTGTGTAACTGACCTAGTCATTGGTTGAACTCACATTATTAAAATAACTCGATCGCATATTTAATTTTTTCAGTATAATGAGGTCACTTATGTAACTGTGAGTAATTTTGATAGTTGTGGATTGATTTCTAATACAACTGTAACTGTATTGGGTATGAATGACTGTGTTAAAATGAGTTGGTTAGTTATATGTGTGTCTGTGTTAACACAACATAAAAGTTGCTTGAACTGAACAAAGAAATGGTGTAGTTGCGTAACTTACTAGTGATATTACATAGTATGATAATTTGGACATGGCCCAAATTGCATTTAGAAATTGGGTTTCCATGAAGGCGGGAATAATTCCATTATATTCCCGCTACATTATTGCTATAAATGAAGGTCCCTCTCCTTGAACGTTTAGAACTAGAAATCAACTTTGCCATGTCTTCAAACTCTTCAAGTTCTCATTTACCTAGTCGGTTTTTTTCAAAACCTAATACAAATGTGTTATGGGTTGCTGCCAAGAATTGCAATTGCAGAGGACAGTCAGTTACCGAATTTCGGATTTCGATGTCTGAATCCAATCCTCACCGGCCGTATTACAAGTGCCGCGCGCGCATGCAACTTCTGGTAGTGGGCGAATGAGGTAGATTTCATCCGCGGCCAAAACAACAATGGGATGGGTTTACTCTGCGAAAGGATTGAAAATTTGGAACGTCTCGCATTCAAGATTATGGTTGTTGTGTGGTTGTTTTCTTTGTTGATGAAATATTAGTGATCAAATTTGTTAGGTTATTATCCTGATATATTTGTTGCTAGTAAAGTTGTATTAGATTTAGCAGATTTGCAGTTAGTACATTTTCCTTGTGTTGTACTCGGATTGGGAATAAAAATTGACAATATAAACACTGTGTCCATTGAAAGTGCACAACACCATCAAGATTTTTCATGTTATACCTACACAAACAAGTCTTACATACATATATCAAAAGGAGGTGCATAAAGTCATAAACCCATCTTAACTAAAACATCTTAAACACAGTTCTTAAATACATCTTCATACTACGAATAACAAGATAATAGCCGAATAGTGAAATAGAAACCAAAAACAAAGGCATCCACCATCTTTAAGGCGTCAAATGGTCGTTCAAGTCATGGACTGTGGTGTCATCTTGTCCTACTCCACCGTAGTCACCACTTTTTGATGGAGAAGCTGGTTTTGGTGATGGTGTAAGATGATCATTCCAGTCATGGACTGATGGATTATCCGTCGGGTCACCTCCTGAGTAAGGCGAATAGGGCGATGGTGGGGTCAGAGCCCTTCCTCCCCTTGTCACTGACTAGGTTACCATAACAATTACATCTCCGTTTGATTAGTCATTAAAATAACACAAAAGATAAACAACAAAAATAAACCTTCATTTGGTACACCAAACCATACATATAATTACAATATTTACTTCTTCTAATTTATAGTGTGAATAACAAGGTTAATTTTAGGCTTAATTTAGGGACTGATTTTTAACATTAGCACTAATCTATAGCATTTAGAGGAAATGAAAATTTCTTTAATGATCTAGTAAAGTTTGAACCTTTTTGTCCAAGATAGAGTCATTACCTCAATCTCGACACCAAGTTGATGGCCAAAGTACGAATTCCCTCTCTTAGTAACCCATGGGAACAATTCCTTCTTATCCCAAATGAGCAGCACCTCACTATACCCGTTATGGCCTCCAAATCCTTCTACGTCGTACACACCCCGTAGCTGGAACTTCAAGTATTCCAGTGTTGACTGGTCAAAACGAGCTTCAGTCACCACGACTAAAACTAGGGCGTAATAGGAAAATAGCTCATAGAACGTGTCCACAAACGAAGGCCTATGAACATTCCTTGCATTCCAAACGATGACATTGGACCCAGAAGGTAAGTAACACCGGCTTGATTCAACATCAGTCTCAAAGCCTTGAAATGAAACACGAGAGTACTTCACCTTTTTTTTCTCTGTTATACAGCAATGCACATTCACATGAAGAGCTTTGAGTAAATTGTGCACCTCCATAACATGAATAGTTGCGGTTTTTGCACCAAGGAACACATGCCTTTCCTGTAAAGGGAAGGTGTAGATCGGGAGTTTTCCGGGGTCAACCAATGGCTCCAGATAAAAAATTGGCGCAATATCCTTGGGGATAAACTCATTCTCATCATTGCTTGAATTTTCACATAGCCATTTTGCAAAAGAACCAACACCCTTGTGGAGATAGCCTTCCAAATCTTAAAGATCTGGGTAGTATGCTGGCCGAATTTTCCTTTCCGCCACTTCCATCAAGCTTTTGGGTATGTAAGTAGTGGTCATCAACTCAAGAGAGTTGGACAGTTGGTCTCGGAGGAAGTTAGGAGGAATGCAAAGAACTTCCTCGAAATGAAAATGGTTTGCAAAATAGGGTGTGAAGTTAAAATCAAGTTCTGGGGTTGTTGTTGTTTTGAAAGGCTTGAAGTACATCAATGGAGTGGTAGGGTGCTCTAAAATGTACTTTCCCCATGCACCCATAACATAAGTCGCTTCATTTCCAGAAGTACTCATTTGGGCTAAGTTTTGGGTTCTTGAGAATGAAGATTAAAGGTCTTTCAAGTAGGTAAGTGAGGGAACTATGCGTTAGGAAGATGAAGAGAATTAAAAAGGAAGTAAAGAGAAGTAATATAGAATTTGATATTAAAAAAAAAAAATCCAGAAAGTCAGAAATTGTAAGAAATGGTAAGAGTGCTAGGAAAACTTTCATAAAAATGGGCAACTGACAACTGTTAAGCTGAACTGAGCAAGAAAAAAATTATGATAAGACTTTGCATCTGCTACAATAGTACAATAGGTTGTTGGGCTCTAGGCATTCCCTTCCAATTCAAGGGTAAAATTATGAGTAAGGAAATTGTGTGTCCTTTGTGAACTTATTCTTCAAAAAATCCCAAGACATATGTCTTAATATTTTTTACACTAATGAAAAATTTGTCACATTATTTAGTATTAATATACGTGTCTCCTGTTAGAGAATCAACACGTTTCAAATTTTACCGTTAAACAATTTATAAGTAATCAAAAGTTTGTCACATTATTTAATATGTCTCCTGTTAGAGAATTGACCCGATTAAAGGATTATCTTTAGGATTTTGAAAGTTACTCAAAAGGTTTGTCAGAGTATTTACTATTAATATACGTGTCTCCTGTTACAAAATCGACAAGATTAAAAAATAACCCCCCCCCCCCAACTATTGAAGGTTTGAGTAATATTTAAGTTTCATCAATTCCGACTACAAATATATTATGACCTTTCATTACGGACTGTGGCTACGCGTTTAAATGCGTAAAGGAAGCCTCCGTGTGTCTTAACATGCTAATAATAGTACATAATGTATATATTCAAGCCCTATTCGAAGTTATCTGTAGGAAGTTAGGGCCTACAATAATGAATGGAGAGTCAACATAATTGATTAGGAATACACTAAAGATCATCTTGGTGTTCATCCGGTGGGCAACTAGTTCGGACTAGTACCATCGGATGCAAACTTACGATTTGAAACATAAAAATACTGTTTTAAGTAATTACAAATATTCCCCTTCAGTTAAGTACCAACAAAGGAGGGATATTTTGCGCTCCCACCCTACATGGATACTAATTACAAATATGTTCAAATGACCAAAAGACACTAGGATAGGTGTGCACAAAAGGAATTGTTTCACAAAATGTTCAAAATGACCAAATTATCATCGGAGATTATCAAGTCATAACTTAGCAAAACAACAGTTAGTGGTCAGATAGCCAAGAAACCTCATACACATAAATCAACAAGTGTGCTGAGAGCCAGTCCTTCTGGTGCCGCGACGTTCCTTAGGCAGGATATCACTCTCCAAATTTGCCCTTACTTCATTAAATCGCTGTAGACATCTTCAAGAAACAAATTCTTCCTCACCTTTGCAATTGTGTCCTGTAAAATTGACAAAATAGCTCTAACAAATAAGTTCAAAGACACAACGTTACAACCCCAAGTTGGACCACAACACAAACAAATTTTCTAGGGTGCAATTTCTCTAGTTGCGCTCACCAGGTGCAATTCCGCCTCAAAACTTCTAGCACAATGTTTAATAGTTGCAAGCATCAGGGCACCATACGAAGACCTATTGTTCAATTAGAAGAGCATTTAGATATTATGAAAGGACCCCAATTAACAACCCAATCACTAAAAAAGAATGGCAGTCATAAAAAAACTCACGTATCGGACTGCTGCACCAGAAAAACACGCCTTAACCAACTTTCTACAGTCCCCTCCACCCACATAGGGTTGCTTATCTGAAGCAACACCTCCAACGCCTTCACCTACAAGATATTGCGCATAGATTACATATCAAAAGATAAACATCTGTAGGGAATATTTCAAGCGTTAACCCCTTTCTTAAACCCGACTATGATCATACACTAAAGTACGGTGGTGTCCAAAAGGGAAGAAGATAGAGCAAAAGAGTCGCCAACAAGTTTTAGGAACTTGTAAATCGTTCACAGGGTGAAGGTTACACCCCTTAACGATCCATGAGATCGTCAACTCCATAAGGTCTTGAACCAAATAAGGGTTCGGGGATGAAGATACAAATCCAACCTAAAAGAGATAGAACCTGCCCTAATAATAGGCCTCTACTTTATTCTGATCGTATTCATGTGCGCTTTCTAATTAACATGCAATCAATAGGTTTACCCTAAACTTGTTTATTTATGTTGGTTGAATATAATGCACAAATAAATCTATTATTGGCGATCACTTGAATTATAATCAAATTAACCCTAACAAGATTATTAATTATCTTATTAAGCGTGATTACAAGTATAGATTCCCTTTAAACATGCATAAAAGACGTGATCAAGAAATAACAATAAATATCATCAAGCAACATAATAATAAAATAATCATGATCATAAAATTATAACAATGAAATAATCATCATAATAACAATCATATTAACCATAATAATAATCATGTTAATAATAATAATAATAATTATAAAATTATAATCATAAATCATGTTAAAGCATAATAAAAATAGCAAGATCCTAGGCATGATACTAACAAGATTAATAACAAACCCTAGCATGTCACTAAGCAATAAAAATCAAATCTTTAGCCCTAACATGATACTAACAATCATAAATATTAGGAAGAACATAGGAAGCATCGTAACAATCATATTTAATATTAAATTACCCTAGACATGATACTAGGAATATCATAATAACAATACAAACATGATTTCTACATCATAACATCAATAAAAATCAATTAAAGTACTTACTTTGATGCCTCGTACCTCTTTCTAATAACAAAATACACACGTTAGTAACTTCAAGGAAAATAATAATCAAACAATTAAATTAAATAATTGAAAGATAGATTTGGGACCAAACCCTCAGAAATTAAACCTTTCACGTCTAGGGCGAAGGCAACTTTGAATATGGCTAGGTGTATCTAGATCTTGTGAATGCGGAATTTTGTATGTGAAAAGCAATTTTTGAAAAAGAAAGAGAAAGATGAATTGATTAAGGAAATCTTGATGAGAATTAGTGAATGAAAACTGATTGTAGGTGATTATTAATTAAAACTGATTGTTGATGAATGAAAACGGAGTTTTTACGTCGTTATTTATAGAGAAAATCAGCCAAAAAGATAAATTAACAGAACAGAGTCCTGGCGCAACTGAAACAGATCTGGCGCCAACCCTGGCTAACTGGCGCCATGCGCCAACACTAGCGCAAGGCGCCAATGGCTGGCGCCAGGCGCCAATGCCTGGAGTCAGGCGCCAGGCCTGTTTTTGACGCGTTTTCGAAAATCAGATAAATTTGCCGTACTGGAGGATAAAATCGTATCTTTTCCTCGAAAATGCTTTTTGATTTTAATTAAAATTCTGAAAAGTCAACAAAAGTCAATTTATCAATGCTAATTGAATTAGGAATGAAAAGAACCTTCTAGAAGAATCTAGAAGACTAAAACCATTCCTAATTGCATTAGGAATGATAAATCATATTAGGTCCTCCCCTGGATCATTGGGCCGCATATAAAGCTCAAACCGTGCCCAGTTTAGTAAATTGGTCATAACTTCCTCAATATTCATCGGAATTGGGCTTGTAATATATCGTTGGAAAGCTCTTTTCAAAACCCATCCAACTACACTACTATTGGACCCATATCATGGACCAACCAAACTGGATTGGCTATTTTCTTAAAATAATTTTTCAAAAACAGAGAGAAGAGAAAAGAAATTAAAACTTTCCGCAACACTAAACTTTTCACACTTTCGCTTCATTCGATTATGATTCGACGTGAAAGGTACTCATCACCGGGTTTGGTTTTGGGGAGACACAAATGGGTGTCTACAACATCACACATGTGAAAACAATATAGTGGACTTTCAACCATCCCGCTTACCAAAATCTCTACAATTGCCTCATGCGTACAGAACGGATTGTCATACATAGAGTCAATCATCCAAATCCTTTGGGATTTTAATTCCAAAGCAAGACAAAACCAATGCTCAGCATTCTTTTGTGGAACCAAAACAGGGACAAATACCTGAATCAACAATAAATAATTTAGCTTTTTTTTATGCATTAGTTCCCCCAAATTCAGTCCCACAAATAAGCCTAAATTAAACAAAAGAAAAACCAAAGATGGACACGTACACTGTGAATTTGATCTAGAGGGTGACTAAGGACACTCCTGCAATATTTCTTCCCAAGCACTTTGTACTCATCTTTCCCAAGCATCACAAAATGCTAGAAAACAACATCAAACTAATAAGGGAAAGGTCCGCACCATTTAATTTAACTACTCCCAACGCAAAGAACATTCACCGCATACGAAGGATCTAACATAATCCTTTTCATAGAATGCCGAGTAGACCAATTTTTCGTGTACAATACAGCCGCCATCCTCACGTATTGATCACCAACCCTAGCCCTTGGCGAGCACAGATAACAATCACGTTGTGTTGCATCAATCCCATCACACTCGATCAGTGACGGGCCTGCAAACAAACAAACATAAAACAATGAAGAAAATAAAGTTTAAACACATAAGAAAAATGACCAGAAAATATGCCATATTATGGTGCAAATAATCATCAACTGACTACACTTACGCATTTTCATTTTTCAAATCTCTCCACCCCTTTACAAAAGCCAGTAGCCTCTTCTCGAACAAACCCGGCTTAATACGCTTTGCCTTCACCCCCATGTGAGAATTAGCTGACATTTCTTGGCCAGTACCTCTGGAATGTTTGGAGTCCTCATTGTCATTATGTTCTTTCACCCTCGAGAAATGATTCATTGTGTTCCCCATTGTAAAAATATATTCATTTTTTGGAATCGCTTTGTTTTCGCTAGGACCAGTACTCCCTGTAGTCATATTCTGACAAAAATCATCGAGATTTCGGCCCAAACCCATCCCAGTCATCTTCGACACAAAACTACTAAAACATTTTTCAACAACACCCTCCACAAGGTTCTCCAGATTCGGGGTGAACTTAGCAATCATCTGCAACACAGTGGTTTAAATTCAAATAAGTATACAACTAGTAACGCATGTACTTAACACAAAACTACAAATAACATACATTCGTTTACGTTGTCCACCACATCTTTCAACATATCATTCATCTGCTCATTGTCGGTGAGTGGAGAAACATCATTTCCTACACAATCAGCATCCCTTGTTACAAGGGGATGCTCCTCACCATACGCTATATCATACGCCTTCAACCAAATACAACCAATAACTAAAATCAGAAATGTCAACACAAATAAAAAGGCATAAATAATAACTACTAGCTTCCCTTACCAACAACTTCCCATACTCGTCACGGGTAACCTTGTCTTCCATAAGAGCTGCCCTTATCTCGACAGAATTCCACACCGTCACCCTTGGGAACACTCCCCATTTCAAAGGTTTCCGGTGCAAGTGATCTAGATAGAATATCTAGGAGAACAAGTTTTATATCAATTAATACACATACACAAATTCATACATAAAAAATTTCTACACAAAAAGAAACAATGATAAAAACTCACCATCACAAACAAAAAACTACCTCCGCAACCAGATCTATACCCATCCCTCATAAACTTTGACTGAAAACGTCGGGCGGTGTCACAAAGCCAATCCATGGTGAAAGTACACCAGTCATACTCATTAGCATGACTAGCCACGGTAACACAAGGAATTAGGGAAGATGCCAAGTTAGAAAAATTGGTTGTGGTGCATAGTAGTTTGCCAAGCACCACAATCAAAAAGGCAACCATGAACTCCTCCTCATCAATCTCTGTCAGCAGCGACACGGGCTTCTGATCTGTCCCTAATGGACACAACACACTAGGAGCATCTTTCAAAGATATTGTCTCCTTCTTCGGTCCCGTCCCATAAGCATCGTACATATACTTCACCAGCATAATCTTCTCTTCGTCTTCACCAATATCCATTGGCACGGGTTTTGACCCCATAGGAGTCCCTAGCACACACCTCACCTGCTTAGCACCCTAAGGCAGAATTTCTCCTTCGCCAAATACCATAGTCGCATCTTCGCAAACATGGGCCATAAGCCAATAACAGAACTGCCTTGGAATATTCTTCATATCCAACTCCAGCAATGCACCAAACCCCATCCGCCTTACTAACTCTTTCCGCTTCGTATCAAAGGCAGAAACTGAGACAGAAAATGACTCAACCCGGTAAACAATATTCGGATACTGCCACAATTTGCACAACACATTTACATTAATAGCACAACAACAGAAGAACAACATTCCAATCAAAATTTTCTTGGACAAAACATTTACCTGTCCGACATTGTCATGATGGGTCTTCAAAACCTCCCCTTCACTCAACACCTTGTTCCCTTCAAGTGTACGAACCTATTTGATTTTTCAAGTACAAAACACACAAGGTTACACTCCACTAAACAAATAAGGAAAATTGCTCCTATGTAAAAACAACTTTTTAATAAAAGAATCACCTTACGCCGGTGTTGACTTCCTTCCCCATTCAATCTCCTCTTCCGTGACTTCTGTTTCATGGACTCCATCATCAAGTTCTCCACAAAACCAGAGCTTGAAGCTGACTCGCCTTCACCATCTGTATTATTACTCTTCATTCGCCGCCATCTTCATCATACTCATCCAATTCCTCATAATCCTTATCAATCTTTCTCTTAGGGCCTACCTTCTTCCCAAGGGCCTGGCTTTTAAGAAGGGCAGGAGCCTTCAACGAAACCCGTTCCTTCTTGCCCTGCCCCTTACCTTTACACTTAGAAGGACCACCCTTGTACAAACAACCGCAACCAAGTTAATACCCTTTCCTAATACTACATCACAAAAAATATACATACAAAATTAACAAATATAACTCACCAATCCCTTCTTCCAGCTCATCGAACGCACCAATGTCTTCCCCATCCACACTAACCAGCCCACCAACAACCCTGTTTTTAAAGATTATAATCATACAAATATTCTAATCACATAGACACAATCCCTATTCCCACTATTATAAAACAGCTCAATTGAATATTCACAAAAACACCAATCCCTAATAGAACCATTAATAAATGCTCAATTGAATAATCACTTAGGAAACCCTAATTCAGCAATCAAAATGCACATTTGAATATTGAAAAAACCATTCCACCCCAACAAAAACATAAATTATTATGACACAAACACCAAACCGCAATTAAACATTAAAAAAACTATATTCAATACACACAAAAACAACAATCACCAACTCCAACATTAAAAATTCATCCAATTACTAATTCAGACAACCCCTACATTCACAGTTAATTAAATATAACAACTTCATAAACAAAAAATTATCCCTAATTCCTCATGAAGACACTCTCTCCCTCTAATTTAAAATTAACAAGATTAATATATAATGCAAACACAAAACTATCCATCACTGTATATCGGATTATAGTTCAAGAACACATGCATCCATTAATTACGCCCTTTCACACATTAAAATCCACACTCATTCAAGTTTCAATTACTCGTCTTCATTCATCCCGACCCAACAAGCCACGTGAGTAACCAAACCCTAATCACAAGTTCACTAATACTACCGTATTTTTTAAACTATCGATGTCAAACAAAAACTCCAACTTCAGACCAACACAGCAATTTTGAAACAATATAGGGAAAACACAAGACTCAATTTAGAAATTCATGAAACCAAATTGACAGACAATTGCAAGTAACACCAACCTGGAAACGCAGGGATGAACCTCGCGATTTTGGCTACCCACCACTCGAGCCCAGACTTTAAGCCACGACACCTCAACGCCGACAACGATACGTGATTTAACGAACGAATTACCACCAGAATTCACCAGTCGAGATATAAAAACAAGGAAGGAAGGAAGAGGAGAGAGAGAAGAACACAATAAAGAACAAAAATTAAGAATGAAGGGTGGAGAGAGACAGATTCCCCATTAGAAAACAAATTGAATATGGCTCTTCTACCAAAGACAATATAATACTATTTCTAATTGAAGTACTAAAACGGGATGAAAGTAAGCAAAACGGAGGTGCTACTTAGGAATTTTCAAAATACATGTCAAAAGACAACCATACCCCTCGTTATGTATTATTAGGTAAATAACTAACCTCCCTTAGGAAGACCTCTATTTCAACCGGCCTCGTGAGTCGAAAGGTACAGGCATCTTGGATAATTTTTTTACAATTATTTTGTATTTTTTCTAACCGCATAACAATCATCTTGCTATAATATTATTTATTTAGTAAAAAGTGAATCGTGAAACACGCATTTACCGTAACATCAAAGGACAACGATATATACCTATCCACACCCACGTGAATATTAGAATCGGTCAGTTAAATTAATTATTGACAAATTAGCCCAATTCAAATGATTGAATTAATTTAATCACTAAATTATGAATTAATCTTCGCACCATGAATTTATGTCAGAAAATCATATAATAATATTGATTTATCTTGTATGAAATTATCTCAATTATTGTAACTTAACTAAGTATTTATAGACGTCCCCTTATCCTAGGAGAAAAACCATATTCCATAAAAAAAATCCCACAAAAAATGGGCAAGTATTATCGATTGTTGAAATTTATTTTTCTACAAACCATCTTTTTCGTATGTTGGCCTAGCAACACTTTGGGTCATCGTCACAAACATGTAAATGGTGATGGTGTGCAACCACTCACTCAAATTAACATTCTTGATACTAAATTTGCTGTGCATGACAAGGCGTTTGTTCATGTTTCTACCATTCGTCTGCCTTCTAAGGTAATTTATAAAACTGGTTTTAAACCCATGAAAATATGAATGGTTCAATGAAATGAGACTATTGTTAGCGTCTCTTTATATGATAATAAAGGGGTAACTTTTATTTAGAGATGAGGTGACATTTTCAGTCTCATTATATAAGGTGTTTAAGAGAACTCGCCTTATAATGTACATACATTAATTTACATCACCTTTTTTCAAACTTTAGGACCAATTAATAATCATAATCTTGATAAATTTTTATTTTTATTGTTTAATCATGTTATTATAAACCTTTGTATAGGGAGATGAGGACTCAAAGCTATTTGGTACAACTAAGTCAATTATTCAAGACATAGAGGTAAATAGAAATGAAAAGTTTGCTTAAAAACTTGTACTAAAGCATATGACTTGTACTAAAGCATATGATACTATATTGCAGTGGACTGTGGTGCTAATTTGAATATTTCTGCAGGATGATGACAATGTTCGCCCAGTAACTGTAACTCTTATGTCTGACAATCCGTCTTCTGATGATTGGGTCGGAGTTTTCTCCCCTGCTAAATTCAAGTATGGTTATATGTCTGCATTTATGTCTCAGTCTTACAAACTATATGCAACTCTATGTCCATTTTTTTTAATATACTGGTATATAAAACTGATTTTTGTTACGATATTGACTAACTCCCTATGTAGACGGGCTGTGTGCCACTGGAAGACGACTCCAGACGAGGAAAACACCAAAGTGCTGCACCTCAAGGCACTGATAATATACCTAAAATATATGCAAATAAGACTTATTTGTTAAGAGTTAAAATAGACGAACAAGGGGAAGTTTTAGGCACACTAGGATAAATATGTAAAGCGAAAGTGCATTTGTAAACCATTACAATACAGTGGTTGAATTTTTAGATATTTAGGAGACAAATTTTTCAATAAAACAAAAAGAAAGAAGTTATAATTTGTTGGGAAGTTATATGAGATGCTTTTTTAGCTAGACATTGAACCAACAACTGAGTATGGACACCTTGATGATTTGAAACTTGAAGAGATGTGGTCACAATTTGAGCTTTACTCGCGAAAAGCTACCTTAGTGCACTTCTTTTCAATTGCTAGCTCCATAGCCACTTTGGCCACTATGGTCTATCTGTTACTTTAGACGTCCAATCAATTAGGAATGTCTTACACAAGGCACAAATTAAATCACCTCTTCCTTCTTCTCCTAGATAGTAACAACAAACATTGCTCAGCCGAAAGTTCAGGCTATTGATGATCACCCAAGGGACTCAGCCAAGGTGCTGCATTGGGAATGTGGAAATGAGTGACAGTCACCTTTCAGAATTCATTTGAACATATATGTCTTGAAATGAATTTTTTAAATAGTAATAAAGAGATGATAATTGATAAATAATAATCACCAATGATAGTGAACCATTGTTATTTTCTTAACTAGCTAATCAGATTCTGAGTTTTGTGTCAATACTTTTTTAAGATTCAGTGGAGTTTGTGTTCTTCCTGTCAAAATTTAAGAAGGGTGGACATTTCTTACATTTTTCTTTAATTCTTTTATGTTCAGTGCATCTACAGACTGCAAAGAAGTTGGTAATGACAGAGTTGAGGACCCAACTATATGCACAGCTCCTATCAAGGTTAGCATAGCTTGAAAGGCTTTTAATTTAAGATATGGACTTCAAATTGTAGTAGAAACTTATATCATTTGAGTTTTGATGACAATTAGTACAAATATGCAAACTATTCGAATACAAATTATCTCAATAGTGGAAAAGCTGAGTTGAAGTTCGAGTTGATTAATCAACGAGCAGATTTTTCCTTTGCATTATTTTCTGGCGGCCTGTCTAATGTAAGTTAATCAATTAAAAAGCAGAAGAATTAACCCTTCATTTCTTGTTATCGAGTATACTATGGTACTAATACTTTATTTGTTTGGTGATATTAGCCAAAACTGGTGGCAGTTTCAGACCCTATCTCTGTTTTTCCGAACCCAAAAGCCCCCCTTTATCCTCGAATTGCTATGGGAGAAACTTGGGATGTGGTAAGTTTCTGGGTTATATATTAAAATTTGTGGTTTTTGGTAAATATGGTTCAACTTAAAAAGAAGGAAAACACTATTGTGCTGAAAAAAGTGCCAGACCTAAAGAGAAAAATCTAACAGTTAAACTTAAGACTCTTAGAGTTTTTGACAGAAAGATCTAGTGGTTTACTAACATGATTTATTGATGTTGCACTTTGTCATTTTACAGATGACAGTGACATGGACAAGTGGTTACAACATAGGTGAAGCGGTTCCATTTGTTGAGTGGGGGGCTTTGGATGGAGCTACCACTCAATCACCTGCAGGAACCTTTACATATACTCGCAACCAAATGTGTGGTATGCTTTGTCTTTCCATTTGATATCATTTTTTTTTATTGTATGGTAGTTTGTCTCACTCAAAAAGATTTCATATGGTTAATTGATCATGAACAACCTTGCTAATTCAGAAAGTGTGTCAGTGACTTTATGACTTATTGAGTTGTTTGGCTGTTGTGATTCTTGTGAAGCTCCACCTGCACGAACAGTTGGTTGGCGGGATCCTGGATTTATACACACTAGCTATTTGAAAGAGTTATGGCCAAACACGATGTAGGAATCCAAAACTATCTATCCACAGTTCACTTGTATTACAGTAATGTAACATAATCAAATGTAGGCTTATAATTGACTTGTCCATTGATTATTCTCCAGGTACTCTTATAGATTGGGTCATAAATTACCAGATGGTTCCTATGTTTGGAGCAAGAAATATAAATTTAAATCACCCCCAGTTCCTGGAGAAAGCTCTTTACAACGTGTTGTAATATTTGGTGACATGGGGAAGGTACAACACTTCTTGATACTGAAAGTTATTGATCTTACAAGTTGTTAGGAAAAAAAAAAGTTATTGATTTTACAGAAAATAAATATCAAGGTTTATTAGGTAATAATATGACATCCTAAAGCGTTGAAGCTCGTTTCTCATAAGATATTGAATCAGGGTATGTTTATCGGCTTATTGCATAAAAATGCATTCATTAACCATAACCTAAAGCAAACACTTAATCTTGAAAATTTTTACTAGTAGATTACTTAAAACAGCAGAATGACATTTTGTATTTTAATTGTAATTGAAGGGTGAACGAGATGGATCAAATGAGTATGCTGACTATCAACCAGGAGCGCTGAATACTACTGACCAACTCGTGAAAGATATCGACAACATTGATGCAGTTTTTCTAATTGGAGATTTGCCATACGCCAATGGATATATCTCACAATGGGACCAATTTACTGCACAAGTTGAGCCTATTGCCTCAGTTAAACCGTTCATGGTTGCAAGGTTTGTATTCCATATGTTTTTAAGCTGTCTATTTCATATTTATATTCAGTGATAGGCTGATCATATTCCATATCAATGATGATACTGTCCAGCGGTAATCATGAGCGTGATGCACCAGATTCAGGATCTTTTTATATATACAATGACTCTGGTGGTGAATGTGGTGTCCCTGCTGAAACAACATTCTACGTCCCTGCCAAGAACCGAGCTAAGTTTTGGTAGGAATACTTTTTGCTATGTCAACAATCTATGCTGTATTCCATTTCTTCTTATGTTAGATATATGTTCTATGCAAGTTATAAAAATAAGAGGTAGTTAACAAACTTCTTATGAACAGGTACTCAGCAGATTATGGAATGTTTCATTTCTGCATCGCTGACACTGAGCATGATTGGAGGGCAGGTAGTGAGCAATACAAGTTCCTTGAAGAATGCCTTGCATCAGCAAATAGACATAAGCAACCTTGGTTAATCTTTGCTGGTCATCGCCCTCTCGGTTACTCCTCGAATAAATGGTTTGGTATGGAAGGGTCATTTGATGAGCCAATGGGCAGAGATGACCTACAAAAACTGTGGCAAAAGTACAAAGTTGATCTTGCATTTTGGGGCCATGTTCATAATTATGAGAGGACTTGCCCTGTTTACCAGGTATCTTTTAATTTGAATATTTTTTACTCCGTAGTCTTTATGTCCCTATGAAATTGACTGCGTTTTTATAACAAGTCATCCAAAATAACTGGCTATATTATTACCTTTGTTGATAACCTTAACCAGTAACAGAGAAGGTTACAATTTAACCGCTATTGTGTATGTGTATTCAGAACCAATGTGTGAAAGAGGGGAGCTCTCACTTCTCAGGCGTGGTGAACGGTACCATTCATGTTGTTGCTGGTGGTGGCGGATCCCATCTAAATGAATTTAGCCCGATAAAAACTACGTGGAGTATCTATAGAGATCAGGATTTCGGGTTTGTTAAGCTCACAGCATATAACTATTCAAGTCTGAAGTTTGAGTATAAGAAAAGTAATGATGGTAAAGTTTACGATTCGTTCACAATCTCTAGAGATTACAAGGATGTCTTGGCCTGTGTTCACGATAGTTGTGAACCCTACACTTTAGCCGGATAAGATGAAAGATGAAGCAAACCCAATAAAGGCAGAAGATATATGCTTGTTCCTTATTTGTTACTCTTAGTATATTGGTTTTAAATGTTATTGTTTCTTAGGGAGATATTATGTGAGAGTGTAAAAAAAGTAGTAATTGTTGTAACACGAAATGTTTTCTAGTTTGGCAATCCATCAAGGTAACATTTTTTCTTGTGTTATGCTTTAATTGTGTTTTGTTGACTATAAAATTTGTTACAATATTATATTCATAATTCTAACTCCCTTTGTTTCTTAAAGATTGTCTCATTTGACTTTTTCACAGTATTGTGTAAAAATTATGAATATTAGCCATTAGCCCATTATATTATATCATAACAAGATCTCATATGATGACATGACTATATCTTATTTCTTGTTAAGAATTAGTGAGAATTTGTGATCAAAATTTTTAAATTTTGACTCAAAAATGCAATGAGACAATTATTTGTGACATAGAGGGAGTATCTTGTATAGCTGAGCATCTAAAAGGTTTTGACGCTTTAGATATATAACAGCTCAAAACTCAAATATACATACAAAAATATAATCCAACATACTAATATTTCTTCAGCAAAAAATTGGTTCAACAGTTATAACCAACAATCATAAAAAATAAGTTCACCAACAATTAGTTGAGAATGTAGCCTCAAATATCTCCATGGATGTTACCTATTTAGATGGTATCAGAATTCCAAAGTCTGACAAAAATATTGCTCATGCATTCGCCAAATCAATATTGATGATGATTCTTGACATGTTTCATTACATGTTCATGTAAAAATAAATAAGGCAATAGGGTTCTCTCAACTCTTGAGAGAAGAATCCCCTAACCTTTGTCGTTGTAACTTAAACAAATGGTTCCATTCAACCCAACAATATAATACTATCATCTAATGTCCCTTCATGGACATCCTATATAACATTACAGTATTGAAGAATCCTGTTTTTAACAAAAGAACAAGATTAGTAACACCGCGATTACATAAAAAGACTATAACCAGTACTTACTGTACAATAAACAAGAAATGACATTCAGAAAAGAAAAAAAAAAAAAAAAAAAAAAAAAAAAAAAAAAAAAAAAAAAAAAAAAAAAACTCTGCTCATTTCTTGCTCTTCTTTTCTCTAGAACCATTCCGAAAGAAAGAACCAAAACCCAAAAGATCTGATGTACCTTTAGTAATATACGGCGGTGGAACGTTCAAAGAAGCACAATTTCTAACACCATTACCATGTGATCCACTACCTCCTGAACCACTGTTCTTCAATGGAGGCTTCTGACAGGAGGTCGAAGAAAATTTCAGATTCTGATTGTTATTGTTATTCATGGTCTTACCATTATTGGAGCCCGGGTTTTTTTGAGTTTGTTTAACAATATCATGAGACGATGATCCGGTTGATTTGCTTCTCAAAAGAAGAGGCAGTGACCAAACAGAGGAACTCCTCTTATTACTGAAATTCTCACAGTTTAAACTGCTGCTTCTGTTGAACCTCCAAAAAGACTTTGATTGAGTCTTTTCTTGGCGTACCAAAGTTGCAGTTGTCGTCGAGGTTATCTCCTCGTCTTTGTTGATAGAGTTGAGTTTTTCTTTCATCTGAATAGGGATGATCACACCATTAAAAAACAGTTCATCAGCAGGAGAATTATCAGTCTCAGAAAAAGCTGCTGTAACACAGAAGTCGAAATCTTCAGAGTTTTGGTTTGCTGATAAGAGTGACATATCTAGTCTAGCAACATCAATTTCTTGTTGGGTTTGGGTTAAATTTGTTTCCGATAAGTCGTGAGAAAACGATATCCGGGGGCTCGAGCAAGCGCTGCTCGAATCCCCGCCTGTTATCATGTTCACTGCCATCATTGTTTTGTTTGTGTAAGCTTTTTTTTTTTTTTTTGAAAGAGGTCAAATTAAATGGCTTAAAAAGGGGGGTGAAATTGTAAAGATTGTTTTAACATGAAGTCAAAAGAAATAAGTGTGTTAATTGTTAAAGTTGGTTTTTTTGAAATTGTGGAAAAGATTGAAGAACAAGTGATGAATAATAATAATAATTCTTTTATGGTAAAGTATACAAGAAAGAAAAATGAGGAAGGTTCAACTGCTCCATCAAACTTTAAAACATTTTTGGTAAACTTAATTGGTTGAGGAGAGAGAAAATAAATAAAAGTAGTGGGGTGGAAGAAGAGGATTGGAATAATGGTGAATCATTATATGAGAATTGAGAATACTTCAAAAGGGTTTCTCTTCTTAGAGAGGCAAAGGTTGAAAGAAAACTAACCTCCCAACTAACTTTTAGGTCATTTTCCAGGTGATAAATCTATTTCTAATTATTTTTTAAAATTTTAATTTGAAGGTATCAACATTTCCTAAGAAAAACACGATTAAACTTTAGCACAATTCATACTTGTATTCGATTTTTTATTTATTCATTTTTTTTTTTGTGATTTTTAAGTAATAAAATAAAATTTCCTTTATTTAATTAGTCGACACATTCTTTTATTGTGTTGGTCAATAATTCAACACAATATACCAAGTATAAATTACATTCAAAAAAATATTGCTAATTATCATTAAATAAAATAATAATGAAATGGATATTATGAAAATACTCATTGGAAGGCCGAAAATTACCAATCTCTCACATGGTCTTTTTTATTCAAATACGTAATTTACGGGGTTGTTAAACATAACAACTAATTAAAATGGGAAAGTAACATAGATTTTATTTTTTATATTCGTCTCAATATAATTTCAAAATCAAAACTTTTATACTTTTATATTGTACTTTTATACATTTTTGCTTATCCGTCATATCATTAATTATTCATATTAATATTTTGAATTTATATATTGACAATGTGATTAATGATATACGTGAACAAAAAGAGAACAGATGAAGTACTTCCGTATTACTCTTTATAGCCCCATCAATTAATGAGAAATTTTATGAACCCCTAGAAAAAACATAAAGAAAACAGATGAAAAAATGACTTTTGAATAACTTGTCAGCAACTCAGCATATTCAACATATTTATTTAATAGCAAAAACAAAAATTTGACTTTTAGGCCTTTTATGTATTAATTATTTGATGCATTAATTTACAACTCGTATAGTTTACAAATTATATCTAAAATTATTATATACAATAATTTTGTACCTAATTCCTGTGAAACATGCTGAATATCTGCCATCTATTGATCAAATTGATGTGTTTAAGGTAGAGCATGTCTATTATATTTCGTGTGCACTTTAGAGTTAGAGTTAGGTGTACTCAATGCAATTTGTTGCTTATTTAAAGTTACCCATTTTTTCATTAAGATGATTCCAAATGAGAATGAATTAAATAGATACACCTTATGTTTTTGACAACATCTTCACATTCACCTAAGAAAACGTATTTAAGGAAAAGCTATTTTTATTTAGTTGTTTCATGATTTAACCAAATCTTTTCTTTGTGTATGTCATCTATTATCTGAAATTTTCTATATACATCAAGATGCAAAGTGAATCAAAGAGTTATTTCTTCTCATTCAATATTCTTTACTTATGTTAAAATCTTTAAATAAGAAAAAAAAAATATCAAATGAGCAAAAAAGACCACCATTTGGTGCACGTATGTCTATGTACATCGAGTGTATATAAAAGTATTTGTCCGCTATCAAACAAACTTACTATTTCGTATTATTATTTAGATAAGATTCAGTTCTTATTGAAAGGGTAGTAAATAAATCACACTTGAACATGTCAATCCCGGCTCGGAAAATGACCGGGTTTGGGCATAAATTTTGGGACCCAGCCTGACCCAATTTATAAATAATTAAATCAGTTTGGACAACTCAAAAAACTAAATTTTTATTAAAATTTTGGCTCGAAAAGCCTAATTTTTTGGCCTGAACGAATGGATTTGGGCACGCCTTTTTTGACCCAAAATGAGCCAAAAACTAATGAACTGCTAAACAAAGCTTCCATTTTACAAGGCACCGCTCCCTTTTTTATAAATTGGGTCTAGTACTTAGTTGGGTTTGGTCTTAGCTCTTGTAAAAAAAAATAAAAAAATAAAACATAAATAAATAAATAAATAAACAACGCTTCCATTTTACAAGGCATCGCTCCCTTTTTTTTACATAGAAGGACGATATTGCCCTTTGTGTAAGTTGTAGTATATCATTTCGATCCCTCCACTTACTAACACGTGGTAAAAAAATTCCCGACCCCACCACATTCGACACCACCACCAAAAATCTGAGTTTTTTTTAAAAAAAAGTTATGTATTAAGCATTAGCGACGCGTTTAGGACGATTGACGACGACAATGTTCGGACACCGGAGGCTTCATCGGAGGATTCTGTAAATCGTCGTACTTTTTTTTTAATTTTTGAAATAAAACATCTACCTAAAAAATAAGAATCCACTTAAAATTTCTGGATCCCGACGCCAATTTGACAGGTAAATAAACACGTCGTCAAATGCCTATCCCTAGATCAAATAAATTTGTAACACTCAACTAACTTTATACGAGTATATATATGGCAAGAAGAGGGGTCGAACCACAGGGAGAAGCTAAACACCACAATCACTATTAATCAATTAAGCTATCTCGGAAAGGTGAACGAAATTATCTAAGAGATTAAAGCTAGGAATGAAATGAACTAGAGACGATATAATGAAAATACTAAAGGAAATGGATAGATGTAGGCTTCACTTGAACACACAATAACATCGAAAAAAATTAATCATAAACAAAACGTGCTTAAATATTGATATAAGGGATCCAATCTAGCCACCTGTCGAGGTCAATTGGCTTCTCCTAACATAGCCTCTATGTTGTCACATTAGAACCATATATTGGGAGGTGCAATCAAGTAACAATCGATACAAATGAACTTAGCTAAGTCAATTGTCGCATCATTTAGCATTAATTCACCCTCAATCAACTAACAACATGCACTTTGTAAGAAGATCGAAGAACATCAATCTAGTAAAAACTTTAATCACAATCAACTTGAATTCCAAACCAAAAGCATGAACAAATTCCAACTACATCATCCCCACACCCTTAGTTAAGGAACTACTCACTATCCATAGCAATTAACAAGTTAATCATGAAATCAACAAGCAAAGGCATGATTAATGAGTAATTAACAAGGCAAAAGCAATCTAAAACAAAATTAAATAGCAAAATAAAGAGAAAAGAGTATGCTCTTTCATTGAATTTGAAGTTCTACAAAGAGGTTGATTAAGCTTCTTCTTCAAAATTCAAGCTCAACAATGGAGGAATCCACAATTTCTCTCTCTAAAATGCCAAAACTAAGGATGTTTCTCTCTCTATATTAAGCTAAAAATCAGAAAATTAAGCTAAGATAATCTAATTACATCAAAAGGAGAGTATGGACTATATATATGGGTGCTTAGAAAAGAAGAAGTCGAAGACCTTGCGCCTTCTCAAGCTCTCCGCACGCCCGCAGCAAGGCGAATTAAAAACTGGAACCCAGCGATGCGCGTCCACGCACGCATTCTGCGCGCCCTCTCCAATTTCCGTGCGCCCGCAACTTCATGGATACGGAGAAGTGAAACCCAGATAGACGCACCAACACAAAATACAGCGCCCGCGCAGAAATAGTGCGCGCCCTCTCCAAGGTCGTGCAGCAGGCGCGCAAAATAATCTGACTTTGTTCTGGTCCTCTTCCTCTTTGTGCGCGAGTTCTCACATGCAACACTGGTGCGCGCCTTCTCAGATGTCGCGTAGTGGTCGCGCAAAACAGTCTGCCTTGAATCCCTAAGAGCTTCTATCTGTGCGCCTTCTCACAATAGTGCGCGCCCGCGCATTACTCATGTGCGCTCTCTCACAGAGGTCGCGCGCCGCATCCTTTAGCTAAGACCTTCTTCTTTTCAAGACCACGGTTCATACAAAACACAAACAAGGAACCAAGGTAGAAAATAGACAAAGGAGGTAAAAACTAGGAAAGAAGAAGAACTAAAGATAAGAAAGAGGGTACAATAAAGATACAAGTGCGGGAAAAGCCATTAATATGAGCCCTTAATCGTGGCATAAATGCCACTCATTAGTAGATTCGGAAATTTAAGGTGGATCTCCAAATCCGCCCAGAATTTCTAGATCTTTCTAGGTGGATCCAAAGATTTTAAGTGGATCCATCTAGGTGGATCCTAATTTTTCAAGCGGATCTAATTTTTTATTTTTTGTTTTTCTTTGAATTGATTAATTAATCAAATTTATTTTTGTAATCTTTATATTATTAGTATTATTATTATTTTTATTATGATTATTATTAATTTTGTGATTAATTGAGTAATTAGTATTAGTATTAGTATTATTATTGTTGTTGTGATCAATGTTGTAATTGTTTGTTGATATTAGTTATAGTCGGTTATTATTTATTTTTTTTATTTCACTTAATTTTTTATTTTTTTAATTTTAGAGAGATGAAATGAGAATGAAGTTATGAGAGAGTTGTGATTTCAGAAATGAGAAATGAGTGTTGTGAGTGTCGTGAGTATTTATTTACGAGGGGTAAATACGGAAGTTCATATTAAAATGCGAGCGGTGCCTTGTACTCCGTAAAATGGGAGCGTTGTTTAACAACCCCCAAAATTATGGGTAAAGACCAGTCCATCCGTAATCAGTTAATCACCTACAGGTTTTACCTGATTCATACAATATTTTTTTGGTTTAGTAAAATCTAGTTATATATAATATTAACCTTTAGAATTTTAGCGTTAATTACAAACTATTACTTATACCTAAGGAAAACAAATGCATAATTAGATATATTAGTGCTCTTATACTGTTATACCTTAAGGTCCCGTTTGATTTAATGTAAATATTTCAATGAAAAATTACAAATTAGTTTTTATTTGTTTGATTTTTCACAAGAGAGATTATAGACAAATTATAGAAGTGAAATTGTGAGAATATATGAGAGGAAAGTAAAAAAGAAGATATGTAGGATGGTGAAAAGTGTGGCTAAAAGCCTAAAACATTTTCCAAACGAGGCATATCAGACTTGAAACAACATTGATAAATGCTGAACAAAAAACGTGTACTCTATAGTTTCTTCTCAATTCAAAGATTCATTTACCTATGCTTCTTAGAAGTTTCAGGCTATAGTGAACTTTATCTACGTTGGATCCATGAAACACCATCAACAATTAATATTCTGATGCACTTTATTTATCCGATTAAACACATCTCTATTATATAAGCAAGGGATGAGCTAGTGATGCCCATCTATATAATACCTAAAATTTCTGCTTACTCTTTTAATACGGTTGGTGTATATAAACTTAAAAAACGTGTTTACAACTATGCACAATCAATTCAAGAACAACAAAATGTAACAGAGGGATTGTACAATGATTTATTCTTAACATGATCAAATCTTTCAAAATGCTATAGCTAGTAGATAAGAAAACCGAAATGAATCTATTACTTTCTCAATTTACAATATGTACTGTTAATGTGTTATATGACAATTACAAAGCCAAAGAAAAACGCAATGCCTTCAGGCAAACCAGAAATGGGGGAGGGGGAAAATTCATGGAGTTAATCAATAATCATCTAAGATCTATAACATCAAACTTCAACTTGGGATTTATATATACATCTGTACATTGTTTGTATAAAGGCCCACCATCAGCAGGCTGCTCATGTGAATGAAATCCACGCCGATCACAATGTCTAATAACCGACATACCGCCAGGGGTTGTCAATCGGAAAATGCCATGGGTTCTGCATGGGAAAGAAATAAATGTTACAAAGATAGCTACAAACACAGAATCACAGCAATAATCCCAATAGAAAGTGGTTCAGTAACAAGTAACGTACTTGGTTCTATCTCTTGGTGCCATAACAATCGCAACAGCTTCAGGCAACATGACCTGAGAAGACATTAAGATTTCTGTCATATCTACAATATATTTGCCAGATCAAAAATCATATCCAAGCATAATTTGTCACATTTTCGCATTGTCAATTTACTGCCAACATAGCATATTTAAATGTGTTAAACAGAAAACTTCGAAAAACAGGCATGGCCTAAGTGCTAACACTAAATCCTTAACCCCGCCTGCTCCCTATACAATACATGTCAACACCTCTATGTTATTCTTTGTTTAACTCACGAAGGTAGCCTGAGTGCCTGACCCCCCCCCCCCCCCACCCCACCCCTCTTTCCATAAAAAGAAAATTAGTTTGGCTTCACAATGAACTATAAAGTCATGGACACCAATCTCTTTCATTATTACTTAATAAATGAATAGCTTTCCAAAAATATATCTGTTATGTTTTCTTCACTTCCAATTTAATTATTTATTTATGGAAATTTTGTTACAAAAAAACCTTTTAAATGCACCAATTTGCGGAAAAAAAAAAAAAAAAAAAAAAAAAAAAACCTTCTAAAACCTTTATCGTAAAAGAAAACCCAAAGTTAAAATTCTTTTGTTTAAAACAACCTAGTACCATTAATTCATTTAATTAACCTCTAATTTCTGTATAACTCTTACTTAACTATTTAATAATTAAAATAGTTTATAAAGTAAAAAAAAAATTAGAAATCCACCACCCACCACCAGTCAGCCACCCTCTCCCTTTCCCACACCCCCCAGCAACCCACCTCCACCGCCGACCCTCCTCCCTTACCCCCGTTGCAACCCTCCCCCTCCCTAAACCCTGGCAGCAGCCCCCAATCACCATAACCATCACCGCATAACCCAATTCCATGTCTTCTCCGCCACAATCGCCACCGCAAAAGATGTAGACAGCCGCCGGGGTGTTCTTATGCACTTATCTTCTCTCTCCTCAAGGTCTGTTCTTATCCTTGACTACTCTAAAAATTTTGAGGCTCTTGATTACATTAATGGTGGTTTTCGTGGCTGAGGTGGTGCGTAAATGAAGGATTGGGGTTTTTGGAAGAAAGGGTTGGGAAAGGAGAGAATGAAGGATTTGTGGAAGTAGCTGCCATTATTGAAGGCATTGAAAGTTGAGGAGAGAGAAAAAGAGAGAGATTGAAAAAGAATAAGAAGAACAAGGAGGCTGCTGCCAGGGTTTAGGAAGAGGACAGCCGGCGGTAGAGGTGGGTCGCCGGGGGTGGGGGCTGCTATGGGGAAGGGGATGGCTGACTAGTGGTGGGGTGGTGGTTTTCTATAATTTTTTATTTTATAAATTAATTTAAATATTAAATAGTTAAGTAAGAGTTATAGAGTAATTAGAAAAAATTAGAGGTTCATTAAGTGAATTAGTGGTACTAGGTTGTTTTAAACAAGAAAATTTTAACTTCAGGTTTTCTTTTACGATAAAGCTTTTAAAAGGTTTTTTTTTAACAGATTTTCCTTTATATATTATTTTTTATGAGTTTTTAATAGCTAAAGCTATCTGTATAAGCCCTAGAGGACAGATCCTGTACCACAATGAAATTGAACTAAACTATTGTCAGTTAGAAGAGCAGATACTGTAACACAATACAATTAAAGATTTCCTGCGAGTGGACTTGACCATTCAAGCAATATAAATATTAACTACATATTCTCAGATATGTTTCTGTTTTCATTAAAGTTGAGAAAGCATAGCTATTTCAACTGCAATATGTTAATTGATAAAAATAAACTCGGGAAGCTATGAAGTTTGCAAAATTTCTCCAATATAAAACGTCCAGTGAACTTCCAACAGAATAGAATGAAGAAATTTAACTGGGATTCTCATATTCTTAAAAGGGGCTTCTTGAGGCCAAATGCCTCGTTGGAAGAGCACAGGACCATAAATCTGCTCAGGGCAAGCAAATAAATGTAACCTAAAGAAAATGGTCTTCAACTTTAAAGGTTAAATACAGAGAATTAAAACAAAGGTGTTTACGTTTCTATGTATTCTTACATCTTCTCAGCTAACCATCACATTTCTCATCAATATTTATATCTCTCTCTCAGAGTCGCAGGCCATTTCTTGAAGAATGACAAAAGTTAGAAATATTTATCCTAGCTTTCAGTGGACCTTGTAACTCATACTTCGTACAAAGTTTTCCAGAGCCCAACTATCACTATACTTCATGCAGATAACTTCAATATCATTTGTGAAATGTCCCCAATCAACTTGGAAAATATAGATGATTAAGAGACACAAGAAAACATAACTCAACCTAGGATACAGCCAATATGATAAGATCTTTAAAACATCTTTGACAATTCAGGCTCGTTCAAGAATTATAACTCCAACCCCCAAGGAAAAAAAAAAATAGAGAGAGAAATATACGTAGTAATAAGGTTTAGGAATCACTTACTTGATATGAGTAATGGGTATGAATGTCAACTGATGACATGAAACATGACTGTGTGGGATGAGTCTGGCAATAGCAACATGCAATGGACATTAGTTTCTCATGAAAGAACTCCATTACTTGGAAAATATTGCATAAAATGTACGTAGTATATAAGATGAAAAATTCAACAGTCTCCAGATCAAAGGCAACTATTTTCATAGTCTAGTATTAGCCACTTAAGAGAAATTAACCTATTTAGTTGCCGTGACACAATTTTACAGCTAGAGCATAGGATTACAAAACAAAACCCCATTATCTAGAAAAAAGTGATGCTGATTGCTAATTAATTGATTATATTTGTGATGACAACAATAATGATTAAAAAATGTGGATAAATATGCAGCACTGGACAAAGTCTAATATAAAAATCATATACAACTGGTGCTAAAAATCACAATGTATATACCACTGTAAAATGAAGAAAGTGAAGAAATGGAAAGAGGTCCTTCCATACTTGCATGCAAAACTTTTAACAGATGATCAATAGAAGAAATATGACTTAGTCATCATTCATATTTCCAGAATTAGAGTACGCCATATCATGTGTACAGACTAACCATTTCTGAGAATTCTCGCAGAGGATTATGAAAAACGTCAGCAAAGAATTTTCATATCAAAATTCTATGTATCATGGACAAAAAAGGAATTGTAGATTGATACTTTAAGGGGAAAAACAGAGAGGAAGATGGAGCATAATTGAGGAACACACATGGTAGCAAAAAACAACCAATTATTCAACAGATTTCACGAATTAAAAATAATAGCAAATTTAAGAATAATAATAAGATCATTGTACATGAATCCATCCCAATGGGAAAAGCGATTGTTTATCTTGCACTTCAAATATCTCCTCCTCATTTGTTGCCTGACACTAGTCATACAATCAAGAAAGGCTTGATTAAAATATAGAAAGATCAAAACTTTATATTTCATAAGAAATAGGGATGCACATATATACGAAGTGTATAATTTAAATCAACTTACAGTGTCGGATGTTGATTCCTGCTTCGGAATAATCAAAGCTGTAATATAGAACTTTCTGTTCTTCTACAGAGGGAAAAAAGCCATAATGTTAAGATTTCACCAACCATCATATTGTAGAATTAAAAAAAAAAACAAATAGTTGGAAGAGCTTACAAGCGAACCGGCAAGAATACCACATGTCTCCAGATTTTTTGCGGTGTTCGATTTAGCTAATCTCAAGAAAGTATCCATCATACTTGTCGACTGTCAGCAGCACAATAGACCATTCAGAAAAGTAGATACATAAATAAATAAACGAATAAATAAATAAATATATACACTCTACTGATTTTAGTTAAAATCGGGGAGAAAAAAGTGTAAATTTAATAAAATTAACGCGTAATTTTATTTTTTTAAAATCTTTTTTAGTACTCCCTCCGTCCTTTAATACAAAGCCTCTTTTGGTTTTTGCACGGGAATTAAGAAAGTTGTAAATTCTTTAAAAGAAATGATTAAAAGTACATATGTGCATGTGGGGTTAGAGAGATATAGAGAGAAAGAAAAAGTAGTTGGGAATAATTGAAGAGATAAGGGAATTGATGTTAAAAGTACAAAAAAGTAATGGAATAAAGATGACAACTCATAAAAAAAAAGGGTAATAATGTCAATAAATACAACATTTAAATAGAAATAGGCATTGCATATTGGTTTACTGAAAAAGGAAATGAGGCTTTGTATCAAGGGACGGAGGGAGTACTATGGACTATGGAGAGTCATCTTCATATTCTAAACAATTTTATACATGGTATAGAATTTTTAATTATACTACCACTATTTGAGAAGGATAAAATGGCCCTTAATGCAAAGTTTTGATAGGCAAAAATAAAAATTATATCTATATAACCTTCGTTCCCAAAAGTTCAGCTAACTAATGGATTCTTGTTTCTATGAAAACTTGGAAAAAGTGAGTGGGTGGAATCAATGGACGATTAAGTTAAAGAAGAGTGAGTGAGACATGTTATTAGTGTGAGATATGAGGAATAAATTTTTTATAAAAATATAAAGGGTCAAACTCAGTACTTCCTCCATTCGTTTATAGTTAACATGCTTCATTTTGGCGTGAAGTTTAAGGAAGGAAGAAAGAGAGATGCAATATACCCTCTCGCTCACAATACCACATCCCATACATCCTTCATACGAATCTATACTTTATAAATTAAAAAAGTGTTCCTAAAAACGTTTATGTGCCATGTAAAATCTCTACTATCATTGTGCCACATCATCATTTAACTAGCATTGCGCCACGTCACCATTATCTAGCATTACAACAATTATACAATATCATTTGAGAAAGAAAAAAAAAATGGTATCCCACAAGCTTCGAACACTAAGCCTCATGGATATAACTCACACTTCTTACCATCCTAGCCAATAGTAATTTATACTCTCTTAAAAAGGAATATCAGTTGGTGGCAAAGATCTAATCTAACAGCTCTAGTTTGCTTCTAATCTCTCACCCTAACCCCAACAAAAACTAAGCAAAAGCAACAGATAGATATTTACTCTGAGATGGCATAAGGCAGAAACAATTCAAATAAACCACTGGATGAAATATAATAAAACTAAACCAACATGTCGAATTAACAAAGAGGCAGCTAACATTCTTACTATGTGCAGCTCCATCGGAGATTCTGACTGAAGCAAACTATCTTGCAAAGAACTGTCCATTGTGTCAAGCTTTTCAGTCTTTAGAGGTGGCTCAGAAGGGATTAAGTCTTGCACCTCTGCAAGCACAGGCGGAGGGCTAGGTTGCTTCACAATAACAGTTTCAGGAACATCGGGTTCTTCAAATGAAATCATTGGCTTTTCGTCATCTTGTGGCTTCTGACTACTATCACTACTAGGTTCAATTGTAGGCTGCAAAATTGGTTTTTCACAATCCACAGTGCTTTCATCTTTATTAGCTGCAACTCCATCTTCCATAGCCATGACCTGTTGGAGCCTGCTTGTCAACACAAACCACAGAACAAGAAAAATAACAAACAAAATAAACCCCAAGCTGAAAGGACAGAACAGTAAAAAATCACTGCAGTTTCTTTTATGCAATACAAGCACCATTTAAATAAGATATTTCAGAGTTAACTACCAACCCATAAAGCAATTAAAAAACTGGGTACGATGACATCTCCAACATATAATGCCATGACACCATCTCTAGGGGTATTGAATTATCATTGTTATATAGAAAACGATACTGATAGGTTTGGTTCCACACATCTACAAGACGATTGTCATTAATGTATCTCTATGATGCACAGAAATGAAAGAATACTAAAATGCATCTCCATACTGCACAACACATAATAAAATTAAACATGAGAATTCCTTCACCCACACCCACTAGCAAACGTATCAACTAGATTACTGCAGTAAATATTGATATACGTCTCTACATCCAGGGATACATATATACACTGATATTTTTTTCTTCTGACAGAAACAATTGGTAAAGAATATATCAACTCATAGTAGTTAAAATAGATTACATGGACAGACCGACAGAACATAACCATCAGACCTACCTTGGAATCTCAACAGGAGTTGTATCAATATTACTGGGATATCGAACCTACATCCATCAGAGAAAAATCAGCAAACATTTTGGCAATTAAAAAATCAATCAGATTCTATGGCCATGTACCCCTTTATCAGAAACGGGTGGTTGCCACTGCCTGCAGAGCCCATTTGGTCCCAAAATTGAGTGCCTCAAAAGTGTCTCCTCCTTTGGACGGGGAAAGGAAACAGATCTGTATATGCATCAACACAACACAACCCAACAGTAAAATTTAGGAAATATATGGCTAAAGAAAGCAAGAAAAAAAAGATAATTGGCAGGTAAAGATCTTTCTAAGTTTCACTTGTTACAACCTTTCCTAACATCAACTTGTAACTGCAGTTTTATAACAAGATCAAAATCTTAGTTGTTTATCATTTAGCTCAATAAGATAAATCTGATGCAACCTAACCAACAACTGCGTGAACCTACTATAGAATACTATAGTCAATGTCAGGATCAAAACTAACAAGCAAAAGGATTGTGATCAAAATAAACAATTATCATCCTCAGTTATTCCTCACCAACAATTAGCCTAGTTTAAAATGAGCTGGTGCAACCTGGAAAGCACAAAGATGTGCTTAAGGATTGGAAAAGAAGGATGAACAAAGGTGAAGGCAGTATGGTGCTGCAAGTTTGGAACAAAAATTAGCAAACTTTCGAGGGTAAAACTTTTCCAGCTCGAAAATTTAGACGAGACTGATGTATAGTTGGAACTTCGAACCATAATTTTGCGGTACTTGGTGCTCATGGCCCTCCAACTGTACACAAGATACACTCCCAGACTCCCTTGGTACTACTTTAATGCATGATACTATACTCAAAAGAATTTTGAGAAAAGTCAATGCCAGGGTAGAAAAGACTATTTATATGAAAAGTGATTATTTCAGTGTTAATAGACTAAGTCAAACCTGTGTTTCCAGATAGACTAAGGTTCATGATGATTTGAATATAGAAAGATGTGATATGCATTAAAATGAAGAAAAACATGAGAAAAACCTATGTGTTGGCAAGAAGATTATGAGACCATAAATCAAGTTAAAATGTTCATTGCCTGACCAAACAATCCGAAACAGATGAACAGATGTGGTACAATTCTATTAAAAATAAATAAATAAATATAAATAATATGAATAAAGTAAATTCAGCAGCAGCAAACCAAACTATAACAGTCAAGATCCAGAACCAACACAGTACCTCAGATTGTCACGTTACTTACGTCAGATACAGAACAACAAAACCATATTGGAACTATTATGTTAAATTCTAGACACCAACAGGGTTGTGACATCTGTCCCAGGGTAATTATAATTATAAGGAGAAAAAGGCTTTTGTATCTAAAAATTAACAAGCTGCAGATATAAAACCTCATCAAAAAGAACAATTTGCTCAGAAAGTTAGAATACAGGTAATGCAAGGGTTAAAACTCACAAGGCAAGTTGTAGAAAGAAGAACTAACAGATAATGAACTTTAACTCTAGACAAGAAAAAACTTGTATCTCAATTCTCAATTAAATATCACTTGATGCTTTAAGAACAGCAACATAAAGTATAAACTGATGTAGCATACACAAAATACATATTTTGTCAAACTATAGAGCAAAGAGAATATTGCATGAAACTTTTATCTTGCTAAAAATGCCAAGACATACAATTTGTGAAATTTCTCTTCCACCGGGATGGTGTAAACATTCTGCTGAGCATTTAAACCTCCATATGCACCCCTGGAAAAAATTTGTGTTGCCTTAAACAACATAGAAATGTGAGTACAGAAACTTTTGCAGAAGCCAGTTTCGATTCCAGAAAAAAAATAGTGAGAGACACAAATGTACCTTAACTACTTGACTATTAATTGGAGAGGGTGCATTGATGAGAGGCCATTGCACAGAAGAACTAAGAGAATGATTTTCATTGGGACGATCATTATGATTCCATCCAATAACTTGGTACATGGGCTTTCTTTCATGTTCTTTAATTTTCTGCTTAACAGCAGGATTCAGAGCCTCCAATTCATTCAAGGCAATTATCAATTGCTGCACAAATAAAACAAATAAAATAAATCACCACATAGAAAGTTAAACACTCATAGTATACATATGTTTTTTCTGAATCTTCTACAGCTGAAAGCCTGAAACTAAGATAAAACATAAGAAAAGCAAACAACATACATGTAATTTTATTCTTTAATCACCTTTTTCAATAAACTTTTTTTGCTTTGTGGAGATGATGCATATTCCCTATGGCGAGGAATAGTCTCAGATACCAAACTGAAAAAAAAAACAAAAAAAAAAACATATAAGTCAGAACAAATCAACATGTATAGCAGATGTGATTTGGGGGAGCAATAGGTAAATCTCAGATCTTTGTCAATAGTGCAATATCTTGATATTTGAGAAAATATTACCCTAAATTTTATAGGAGTTTCAGACTTTGGGGAGGGATGACAAAAGGGAAGGAGTGGGGGAAGGGGGATACTACACATTTAAGGGTGCTTTTGTGAGATATTGAGGGTGGAAATGAAACTATTTATTAATCACCGAGATTAATTAGTAAGTTCAATGTGATCCCCGGTACGCTGCTATGATTTATTCACTTGATTTCTCACTTATCATGACTTCATAGAATCTTACTAATATGAACTTATTCTTCTTAAATTGAACTTCTTACTTTCTTACAACATTTTTGACTTTGACGCTAGCCAATAAGTTTAAAAGTTGATATCTTCACTATATGAATTGAAACGAACTTACTAAGCAATATCAAAGCATAGTATGTGAATAGTGGAAGAGTCAAATAACAAAGTAATTAAGTTATTTTCAATTAATTGAACTTGAGTAGCCCACTTTTTTCTTGAGTAGAACTTGTCATAATTTTTTTTTTTTAATCTCAATTGAACTTATTTTTCTCGAATTTAACTGATCTGCATTTATCTTTCCTGAAGTAATTAAAAATAAGGTGAACAAAACAAATCCTAAAGAAACCTTTCATATTCTTTTACATTCCTTTTGTCCCGTAAAAGTTACATCAATTTTTCTATCCAACAAAAGGAACCTGAAGTTGATCGTGGCTACAATATATCAAGTATTTCCACAATGTGATCCACATATAATATTCCCATGATTGAAAATATGTCAATTATAAAGCCAGTGCGTAAAATTAACCTTTAATAATGATAGGCAAAATGGTTTTACCTTGAAAATCGTAGAAGCATGACATAGAGGTCTATAATATTCTTCTCATTCCGGAAGATAGTAGCCTGTAAAAGTCACAGTAGCAATATTAAGCAGCAAACAAAGGCTTCAAAACAGGAAAGGAAAACAAAATAAGTAATTAGAATTACTTGAAATTGTAGATAACTCAACTCCTTAGCAGACTAGAATTAGCACATTCTATCATTTTTTATATTATTATTCGATGGCCGTTTAACCAATAACTACATAGACAGATCATCATCAGTAGTATGGAGGCTTCAACAACCAAACCTAATATATATATATATATATATATATATATATATATATATATATATATATATATATATAAATTTTCTTTCCTAATAACTTCTAAGTTACAAATCACTACCAAGGCTTCGTTCTCCTAATCAGAAATATGGAGATTTGGTCTAAATTCATTAACGTCTTGCTTAGTGGTTAGAATCTTTCAAGTTAGTGTGGTTTGTCTTGATCTCCTAGGTTGATTAAATTAAGATCATATTTTTACAGCAATATGTAGGTAACAACATTATTATGTGAGGTATTGCTATGGTTAATTCAATAAGTGGTAACAAATAATGGAAATGAAATTGTATACAATCTGTAAGAATATTAGTGTCCATTCCTATGGTATATAGGCAATACTAGTTCAATCCAAACAACCGTTATTTCCTCAAAAACTTTCATTATCATATAGAGGACACTTATGAACTTATGAAGGAAAACAAGTTTGGGGTGACATTGCATTACTATAGACATAAGTATGTCACACGGCTTCCCAATTACATTTAAATTCATTCCAATTACTGCAATTAACAACTGGCTATAAAACAAGTCAATTAGAGTCGTATTAATAGTTCTTTGATTCTAACAAGAATAAGTAAGAAGTTTTTGAATAAGTTAAAATGATAATAGCCGAAGCAATATCAGAAATGCAGCTCTAACATGACTTTTTCTTCTGTATGATTTCCTTCTTCGATCATCCAAACCAAAATGAACAAGTATAAGAGCCTAGACTTCAACTCACATAGCTGAATACATTAATGTAACTGACTTATGCAACATCTAATCTCCTCAATACTGATTACTGGCATCAATATACACTACCTCCAAAAGACAAATCTAATGGTCATATTATAATTAAGAACACAATCAAACTCCACAGATTTTTGAATACATATATTCCAATATAGTGCTCTGTTACGTTCACCAATGCATAGCTCATTATATACACATACTACCTTCATTTCAAATTATTTGCAGATTTGACATGAAGTGTGAATAGAAAATGTCCAATCGTTACAAATAATTTGATAGAGGTAGAATTACACAAGCAAATGGTACAATAAAATATACAGATAATTAACCAAATCTCAGAAAATTTCCCTCGATTTCATATCAAAACTTACAAAAACCGTACTGAAAATAGAAAATTCTTCGATTTCCACAAAATAATTTGTTTCCACTCATTCCACAATCAATTTTTTGTCATCACAAATCAATCATAAGTCAGTTATAACCAAACCAACCCAAGTTCTACTATAACATAGAAAACAACACAAAGTTCAACCTCAATTTTAGGTAATTTTGATCAACTAAATTCACCAACCCCCAAAAACAGCGAAAATCTACCATTAATAAAATCATACAGAAAATTTAATTCAGATTTGAAGTAGAAGAGTAACCTGTCTGAGTAAATTATCGGCGATCCTGAAGTAGATACGCAGTGAAATGCGATTATCGACGTCAAGCTTCTTAGCGTTAGCAGCAATGTCGATACGTCCAGAAGATGGCCTCATCTTCTCTACTTTTGCAGAATTCGAATAAACCTCAACTTCGATTGATCTAAGCTGGAGCTCCGGAGATGCGCGTCAATGGCGGACGGCGGAGACGGAGGAAGAGAGAGAAAAGAGAAGAAAGATGATACAAGTAACAAGGTCATTCAGAATACCACCAAGGGCATAATTGTATTATGCATTATTTTATTTTGAAGCGTGAAATTTTTTTTTTTTTTTTTTTTTTTTTCAGGTAACACCGTAACAAATAACAATGGACAAATTACGAGGGTGTTGGGGTGAGCATGGATCGCATATCCTAATACTTTCAGTTCAAGTAGTGAAGAGAGAGAAAAGAGAAGAAAGATGATACAAGTAACAAGGTCATTCAGAATACCACCAAGGACATAATTGTATTATGCATTATTTTATTTTGAAGCGTGAATTTTTTTTTTTTTTTTTTTTTTTTGTTCAGGTAACACCGTAACAAATAACAATGGACAAATCACGAGGGTGTTGGGGTGAGCATGGATCGCATATCCTAATACTTTCAATTCAAGTAGTGAAGTAACCGATAACTAATGGCACAAAAAAAATGATATCCACTAACCAAACCGATTAGTTAGGGAGTTGGTCTTGTATTGACCCGGTCTATAATAAATTATTGTAGACCCAAAAATTTGACACTTTCAAATAATATAATCACATTCTAGATGATATAATCACATTTTTAGATGATATAATTATCTTTTTGTGAGTCATATTTTGAATTATATAATCTCATAGTAAATCATTTACTGAGATTATATAATTATCTTTAGGATGATAAAATTTAAAAATCATCTTTTGAACAATGTAATTTACTATTTGATACTTTTTATAATGATAAATTCACTTTTTGAGTGATACATTTACATAGCAGTTTCAGGATGATATAATCACTTTTGTAGTAATATAATCACATTTCGTATGATATAATCACATTCGTATGATATACTAGAAGGTTGGGTCTACAATAAATTATTATAGACTGGGTCTATTCTAGTCTTTATATTAGTTAGGGTACCCGAAGTTTGAATATTTGGATTTCCAAATTCGTTTATCGGATACTCGTTATGATATCCAATAATGAAACTTTGGACTTTATATTATAATTATATTGATATCACTCTGTTAAAGTCAATGTAATCAACACACATGCGCCAAGTACCATTCGGCTTCTTTAGAAGCACCACATTCGCAACCCAATCAGGGAACCGAATGAACCTTGCGCTAACAGCTTTTTAACCTCAACAGTTGCCGCCTGACTTCTCTCTTCACCGTGATTTCTTTTCTTTTGCCGGATGGGCTTCTTTTTTGGATTAACGACGAGTTTGTGGACAACGAGATCCGGGCTGATGCTTGACATCTCTTCCACTTCAAAGGTAAAAATGTCATTGAATTCTTTAAGCTAAAGATGCAAGTCTACACCTGTAGACACCTAAAAATGTCTCCCCAAACCAAACCCGATGCTGAACACCTTTCACCACCACTATTGGTCAGGTTGAGTATTTAATCTTTGGAGTGCTTAAATCCATGTTCTATCCAATATATTTTGTAAACCAATCCAATTTCTAGCTCATTTCCCTAAACAATAACCTATTTTTCACTTTTCGTATCCACATCACAAAACCGGGCTGAACTGATTTTATGGCTATATAATTTTGATCCAATTATTATTTGGTTTGATAGGTCTTGAAATAAGATTTCCAACCATAAATCATAAGCCCAATTCCGAGCTATAACGAAAAAGATATGAGCAAAACACTAAACTCGGCCTAAAACCGACACCCTTCCACTAAAACGGCCATATCTAAAAATATACAAATCATTTTGACCTGATTCTATCTGGGTTGGAAAATAGACTAGTTAGATTTCCAATGACATATTATATGTTATTCTGATTTACGGATTAAAAGTTATCGCAATTTTAAAAACGTGTAAAAAGCTGGAATTACCGCGCACAGTGCAAAAGCACCGTGTCACGGCTCCTGATGACGTGGAACGGTGCCAGGTATCGTGACACGGTACTTTACATTGTGTCACGGTGCTATTTTTGAAGCTTTTTCGCTATAAATTCCACCGTGGCACGGTACCTGTTGTCGTGACACGGTACCTGCTGTCGTAACACGGTATTTCTCACCGTGTCATGGTGCTTTTTCCGTGTAATTTCCGCGTTTTCTTATACCGTGACACGGTGTACCGTACCGTGCCATGTACACCGTGTCACGGTGGACACTGCCGTGTCACGGTACGTGTGCCATGTCACGGAATTTTCTCGTGTCTTTTACGCGTAAACCCTTCACGCGTTTTCACTTCCCGTAGGTCAAATATGTCCCGAGTCACTCCAATTTTCCCCGCGTCACAGGATTTTCCCCCGTCTGACGGTGCCTGGCACCGTGTCACGGTGTTCTCTGCCGTGTCGCGGTGTTAATTTTTAGGGTTTTTTTTTAATCTTTTTAGGGTTCCGTGTGTTCCCTCTATCCATTTTCCCTATAAATACCCCCCTTCCTTTCTGCAATTCTGGGCATCAAATCCTTCTCTCTTTCTCTCTTTTACACCAAAAGTTGTTCTCTTCTCTTTCTCTCATATTCTAAGCCTTAAACCTATATTCCTAATTACACCATTCTTCTCTTAAGCACTCCAAGGAGTCCATACTTAACCCGAGGTTCCGTCCTTGAACCAAGGCGTGAAAGGTACAAATAACCGAGGGTTTGGACCAAATCAACTCTACATTTATTTAATTTAATTATCATTTAATTTATATTTTTTTATTGAAGTTACTAACATTTTATTCATGATGTAGCAATTTTAAGGAACGCGCGGAATGTGAGTAATTAATTCATTAATTACTCTTATTTTATTTTATATTGCTAGTATCGTGATTAGGTTTATTTATTTATTATTTGATTTGACTAACGCTATTATTGTTAAATTGCTTCCAATATTAATGTTTATTCTATTATTATTTATTGATCACCATATTGAATTGCATGTGTAAAGGGAATATGTAACTGAAAATCACGCCTAATAAGATAATTTGGATGACCAGATTAGGTTCCTTTTTAATCTTGTAATTAAATCAAGTGGTCATTAATATTTTAGAATTATATGTTGCATTAATATTCAACCAATTTTGCTTAATAATAGTTTGGAGCAAAGTGAATATTTTGTTTGTATGCCTTTGAGATCGCAGAAATCACTTTTCACTATAAGAATCGAGTAGAGGCCAATACGGGCGAATGTGCTCCATGACTCACTTCGTACCATCATCCCCGATCCTCCTTTCATGGTTCCGAAGCATATGGAGTTAGTAATCTCATGGATTATGAATGGGGTGTAACCTTCACGGGTCAATCGTTGTTGCCTATCGTTGTCTCTTTATCGTGGTTGCCTTTTATGATCCGTAAACGGTTTACAATTTCCTTAAAAACTTGTCGACGGCTCCCTACTTTCCTTGTCCCTAATCGTATATGTCAATTCCCACTTCCTATGAGTGCCAAGCATATTCACCACATGCTTTAACGTTGGCGCACTTCGAGCGACGCCTACAGCACCCAACTTTGCAAAAGCAACCGTCCCCACCAGCTACTTGTCAGATGAATATCAATGTGTTGTCCAGAAGTATATCAATGTGTTCACCGGCCACTTGGGGACGGAGGTCGTCTGACCGTTCCCCGGTCAGTGTTACTATTGCTTTTCCTTTTTCACCACCACCAGATGGTCAGCTTTTCTCTTTTTTTCCAACGGCTGGTGTAATACCCCGTATTTTTATACGTATTTTATTTTAAAATATGTATTTTATAAAGTATTTGAATAATTTTAATATCTTAATTATGGTATTTTAACTAATATTTTTATAAAAGTAAAGTTTATTTAATTTCTTTATTTATAAATGTTGGGGTTTTATTTTAAGAAAGTTTAATTTTAACAAGTTTTATTAGGGAAGGAATTAGGAAAAACTAAAAGAGGGAAGTTTAGGGAAAAAGGGATTGGTAGAGAAGGGGTATAAATATCCCACTTGTGAGGCAAATCAACTTTGCCCAGAGTGGAGAAAAACCCAAGGTAAACTTCTCTCTCTCTTCTCCTTATTTTCTTTCTTTTTCTTTTCCCCTTTCCCTTTCTTTTTTCGGTTGCTCTGTTTTCCACCCCCCTCCACCGCTGCCAGCAGCGTCAGCCGCCGGCAGCAGGTGGCTGACGTGCCTCCTCTTCCCCTTTTCGAGTGTAAAAAAAAAAATTAACTTTATTGTTCTAATTTAATCTATATTCAAATCTAATTGTAAATTATGAGTTTTGGGATTTAATTTTGATGTTTGATTATAATAATTATGTTGATTAATTTTCAGATTTGATTTTTAATTAAAAAGCCCCAATATTTGAAAACCTAGGTTCTTGATTTATGAGTTATTGAAGGATTATGATGTATATTGGTTTAAATCTTTGTTTCAAGCGTTTTAAGGCTTAATTACAACAAGTTTTAATTAAAATTAAGTGCTGGAATTTTATGTAGAACACTTAATATTGTGTTTCTTGAAGGAATTTTAATTACCCATTAATTGGGACTAAATTATGGTGTTTTAAAAATAATTTCAGCTTACTTTAATTAAATTATGAGGGGTTTTAAAATAGTATATATTGCTGGAAATTTGTTTAGAGTGGATTTTAATACTCTATTATGATTTTATTGTGTAGGAGACTTCGAAGTAAGCAATGTCTATTAGTTGTGGCGATTTTAAGATCGTACTCAAGGTACGTTCGTGTACTTAGCATATTTTGATGATGTAGAATCATGCTAGGCTTGATTTCAACCAATTACAAGTAATATCATGCTAAGGGTTATGTATGGAATTGTGAAGTATTGGTGTTGGTGATTGAATTGTGAAGCATGAATTATTTGTGATGGTTTATGGATTTGAAAATTAGATTTTGGCAAGATTATATGGACTATACTTTTAATTATGGCATGTTAGAGTGCATATTTAATTAAACTACATGTTTAATTTGGCTTGGAATATTGTAAAGGAATTTTATTATGGTTCATATAATTTTTATTGATGCTTTAAGCATGAGGAAGGAGCTATATAAGTGTTTATGTACACGAGGAATAAATTGTATGTTGGTGCCTTTGTGCACTTAAGGTGCTTTTAACACCAAGGGATAGGATTTTTGGCGCTTTATGCGTTTAAGGTGTCTTTGACACTGAGGTAGAATTAAAAGGGGTTCAATATTAAATAATATGTGGTCACTAATTATTCAAGAATTAAATTGGTATGTTTGGTTGATTGAATAATTATTGTTGATTGATTTATTATGCTTTGAGAGTCATCACCAAGTCCAATAACATGTAAATAACGTAAAGTGAAAGAGATTACGCACCAAAACTCTTGGAACGTATATAACTTGAGTATGAACAATGGGGGGAGTTATGGGGTTTTATATTTAACCATAACTTCTAATGGAGTACAGGATGCTGTACATTCCTTTTTATTTATTATTATGCGCAGGATTTCCGCCACCTTTGAGTGGTTTTGTCGCTGGAACGGTTAGCTCCCGTGTCAGTTAACCTCAATTTATTTGGGGGAGGTATAGTTGGAAACCCGTTCGATGCGTAATCAATGCTAAATGAATTGTTTAGTGTCTAGTTAATGTGTCTTGTTGATTGTTGTGTGTGCTTGCGAACAGGTGCAATGAGGTAAGTGTGTGTTGATAGGTGAAAGCATGTTAGTGTGTGTTTAATTACGCTTATGTACTCAGCTTTGCTGATTGTGTGTGTTTGTGTGTTTGGCCATGTCTTTATCTTGGCCCTATGATGACCCATTTTTAATGGAGAGTAGTGGGGACAAGTAGAGATAAACTTTTCAGGTATTGAAGCATATTCATGACGGGGCATGAGAGAAGAGTGAATCATGCTAGCTTCCATTAGTTTACGATGTGTTTTATGCTTTATTTATTTATGACATATTTTATGTGGACTAACGCAAAGGTTTGGTTTTGGAACAGTTTTGAATAAGGGCCTTTAATGGTTCCAAGTTGTAGTTTGATTTTATTTGACTTCGTTTGTTTTGGTTTTAAACTTTACTTTCGTTTGGTTGACTATTGAGTTGACTTGTTTTAACGATTTTAAATTTTAAGTCTTCCGTTGTGTATCTTTGATTGCCTTCGTCGTTTTCATGGTGGCGGTAATGTCTTAGATATTTCTAAATTCGTATTTTAAAGAGTAGAATGGGTATTTAAAGGAAAGAAATTTCTAGGGTGTTACAACTGGTGGGGCTGGCTTGGGATCCTTGACATTGTCAAGGTCTATTGGCTCCTGGCCGACTCCGTCAACAGTAGGTTTGACGTCCGAGAGATAGCATTCCCATGTCGTCTTCTGGTCTCCGTTCAGGGAGCCAACAAAACCATCAACCTTTCATATTTCAGCAGCATGAGAGAGGGTATGATAACTGCCTTGGATTCGTTCAAAGGTGGACGACCTAATATGAGATTATAAGTGGTCGGTTCCTCGACGACCAAGAATAGGACGACCATGTGGCGTCTTGTTCCTTTCTCTCTCAGCCAGATGGGTAGATCAATTCTACCCACCAGATGCACCATGCCACCCCCAAATCTAATTAGAGGATTAGTGACCAGCTGCATGCTGCTGGGTTTGTACTTAAGCTTCTTCAAGCACTTGTAGCTTATGATATCAGAGGAGTTTCTTGTGTCTATGAGGATCCGGCCCACCAGCTGGTTGGCGACCTTGCACTCAATGACAATAGGATCATCATGTGGCAGGCGGGCCGTACCCCGATCCTTCTCAGTAATGATGACCTTAGGGAAAGGGGTAGCAGACGCTTGCCCCTCATCAACAACATTTACATCCATCTTTCTCAGATGGTCCTTGGTGCCCCGAATGGTCGGGCGACCTGCGAATCCGCCTACTATGGTGTAGTCCGGCTCTTTGTCCGTCTCCGAACTACTAGTAGGCTAGGGAGTCTTTTTGGACGATTACCCCGGATTCGTCTTGGGAGTCCCTTTTGAGGACTTGAAGATGTAGGACTTTAGTGCTTTTATCGGCCAGACGATCCAACAGCTACTTGAGGCTGTAACAGTCGTTGGTCTCATGGACGACATCCTCATGGTAGTGACAATACTTGTTTCTTTTCCGACTCTCGGCGGAACCTTTCATTGGATTCGGCTTCTCAATGGTCAGCCGGTCCTTTATCTCCATAAGGATGGAGTAACAATCCTTGTTAAACTCGTACCTTGAGACGTACGGTTTAAACTCTTTATTTTTCTTCTAGGATAACTAGTCAGAGTTGTTGACCGCCCAGATCTCTTTTCTCTTTTTGCTCTCTTCAGATTTCTAAGCAAGCTGAGCAGATCGACTCTCTTTTTGCTTGTCATACTTTTTAGGGTCTGACTGCTTGTTGGAGGAGCAGAGCTTGGTCGCCTATATATAGGCTTTCGCCTTCATTAGAGCTCCTTGGAGAGTGAAAACTTGTTTTTTGATGAGATCAAACTTGAAAGTTGACCCATCCTTGAGACCTTTGACAAATTCTGTGTAAGCTACCTCATAGACAACCCTTGAATCTGTATTCTAACAAGATTGAACTGCCTGACATAGGAGCAGAGTCCTTCCCTATCTCCTTGCTACACGTTGTCTGATCGAGACATGTTTTCTTGGCAAGGATATTCATAGAAAAGTTTGAAGCAAACAAGAATGCAAGCGTCTTGAACCTGTTTATACAACCAGCCGGCAAATTGCAAAACCATTGCTGGGCTATGCCCTTCGGTGTAGCTGGGATGCATCGATACTAGGCGACATCATCCAACCCTTATAGACACATGAGGTGGTGTATGCCAGAAGGTGATCTTCTCGGTTGGTGGTACCATCATAGGTGCCCACCAACACATGTTTAACCTTGGCCGGCTGTGACGCCTTGGTTATTTCCTTGGAGAAAGCAGAAGGATGTTCCCCAAGGTTTTACAGCCGGAGCTGCTAGTCCATGGGTTGGACCTGGTATGCCGCCTTACCTCCAAAGAAGGCAGGCTAGATGTAAGGCAATGCAAGCGGCCTGTATATTGGCTGGGCCGCATACTGTGCCGAGTTAATGATATTGGGACCCGTGTGGACGGAAGGACCGCCTGACAAGGTTCCGTGTACAGATTGTGAATACCTCACTTAGGTATTCTTGAAACTTTCTAGGTAAGTCAATGTAGAAGTCGACTCGGACAGCTACTGTATCTTCTTTTGCTCGATGTAATGTCGAGAATTAGGAAAGGTCTTCTTACTGCCGTCCGGCTGAACATGCCGGATGGCTTTCCTCTTCACCGTTTTAGGGAAACGAAATTTAGAAAGGTCAAACAAAGGCCGAGTCCTCTCCTTGTTTGTAGGATGGAGAGTAGGCTGTCAGTCCTTGATAGACTTAGCTCGTCAGATTAACTGGTTTCTTGGCCGACTGCTCTTTTCTTGGAGCAGTCGTCTTCTTTGTGATCAAGTCCTTGATTTAACCCTTGAAACTTCTCATGAATTTCATGAGTTCGTCTCGGGTGACTGGGGTTGAACCTCCCGCCTGGTTAACAGACTGTTGCATAGGAGGGTTTCTAGGACCCGCCTAGTTTGCGTTCTGTTCTGGCTCATTCTTGGAACGGATGCGCTTTGAGATGAGTGAACCGTCGGAGGCCACATATGTTCCGACCTCAATGTCATTATCAAAATCATGGTTTGAATAGACTTGTGGATCAACCGGAGGTCACTTGGTCTCTAGAGGCGGTACAGGTTCTTGTAAAACCATCTTTGATGTACTCTTCCCATAGACGGCGCCAAATGTTTTGGGTGTTTTGTCCCTAGGGAGAGTTATAGCTCAAAGACAGGATCCAATGAAGCCGCCTGTACATGCAAAACAACGGAACTTTGGAAGTTCGGAGGTCCGCCTCCGAAGATTAAGTTAGTACGGGTTCGGAGTAAAAGGATGCAGAAAGTAGAGTTTCTTCTCGGATTCCGAGATCAGTTATCTGTCTGTTTCTTGAGAATGACAGGTGATGTAATGATTGGAATGTGCCTCCAATAAATGGGGGAATCTCCCTATTTATAGGGTTCTAGAAAAGTGTGCCTTGTCCTAGGGTTTGATGGCCAAAGATTTAGGGCTGCGCCGTTTTGCGGCTACCTTGGGAATTAAGCCATATCTGCTTGACACGTGTCATCTCTTAAGAGGTCCATTTGGAGCCCTTTTTCGAGTGACACATGTTGTGCTCTAATTGGGCCATTTGGCGGGGTAGAAATACCCAAATCAAGCCCAACTAGGGGAAATAGCTCAAGAGGAGCTATCCTCTACAACTAGCCCCTCCAGAGGTGGTATGAGGTCACTCATGTCAGCTATTATGAGCGTGTAACCTTATTAGTGGTTGCTCAACGAGTCTTCTGGCTAAATTCCCCTGTACACCTCTAGCCCCTCAAGTCTCTGGATTGACTACACGATTCTGAGACTTGGGAGGTCACGCTGCAAGTTGGTGAAGACGTGGTTATGCTATTGCTTATTGATAGTAGCCTTTTTCGGCTTGTTCATGTCTTTCATGTATCTGAGGATATTTAATTTATCCCTGCTGATGCGGAGGGATGGTGGACTTTCGGGGATGAACTTAAATTGTTCACACTGGAGTCTGACACATGACGAACTTGTAGGGATGAATTTTGATTGCTTTCGCTGAAGTCTGAGAAATGACGAGCTTGTAGGGAGGAATTTCGATTGCTCCCACTAAGAGTTTTTTTTTTGGCGGGAATAGAGTTTTGCATGAGTAGGACGTGTGTCAACCATCTGAGGGTCAATTTATTTTTACCGAAGTGACATAGCGGTTTGGCTTTATTGCCCATCCAATCGCACATTTACTTCCCATTTAATTCATTATCTCCCTCTTTTCTTTTTCCCTTCTTCATTTTTTCTTCTTCTTCTTTCACTTTTCAAATTTTTCGCCTTTCATCTTTCTCACAGACGCGTGTCGCTCCTCCATTGTTGTTGTAAGCTTTCGTCTTCCTTATTTTCTCTCACTTTGTTTTTGTTCTTGTAGACACCCAAATGTGTCTCCCCAAAACCAAACCCAGTGATGAATACCTTTCATGTCATTTGATTATAGAACAAAGCGAAAGTGTGAAAAGTCTAGTGATGAGGATGTTTTTATCAAAATATCTCTTCTTTCTGTTTTTGAAAATATTGCTTTTCTTACCTTATTTTTGAAAAACGTGCATTCCAGTTTAGTTTGGTCCATGATATGGGTCCAATAATAGTGTATTTGGATGGGGTTTGAAAAGACCTTTCCAACGATATATTATAAGCCCAATTCCGATGAATAATGAGGAAGTTATGGCCAAAATACTAAACTTGGCTCGAACCGGATCTTACCTACAACCCAATAATCATGTGGAGGGTCCAAAGGTCTAATACTATTCCTAAAATAATTAGGATTAATTAGAAGCTTCTATTAGTTTCTAAAAGATCTTAATTATCCTTTTTGAAAAGATAAGATTAAAGAATTTGAGTTAAATAAAAACTTTCCTTTTTTAAAAAACTTTCTTTTTTCTTAAATCCTAATTCTATTCAAATTTAAAGATGTTGAAAGATAATCAGATTTTATTATTGTGCCTCATAATCTTTATCCAATTTTTATATGGTTGGATAGATCTTGAAATTATCTTTCCAATGATATATTAGAATATTAAATCCGAGCTATAACGAAAAAGATATGATTAGATATGAAACTCTATCCAAAACTGACACCGTCCCACTATTTCGGCCATATCTTTTTATATACAAAATATTTTAATCTGATTCTAATTGGGTTGAAAAGTAGACTTCAAGATCTTTCTAACTACATATTATATGCCTTATTTGTACTTCTGGATCAAAAGATATGACAAAAACAAAATCTGCAAAAACTGCTGTCTATCGAGTTCTATTTCGATTCGAATTCGGATTCTTTTCTTATTCTTCGATCATATTTTCTCTCTATCAATAGAGGTCATATCTCCCATTTTTCAATCATCAATTCTCCAACAAATTATCAGAAATTCTCAACAATCACCAACTCTCATCAAGAAATTCTTGATTCTCTCTCTCTCTTTCTAGCCTAGCTTTTTACAAACACAATTCCTCATACATTAGCACTAGACATACCTAGCATTGTTCAAAGTTGCTTTCGCCTAGACGTGAAAGGTTTGATATTTATGAGGGTTTGGTCCCAAATCTCTATTTCAATTATTTAATTTAATTGTTGTTTTATTATTTTCCTTGAAGTTACTAACGTGTGTATTTTGTTATTAGAAAGAGGTACGAGGCATCCAAGTAAGTGCTTTAATTGATTTATTGATATTATGATATAGAAATCATGTCTAGGTTATTATGATTCCTAGTATCATGTTAGGATGCTTGATGTTTTGAATGACAACAATGATTCCTAGTATTATGTTTAGGGAAAAGGTTATAATCACTACGGGAAAAAATGTATTTGGCACTGGTTCAAACTCGGCCTAAGGCACCGGTTTGAACCAGTGCCTATTTGGGGGGTGCCAAAAAGGGGTTTAAAAAGGCAGCGGTTCAAACCGGTGCCAAAACTTGAAATTGGCACCGGTTAACCGGTGCCAAAACTGGGTTTTAAAAAATGTGGAATTGTTTTTGGCACCGGTTAACCGGTGCCAAAAGTGCCAAATATTATAATTTTTTTTTTATTTTTTATTTTTTTTAAGAACAACAAAAAATTAAAAATCTGACTTAAATTATTTAGAACATCAAAATATAGATTGAATTTCAATCAACATAATAAAAAATTTACAATATATAATCAAAACAATTTTACAATATAGATCAATACAGTAGTAGTTCAATTACAACAAGGAAAAAAAAATATCGAACAATTAATATAATTAAGCTTCCATCTTGCTCAATATAAAAAAAAAATTCGAACGATTAATATAATTACAACATATAAAAAAATTACAATATAAATAAAAAAATAAACTCAATATTCTTGCATCTTGCTTCTTCCATTTAAGATCTAACTCAAGATACCTGCACCAATTAAAGCAAAAAAAAAACGATTAACCCAGAACATCATTTAAAAAATAAAATCCAGAAAAAATAAAAAATAAAATCGAATAAAATAAATATAAAAAATAAAATCGAATAAAATAAAAAAAAATCGAAAAATTAAAAAGAAAATCAGTTGGTAAGAAAAAAAAAACCCATAACATCATTTAAAAACCAAAATTGAACCCAGAAATTAAAAATCAAAATCGAAAATCTGAAAAAAAAAACTCAGAAAATAAAAAAAATTCGAATTTAAATCGAAAATTAAAAAAGAAAATCCCAAAACAAACCCAGAACAAATCTTGCATCTTTAACGGATCTAAATCAAGTAAAAAAAAATCAACAAACCCAAAAACGCATGCATTAACCCAAAAATCGAAAAACAAAATCAAAATAAAAAAAAAAACAATCGAAATCGAAAAAAAAAACCCAGAAATAGAAAAAAAAAATTCAAAATCGAAATCAAAAAAATTAACCCAGAAAAATTCACAAATCGGAAACACCCAGAAATCGAAATAGTTGAACTCGGAAAAAAATTGAAATCGAAAGAAAAATCAAAAACCCAGAAAAAAAAAGGTAACAAAAAAAACCGAGAAATCGCTGAAAAAAAAAAAATCAAAATCAATTGAAAGAAGAGTTTGAAATTAAGAAAATCAAAATCGAAAAACAAACTATTAAATTCGATTGAAAAACCTCAAAATCCGTGTCGCATGTTGTTGTCTTCGAATTTGTTAGTGGTTTTCGAGTGATGATAGAAAGGAGGAAGAGATCCAGAAAGATAAATGAAGGAGAGGAGAGGAGAACGGCGACGTGAAAGAGGAGAGGAGAGGAGAGAGAAAGAGGAGGAGGAGAAGGAGAGAGAAAGAGGAGAGGAGAGGAGAGGAGAGAGAACGGCCGAATGAAATATTTAGGGTTTGGGGTAGTTATAAGGGCGATTTTTTTTTAATATGTAAATGAATCGGTTCGTAAAGGCACCGATTCAAACCGGTGCCGTTTTTATTATTGGCACCGGTTTGGGTTGAACCGGTGCCTTTTCCATTTGTTTAAAAACCCGCCCAATTTTGGGCCGATTTTTGGCACCGGTTTGGCCTGAACCGGTGCCATATGGGGGGTGCCTAATGCTATTTTTCTACTAGTGAATATTAAATATGCTTATTATGATTCCTACAATGCTTCCTATTTTCCTTCATGTTAGTATCATGTTAGGGTTAAAGCTTTAATTTTTATTGTTTAGTGACATGCTAGGGTTTGTTATTAATCTTGTTAGTATCATGCCTAGGATCTTGCTATTATTATTATGCTTTAACATGAACATGATTACTTCTATGATTTATAATTATTTTGATGATGATTATTTTATTATTATTATTATAATTGTTATAATTATGATTATGATTATTATTATTTGGGATGTCAATGGGGCGGGTCGGATGCGGATGATGGTACCTCCATATCCATACCCGCCTAAAAATCTTATATCCATCCCCGCCCCACCACCCGTGGCGGATATAATATCCACATCCATACCGCCCCACCGGGTACAAGATAGGATCCATCCCCGCTCCATAACCCACTTGGATATTAATACCCACCTCATACCCGCTCCAAAATCGTCCCAAACCCTTTGTCATGACGCTCTAATGTATCACACTAATGACGATTATATCAAATTAGGCTAAGAAAATTGGGACTTTCACTATTCAAGCTTATTGGGTCTTAAGGGGCATCAAGTTTCATAAATTCGCAACTCTTCTAAAAGAAATATGGTGCGGGTATAAGGTGGGTACGGGGCGGGGCGGATATGGGGCGGGTCTACTCTAAAATCCATACCCGCCCCATCACCCATGGAGGGTACACATTTTATACCCATCCTCGCCCCATCACCCGCCAAACCTCCCTCCATCCCCGCCCCACTTGGGCGGGGATGGGGCGGGTCTTCCATTTAACCCGACCCACTGCCATCCCTAATTATTATGTTGCTTGATGATATTTATTGTTATTTGCTTGATCACACCTTTTATGCATGTTTAAAGGGAATTTGGTACTTGTAATCACGCTTAATAAGATAATTAATAATCTTGTTTAGGGTTAATATGATTATAATTCAAGTGATCACCAATAATAGTTTTGTTTGTGCATTAATATTCAACCAACATAGATAAACCGGTTTAGGGTTAATCCTATTGATTGCATGTTAGTCAGAAAGCGCACATGAATACGATCAGAATAAAGTAGAGGCCTATTATTAGGGCGTGTTCAATCTCTTTTAGGTTGGATTTGTACCTTCATCCCCGAACTACCAGTCATGGTTCCAGACCTATTGGAGTTGACGATCTCTTAGATCGTTAAGGGGTGTAACCTTCACCCTGTGAACGGTTTACAAGTTCCTAAAACTTGTTGGCGACTCTTTTTGCTCTATCTTCTTTCCCTTTGGACGCCACCGTACTTAAGTGTATGATCACAGTGGGGTTCAAGCTAGGGGTAATGCTTGAAATATTCCTTACAGTTCTATTCTTCTGTTTTGTTTGCTTATTTTCTCTCGTTCTTCGTTCTTTATTGAGACTTCTTGATTTTTTTCCTGTAGCTTGAAATCCTGTTCTTCGCTTGGCTTCATGGTGTCGCCATTGTTGTTGTGCTTTCTTGCTTCTGCAACTACTTTTGTCATAAAGGTATTTTCTTTGTACCTTTTCTTGTATGTATGTGTCCAATTTCATTTCTTTTTGCGATTTTTGCTTGCAAGATGGCGTCTTTTGATCAATTTTGTTTTTTTTTGTCCAATTATTCCCCTTTTTGTTATTGTATTTGTACTCACAATTCTTTTTCCCCCATTTCTTGCGTTGTTTTTCTACACTTGCTCTTTAGGATTTTTTGACACCCCATTTTCTTTGTCTTCCTTGGGGACTTTTTTGTCTTTTTAGATCTTAGGATGTCTGACACTACTGACAGTCAAAATGTGAGTGACCCTTCTGTGGGTACCAAGTCTGGCTCTCCGCCTAAATCATCTCACTCAAGTGAGCGTTCGACGCGCACTTCCTTTATTTCTCCTGCTTCACCCTTCCTTTGCAAATGGTTATGCCTTTCGATTGCGCTCCTGCCGAGAGCTAAAAAATCATATGTGTGAGTTGTTGGAGTATGTAATTTAGCAAACGGGAATTGATTTTCATCAAACACGACATGACGAAAAATGATGATTTTTCGATATGATAAGTCATATCATTTGTAGCCCTTATGATTAGAAGGATACCCTAAGAAGACACAAGGTGTAGACATTGGTTGTAACTTATTAATCATCGTAGAAAAAAATAGAGAGTAACACAAACACCCAAAAACCCGAAGATGAGAATAAGTGGAAACCCGATTATAAAGAACTTTAAGAGGAGACTTGTTTCCCAACAACTTACTTGGAAGGACATTAAGAAGATATGTTGTCATTTGAAGATTATGATGCCAAAATGAGGGGGGAAGAGAGGCATGAGCAAGAATTGTACGAGAGATATTGTTTATAGTCCGAATTTTACGTTCGGCTTTCCCATTTTAAGAAGAGGTATAAGGACAAGAAAGACGAAATGACATCCCATGATTTTTACCAAATTCCCAAAAAGGACCATTATCAAATTCCCTACCATTGTTACATTAAACATTTTTTTTTTATTAAGTTTGAATAGGGTGGAAATGTGAGTTTTAAAATTCAAAAATAGGTCATGAACAACCGATTTTCGGGCTAACACAAATGTCTACAAATATTTGGAATAATCATCCAAAAAAAATATAATATCTATGTTCAATAGAGCTCAAAACAGGAGAGGACCAAAGACCACTATGTAAAATATCAAACGACAAAAAAGTACTCCAAGATAAAGGAACAAAAGGCAACTTTATATGTTTTCCAAGTACACATGAACCACAAATACTAGAGCTAGAATGTTTGATACAATCAATGCTTTTATTCTTCCTAAGCACATCTAAATAGAAGACCCCGAATGACCCAGTCGATCATGCCATAGCTTAGGAGTAACGACAACAAAAAAGGAAGGAATAACTTGATTGTTGTGAGAAGATGAATTGGGATAAAGGTCACCTCGGCTATTACATCTCATTATTGGCCTCCCCGTCCGATGATCCTTTACAGAAAACCCAAAAGGATCAAACTTAATTGACACTGAATTATCAGTAGTAAATTTTCTTACAGAAATCAGATTTTTGATCAATTGGGGAGCATGTAGAACATTTTTCAAGGAAAAGGATTGACATGAGGAAGATATATTAGATTGACCATAGCCAAGAATTGGAATAGTGTGACCATTACCGAGAATAATATTATGATTAGGATGATTGCTTAAATTAAAATAAGACGAGAGGTTGCCGGTAGAGGAAGTCATATGACATGTTGCACCGGTGTCCATTTACCAAGCCGGATCAGGTTACTGCAGAGACATGGTGTGCATTGCGGCTTCAATGTCTATGGGAGTGTATGAACTAGACTTCCCAAAAGAAGAAGGAGGAGCTTGCTGCACGTAATCCTGCTGCAGTTGTAGCCTTGGGCCCAATAGACTGACCTTCCTTGAGGGAGGGGGGCTAGCCCACCTTGAGTGGGATAAGGACAGGGAGGTACGGGCCAAGGCCACCCCCATGGTTACTGCTGCCATCGCAGAGGTTGAGTTGGCTGTCCACCCGAGCCACCCTTCTGACTGCCCTTGCCACGACCGAAGCCAGAGTTCTCGTGACCACCATCGGAGGTTTTCCAACCACCATTGTTTTTCTGGCCATCAAAGTTCGAACCACCATTGTGTTTCTTTTTTGAACCACCTTATTCCTCAAAAGCACTCGGAACATGGTCATTTGCCGTAGCCATCAAGGCAGACTTCATGGCTGCCTCCTTGGCCATGTCGGCCTCCTCTAGAGTGAACATCGACCGAGGTTCATAGATTGGGGGTAGAGGATTACTCTGCCGAATTAAAGTGCCTACTCCACGGTAAGGCTTGGTGAGTCCCCCAACCACTTGCAATACCATACGGCTGTTAGAAATCGGAGCCCCAACGTTTTTTGATTGATCCGCAAGGCACTTGATACGTTACCATTTAAATCAAATATTATTTCTGATATAATTTAATTGATCCGCAAGGGACTTGATAATTTTGGGATCAGCGTGGTTAGGTAAGTGGTTTGGGGGGTCAGGTTAGGTTAGGTGGGGGCGGGCGGCCAATTTCTGGTGATTTTCGGTGGTTAGTTTGGGATGGCAGCCAATTTTTGTTGAGTTTAGGGGGTGTGGGGTTAGGGTTTTGCGGTGGGAGAAGGTGGTTAGATGGTTTTGGGGGTTTGGGAGGGCCTGCCGACCATTTTCGTGGGTGGGGGAAGGTGGCTGGATGGTTTTGGGGGTTGGCCGACCGTTCTTGGTTGGCTAGGGGTGGCTGAGATGGATTTTATTTAATTTTTTCCTTTTTTCTTTTTTTTTTTTTATTAATATTAGGCCAATCATGTGTTGACATAAGGCGATTTTTTTAAAAAACAAATAAATTACCCTTTCAGTAGGTGTAGACACCTGATTGTGTCTCCCCAAAAACCAAACTCAGTGATGAATACCTTTCGCGTCATTAATTAACGAACGAGGTGAAATGTGAAAGAGTCTCGTGAATCACTTTGTTTTTAATAAATAAGTTCTTCTTCTTTTAGTACCCTGTTTATGAAAAACGTCTAGCCTGTTTAATTTGGTCAATGATATGGGTCCAATCAATTAGTATTACATGTTTCTAGGTGCACCTAGGGTGCACCTAGAAATAGGTGCACCAGGCCCAATCTGTCGCCCAGCTCAAACGAATCTGCGCCCAACAGAAAGAAGCCCGCGCCCAATAGAAAGAAGTTCATCCTTTTCTTTTCTTTTCTTCACCATTGAATTTTGATATTCTTTCTATTATTTGAAAAACTAAATTAAAACTTTAAACAACCATTTTCGATTTTAATCTCTCCTTTTTTTTTTTGAATATTATTTTTTGTTTCTCTCATTGACAATTTTGATTCTCATTTTTTTTAACTCTAAATTACAGGAAGCTGTAGACACCTACTTTTGGCCTCTTGTCCCGAAAGGAAGTGCGATAATGTTACAAAAATCCGTTCTTCATATTAGATCAAAGTTGAAGTGTTTATGGACTAAGAAAAAGCATTATGAAGTAAGTTAAAACCCATATTTGAGACCAAGTTATCTTAGAGCCTTGTCCAATTACTAATTAGGCCTAAAACGTGTTCATACATGTTTAAACTTGATTAATAACAGACCCAAATGCGTCAAATGCAATGATTGGATCCAATGGAACCTACATTGTTGAAAAACCGAGCCAAACAGATGAAAACTATAAAATTCCCATGCAAGGTCTATATAGATGGATATCCCTTTCAAAGAGCTTTCCAACGGTATATCATAAGCCCAATTTCGAGCCAAAACGAAGAAGTTATGATCAAAACACTAAACCGGGCCCTAAACCGACACCCTTGCACTCCAACGGCCATAACTTTTGATCCATAATATATTTTAATCCAATTCTAATGGCATTGAAAAGTAGAAATTCAGAACTTTCCAATGATATCTTACAAGTCTTAATCAAACTCTGCAATAAAAAGTTATGGAAGTTTTAAAAACGCGTTTTCGTATATGGCAAACCGCAAACCAACGCAACTCAATCAGTTGCGCGCGCGATTCATTGAGAGTCGCGCGGCACCTAGCGCGACTCAGAGAGTTGCGCGCGCCACCTGAAGGCGCGGATCTAAAACCCTAAACCTAGATCCCTACGCCTATAAATAGGGGTCTTCGTTCAGCATTACGAGGACCGGAAAAATCAGAATTAAAACCCTAGTATTCTCAAAACCCTAATCTCTCGACTTCTCTTACTATCATACTACTTTTTCTTCTCTCTTCCCAAATACTTTCCAACCCTAATTGAATCCATTGAAGTCCTTGGAGGTCTGAAGGAGAGAGAAAGTCCATAAACACATTAAACGGAGATTTAACATAAAAGAAGAACAGTTTAGTTTCATGAGCACTTAGATAAATCACTTTTCTTTTATTGTTTAAATAACTTTAATTGAATAAATAGTATTGTTTGATCACTTTAAACAAAATTTTAATTAATTAATTCACATAGTATTCTTTCGTTAATCAAGACTAGAATTTGAATAATTAATTGTTTTTTAATCACTTAAGACAAGGCGAATATTGTTTATTTATTGTTCTTTCACGAATATTGTTTAAATAAGAATAACGACTTTTACAATGTAATTCCTACGTGTTTAATGCTTGTAAACAAAATCAACTAACTTAGTCTTTAGGTATCATGTTGCATATATTGTTTGGTAATGAAATTGTGAAAAAGGAAGAGCTAGTAGAGACCGTACTAAGGCTAGAATAACGATTCCTCTCTAAAAGGAACGTTATTTTAGTACCCTCGCTCCCGAACTCATTTATGGTTTATGTAGACGAATTTGGGCATGGGTAAATTTATGATTCGTGCTAATTATTCCATGAACTCCACATGGAAGAAAGGCATGAACAAGGTTTATGAGTTTTCCTAAAACTCATTGGCGACTCCTACTTGTTTCTTACAAAAAAGCGTGATGAGAGTATCATTTCTAATTCAAGGTCTCCCAAACAGTCAGGAATTCAAATCCTAATACACCTTAACAAGTGTAAAGTCCTAGGCTTCTAAAGGGCCAATGGGCATCTAAGGAGAGGACCCCCTTATGATGGGATCACCCTCGTTACAGTGGCGACTCCACTGGGGACTTAGAGGTTACATGATTAATTCGTAGTTATGATCCAAGGTTTCCAACACTAGGTTGCCTATGGTTTGTAACGAGAATTAACTTGGATAATCTCTAGTTAGGGAGCGAGACTTGATCACATAATATCTTCCTTTTGCAAAAGAGTAAAACCAAACAAGCAACATTGCATCATGCATAAGCATAGCACACTTAAACCATTGGGGATTGGCTCATTGACTAGGGGTCGCCAACACTAGGATTTTATCCCAAAATCAATAACAATCATCCCATCCATATCGCCAACAAAATGTTGGGAGGGCGATACCATGAGTCAACATGTTGAGTGATTGATTTGTGCGTCGTTTCTTAAGATATGGTACCTTTGGACACCCAAGCTATAGGCACCCATTTGTGTTTCCCCAAAACCAAACCTAGTGATGAGTACCTTTCACGTCGAATCATAATCGAATGAAGTGAAAGTGTGGAAAGTCTAGTATTGCGGTTAGTTTTTAATTCTTTTCTTTCTCTCTGTTTTTGAAAACCTATTTTAAGAAAACAGCTAATCCAGTTTGGTTTGGTCCATGGCAAGGGTCCAATAATAGTGTAGTTGGGCCGGGTTCGAAAAGATCTTTCCAACGATATATTATAAGTCCAATTCCAATGAATAATGAGGAAGTTATGACCAAATTACTAAACTAGGCCCGGTTGGATATTTAATTATATGTGGCCCAATGATCTAGAGGAGAGTCTATTATGATTTATCATTCCTAAAGTGATTAGGATTGATTATAGTCTTCTAATATCTTCTAGAAGGTTCTTTTGAATTCTAATTTAATTAGCATTGATAAATTGACTTTAATTAACTTTTAAGAGTTTTAATTAGAATAAAAGAAGTGTTTTTAAGGAAAATACAGTTTTACCCTCTCGTACGCTTAAATTTTATCAAAATAAGAAAACGAGTGGAAATTTTTTTGCAGCGCCATACGATAGCTCTATCGCCTGGCGACAGACCTGGCGTTTGACGACAGATTTATCGTCTGGCGACATGCACGTGTTTGGCGCTGCAGTCGTGTTTTATTCTTTTCGAAACTCTGATTCGTTTTTTATCGTATCCGGCTGATTTTCTCTATAAATAGCCTCCTAAAACCTCTGTTTTCAATCATCAATTCTTATGAATTCTCTCTAATTCTTTCTATCATCAACTCTCATCAAGAATTTCTTGATTCTCTCTCCCTCTTTCTAGCCTAGCCTTTTACAAACACAATTTCTCATACATTAGATCTAGACTCACCTAGCCAAGTTCGACATTGCCTTCGCCCTTGTAGGGAATATTTCAAGCGTTACCCCAAACTTGAATCCCACTGTGATCATACACTAAAGTACGGTGGCGTCCAAAGGGAAAGAAGATACAACCAAAGAGTTTCCAACAAGTTTTAGGAACTTGTAAACCGTTCACGAGGTGAAGGTTACACCCCTTAACGATCCAGGTGATTGTTAACTCCAATAGGTCTGGAACCATGACTAGTAGTTTGGGGAAGAAGGTACAAATCCAACCTAAAAGAGATTGAGCCTGCCCTAATAATAGGCCTCTACTTTATTCTGATCGTATTCATGTGCGCTTTCTGACTTACATGCAATCATTAGGTTTAACCCTAAACCTGTTTAATCTATGTTGGTTGAATATTAATGCACAAATAAAACTATTATTGGCGATCACTTGAATTATAATCAAATTAATCCTAAACAAGATTATTAATTATCTTAGTAAGCGTGATTACAAGTACCAATTCCCTTTAAGCATGCATAAAAGGCGTGATCAAGAAATAAATAAATATATCAAGCAACATAATAATCATAATAATAATAATAATAATTAAAATAATAATCATTAATATAATCATAAAAATAATCATGTTAATAATAAAGCATAATAATAGCAAGATCCTAGGTATGATACTCACAAGATTAATAACAAACCCTAGCATGTCACTAAACAATAAAAATCAAATATATAGCCCTAACATGATACTATCATGAATATTAGGAAAGAAAATAGGAAGCATCATAGGAATCACAATTGATTGAAGGAACTTATTCTTTACCGTAAACATGATACTAGGAAGATCAAAACGCCCTAACATGACACTAGGAATCATAATAATAACCTAGACATGATTTCTATATCATAATATCAATAAATCAATTAAAGTACTTACTTGGATGCCTCGTATCTCTTTCTAATAACAAAAGTCACGTGTTAGTAACTTCAAGGAAAATAATAAACAAAACAATTAAATTAAATAATTGAAATAGAGATTAGAAATTTTAGACAAGATTTGGGACCAAACCCTCAGAAATATCAAACCTTTCACGTCTAGGGCGAAGGCAACTTCGAACTTGGCTAGGTGTGTCTAGTCTAATGTATGAGGAATTGTGTTTGTAAAGGGTTGGTTTAGAAAAGAGAGAGAGAATCAAGAAATTCTTGATGAGAGTTGGTGAGAAGAATTGATTATTGTTGAGAATTGATGATTGAAAACAGAATTTTAAGAGCTTATTTATAGAGAAAATCAGTCGGATGGATAAAAAAACGAATCAGAGTTTCAAAAAAAATAAAACTCAATTAGCGCCAGACGCTGGTCATTAGCGCCAGGCGCCAAGCCTTAGTGTCAGGCGCTAATGCTTGTCGTCGGGCGCTAATAATCAGTTTCACGCGTTTTTGTTTTTATCATATCTTTTGATATAAAAGTCCAAATAAGTCATATAATATATTCTTGGAAAGCTAGTGAAATCTACTTTTCAACTCAATTAGAATCAGATTAAAGTATTTTGTATATAAAAAGATATGGCCGAAATAGTGGAAGGGTGTCAGTTTTGGATAGAGTTTTGTATCTAATTCATATCTTTTTCGTTATAACTCGGATTTAATATTATAATATATCATTGGAAAGAGAATTTCAAGATCTATCCAACAATATAAGATTTGGATAAAGATTATGAGGCACGAAGATAAAATCTGAATATATTCCACTTTGTACAAAACAAGGATTCTAAAAAGGAGTAGTTTTATTCAATTTCAAACTCTTTAAAACATAATTATCAATCCTAACTCCACTAGGATTTAAGATAACCTTCTAGAATATTCTAGAAGACTATAATCAATCCTAATAGCTTTAGGAATGATAATTAATAATAGGCCTTCCTCTAGATCATTGGGCCGCATATAAAAACCAAATCGGGCCCAGTTTAGTATTTTGGTCATAACTTCCTCATTATTCATCTGAATTGGGCTTATAATATATCGTTGGAAAGGTCTTTTCAAACCCTGTCCAATTGCACCATTATTGGACCCTTATCATGGACCAAACTAAAATGGAATGCACGTTTTTCATAAATAAGGTAAGAAAAGAAATATTTTCAAAAACAGAAAGAAAAGATATTTTAATAAAAACATCCTCATCACTAGACTTTTCACACTTTCTCTTTGTTCGATAATCAAATGACATGAAAGGTATTCATCAATGGGTTTGGTTTTGGGGAGACACAAATGAGTGTTTACAGAAGCCTCCACTTTGACTGAGTTTGGAGAAACGCAAGTTTCGAAAACAAAAGTCAAAGTATCGATAGGGACGGAGAATGATTTAGAACGTTCTGCGATCCTAAATCATTCTTGTAACGCCGATACCTGCAAACTAGCATTAGTTAAACAAATAAAAATTTAAGAAACGCGTATCTTGCACCGTCGAGCACACGTCTCTAGAGGTAACCGATTTGTTGTGACGATCTTCCGCAAGCTAGAGAATACCGCCTGAAGACTGCTACGCCTGTAATTGCCTCCAATTTCTGTTGTGATAGTCTTTGAAAAGATCACTGCTTGTTGATCCTTAATGCTGCTATGCCAGTACGTAGGCACTTTGCTACTTGTGAACCAGTATGTCGGTACTTTTGCTGTGATGACAATCCTCTTTTCTTTGGGAATAGTTGCCAACACAACTCTTGTATGATGTATGACAATCCGATTTAGGGAAAGTTGTCAATGCTTCGTAACAATCCATCCTTGAAAATGTTGCTACGATGAAGCGACAATCCGTATCTCGGAAAATTTGCCAAAATCCAATTTTGGGAAAAGTTGCCAATGCATCGTAACAATCTGTCATTAGAACTTTGCTACGACCGACAATCCACATCTTGGAATATCACTCTTGAAAGAAATCCACCTTGGAAATTTTCCAATGCTATGCGAAAATCCTTTTAGGAAAATATTGCCAAAATTGACAATCCGTGTCTTAGAACATTTGCCAAAAAAGAGTCGATCGACAATCCAATTCGGGAAAATTTGCCACTTGCTGAAATGAATGACAATCCACGTTGAGGAACTTTTGCCGAAATTTATGACGAGTAGAGACCTACAACAATCCTTTGGAAAATTTTGCCATAGGGAACTGGGTGTATGACAATCCAATCTCGGAAAACTTGTCGAAGATCCATGAATGTATGACAATCCAAACTTGGAAAAACTTGCAAAACAAAGAAGGAGCATGACAATCCACGCTTGGAAACTTTGTTAGGGATGACAATCCAATCTTGGAAAATTTTTGTTTGAAGAAGATGCGCGACAATCCATATTTTGGAAATACTGTCAGTTGGAGATGACAATCCAATCTTGGAAAAATTTTCGTATAAGTGATGCGCTTGCTTTTGAACCGATGCCTTGGTGTTTGTAATGAGCCAAATCTTAGGCGCTTAAGCTAAGTGAGATGCTTTTTTGTCAAGTCAATCACTTACTACGATTGTAATCGAGCCGACTACTAACCATGTCAATTTGCTTATAGGGGCTAACTGGCGTACCAAGGAACCCGAAATTGCTGTATGAGGTCGAAATAACCATTCTGAGAGGCTTCGAGCTCTGTCGCTGCTGAAATATCGTTGGCGCCAAGAATTGGCTTTGTCGCCAGACGCTGGGATCTAGCGCTAGGCGCTGAACTTTGTTGCCAGACGACAAATGTTGTCGCTAGGCGACAGCCTTGTCGTCTGGCGCTGGAGTTGGGTCTTCCCTATTCTGTTCTTGCTGCCGCTGTTGCTTGGTTTTGCTCCGAACTTTGAGCTTGGTCGTTTCCTCTCAACCAAATCCGCTCAAATCTTTTGTAAATTAAAGCTCTTCATCTCTAATTTACTGATCTATGTAACTCCTCTTATCTTGGAGGAATCTCCTGTGTCATATTTGCGGTTTTTTGGAAAAATCCGGGAATTTCCTCGCTTGCTAGGATGTACCTGCATTTATATCTTTGACTATAGGACTTTGCTTATCTTTCTTTAGGTTTGACCTAAGACTTAGCGTTGCTTGACTCATTGACTTGACATTACTCAAGGTATGAACTTAACTCACTGATTGACTTACGCGAGGTTGACTTGACTCGATGTGACTCGTGTGTGCATAGTGTTGACTTCAATGTGATAACACAACATGACTCAATGTGTACATGACTCGTGTGTGCATTGTAATGTGATCGTGCGACTCAAAAATGCAAAAAAGCAAAAATTTTCCGTCATTTTTGTGGAGGGTACCGACTTTCTCCCGAAAAAGAAAGACGCGAAAAAGAATCAGTTTTTGAAGGTGCATGTTGAATGAGCTTAGTCAAATGTTGTTTCTCATAGTACAAGGATTGTAACATCTTGGACTATCCTAGTTGACTTGATAATGAAAGTATTTAGGGGACTTAGGCACGGAGGTTAAGTACTTCATACTTTGTGATGCAATGATGATTCATGAGCGATATTGATGAGGCATGCTTTAACATCGTGTTTAAGATTTCATGACAAAGGGTTCCTAAGGGAACTATATTTGGTCATGTATCTGTGATGTGTGTGATAGTGACACTAAAGTTAGGTCGCAAGAGCTAAGTGTGTGGAAAGATATTATTTTTTAAAAGAGTCAAATGGTGGTGACTCTTAGGCTAGGTAAGCTAATGATGTAAGTGAAAGGAATTATAGGTACTACGCAGCGGAAAAACATGAATCATATTCATACAGTACCTAATCCCAAGATCTAATGCATAACACATAAAGAACATATAATCGTACCTTTGAAGCGTGATTCCACGTGCGATCGAGCAAGAACAATGGGAGATAAAAAACCCCACGTGTGATTCCTCTACTTAGTCCAGGAGCACGGATTAAACCTCCACTAATGCTAGTTAGTTGTGACTGAACACTTCAATCAACCTTCAACAGAGATTTGAGCCACAAATAAACCACAACACCACCCACGCGCCACCACACGCACCACCTGGGGAGGAGTGCCGTACGGACAGGGAGGAGAGAGAGAGGGCCGAGTAGAGAGAGAGAGAGAGAGAGTTAGGGTTTTTGGGAAACTTGGTTGCTTGTGTGACAATTCACTGTATGTCAATTGTTGTGTCATGCAACCCTAGGCATGGTTTATATTTAAGCCCAATTATCAACATGGTATGTCATGAACTCATGAGGCCCAATAATGGGCCTCTAACTTGTTTAACCCAATACTATTATGTGTGACCTTGTAGGATCCATTCTATAAGGCTTTGGGCCATTAAGCTAGCCCAAAGATCAATTGTCATATTTAGCACCAAACATTGACGACCCTATAGAATGAACTAATTATCTCCATAATCGTGATCCTTTATATATCTAGTAATTGCACTTATCGAAGACATAACTCCTTCAGTAAGGATCAAGCCCCCAAGTCTAGCTCTAAGTAGATAGGGATGAGCATTGGAGATCCCTTGACATGATCATGATGTGTGAATGTGAATGTTAATGCATTTTTATTACGGCCGCACCTCGATGTGAGGTTGCCTACGTATCCGTTAGGAATCAGGCCGAACGTAGCTCTAGCCGAACCTCGTACAAGTGTGTATACCTCAAAAAGGTATTTTGAAGGGTTGTAACATGGTTAGGATGAATTTTGAAGAAGAATAGGATAAAGGCTCAAGACCCTCAATAAGCCCCCAAGGTGTGCAACCTTGCTTTTTAATCTTTATATTTTTATGTTTGAGGCTTTCTACTCTTTTTTTTAGCTCTCTTTTCTCTTTTTTGCTTTAGCATTTTTTTTAATTTTTATAAGTGTGGGAAATCCCGATCATGCGGTCTATCACTCACTTGGCAATCATGTTTCTCAGGCACGGTACCGAGCACTCGATAAGAGACGCAATCTGAGACGTGTTCATATCAAAGATATTTTCATATCAAAGACATTGGAACACTTTCCCTTTTGTACATTTTTATTTAATTTTGTTTATTTTTTGCTATTTTAATCTTTTGAATCACTCAAGCTTTTGTTCTTTGAAGATTGCATAAGTTACACACCATCCCATCCTATCCCAAGGTTAGGTAGATGTAGGTTGAAAACTGAAAGGTCTATCGTTAGACGAGGCTCAAAGTGGTTTATGAATAAAGGATTGTATATTTGAAGGGTGAAAATGATATGATGTAGCTACAAGGGGTGCCTCAAATCATTGGTATACCTTGTGCTTATTTTGACATGGATTTTTTTTTTTAATGCAATGCAATGTAATGATCATGTGCAAGGATATAAATGCTCATTTTATTTAAAAAGTGAAGGGTAAAAATCAAACTCTAAGAAATAAATTCAAGGAGGATGAAGTGTGCCTATGCTAGACTTATTGGGGAAAGGGTTTGAAAAAAGAAGAAGAAAGCGTAAAATCTTGGTGAGAGGCTTGCCTTGTGCATTTGTTTCATCATTACCCTCATTTTTTTTATGTCAATCACATGACTCAAACTCGTTTCAACATGCATGAATGGAAGAAGGTAGGAAGAATGAAGGTTTTGATATGGAGAAAGAATGTAGAGAATGGAAAGATGATGTAGATGGAGAGATATGAAAAAATTAGGAATAGAATGTACCCCCAACTCAAATGACGGAAAAAACCGACTCATGCATGAACCTAAGACATGGTCATGGTGTGAAAAGAGTATGTACAAAGTGTGTGATAAGAATAGTGAGTTTAGGTGACATGTTAAGACTCGTGTCATGATCATGTGGCTAGACTATGTGACTAGACTCAAGCAAAGACTAAGTTAAGACCTCATGTATATGCACTAAACTGGACAAACTGTGGTATTTTAGTCATAACGTTTGATCTGTGACTCTGATTAGGATGAAACCAACGCCAAATTAAAGATAAAACTCGGGGCTACACAGTCATAGTCTTTACGACTCGTAACTCTTCCTAGAACTCCGAATATGACCAAAACAAGTTGACGCTTGTGCAGTATATGGGAATAAAAATCCGGGTTGATTTAAAGGGACTATGACTCGATTTTAGACATATTTATTATATCAAATTAATTAATTAATTAATTAAACAAATTCCTTTAGTCATTAATTAGTTTGTTTAGGATTATTTACAAGTCAAACAAATGGTTAGAAAGAACACATAGAGGATGCACAACCAATAATGCATAATTAGTCAAGTAGTCACAACATGATGCAATGACTTTGCAACCTAACCATGGATCTAGTTCTATAAAGTTCGGGATATATGTTAGTCAAAAGAGGGTCCATGGTTAATTGTCCGAATGCACCGCGCGGAAGCCTAACCGTGAAGGGTTGGCGAGAGTGGATGGGACACCGCGAGTTTAGAAAAAACTCGCTTCCATGGTTTGGTGAATTCAACATTCTCGGATGTACCCTTTGTTGCTCAGAGCATTCAATCAGGTAGATGGAGCATGAATTCCCAGAGGTTTATGTCCACATGTAAAACACATATGGGTTTCAGAAAAGTGAGAAAAACTCAATCAGGAAGTAGGATCGAGCAAACAGTGCTAAAAACTGGTCGAAATTAGAACGCATATTTCTGGCTCGGTATTGGAAGAACTTGGCGCCAGCAAACAGAGGCCAGCGCCAACGATTTGGCTTTAGCGCCTGGCGACAGAAGATGTCACCTGGTGCTAAAGTCAAATCAGTGGCGCTAGAATCGGTTTCTTGACGCTAGTTCCTACATGCCTCAGCAGCTTTCTGTGCTCGATAAAATTTTTCAGTTTCGCGCAGCATTATTTCGATCCTAGTTGTGAAAGATATTCCTCAAATTTCCTACGTGTAAAAATCCTATGTTTTAACTCATTATGGATGGTCTTTATAATGAGATTTTTTTATGCATATGAAAATAATGTTAATCAAAATTACGCACATGAAATACTTAGAACTTTTCGAGTCTCATCCACTCATTCTAAATCATTGCCGAAATAAATTTCAGGAATTAAAATAGAAATCTTTCGATCCCTAGTGGAGTCGCCAAAAACTGTAGGGAATATTTCAAGCATTACCCTTAACTTGAACCCCACAGTGATCATACACTAAAGTACGGTGGCGTCCAAAGGGAAAGAAGATAGAGCAAAAGAGTCACCAACAAGTTTTAGGAACTTGTAAACTGTTCACAAGGTGAAGGTTACACCCCTTAACGACCTAAGAGATCGTTAACTCCAATAGGTCTGGAACCATGACTAGTAGTTCGGGGATGAAGGTAAAAATCCAACCTAAAAGAGATTGAACATGCCCTAATAATAGGCCTCTACTTTATTCTGATCGTATTCATGTGCGCTTTTTGACTAACATGCAATAATTAGGTTTATCCTTAAACCTGTTTAATCTATGTTGGTTGAATATTAATGCACAAATAAAATTATTATTGGCGATCACTTGAATTATAATCAAATTAATCCTAAATAAGATTATTAATTATCTTATTAAGCGTGATTACAAGTACCAATTCCCTTTAAGCATGCATAAAAGGTGTGATCAAGCAATAAATAAATATATCAAGCAACATAATAATAATAATAATAATAATAATAATAATAATAATAATAATAATAATAATAATAATAATAATATTTTTCATATCCCTCATATTTTTGTTCATATTTTTGTTGTTTGATGTTCATATAAGTTGTCTTTTATGTCTATATATATGTGCTATATGAAGCAATAATTTGTGTATAAATTTTATCAAGTATTTTGGTATGAATAATAATTTATTTGGATGTTGTGTATTTCCTTGTTTTGTTGTTTACTATTTAATTATAGTCTAACTATTGAACATCTTAAAGAAACTTTTGAATATTCCCCAAAAGCCCCCATAAATTTATGATAAGCCCCCATAATTTTTTGATAAGCCACCAGAAAACACTAAACCAACCTAAAAAACCTCTGAACCCCCTACAAAAATCTCTAAACCCAAATTTCAAACCACTGAACATCCTTCAAAAACATTTTAGCCACCTTCAAAAACCTTTGAACTCCAACCACAAACCACTGAACACCTTACTAAAATCTATGAACCCCCTACAAAAACTTTTGAACCCCAACCACAAAGCACTGAACACCCTACAAAAAATTCTGAACTCCGACCACAAAGCACTGAACACCCTACAAAAACCTCTAAATCCCCTATAAAAATTTTAGAGCCCAACCACAAACCACTAAATACCCTACAAAAAATTCTGAACCTTAACCACAAACCACTAAACACCCTACAAAAAATTCTAAACCCCAACCCCAAACCACTGAACACTTTATAAAAACTTCTGAACCCCAACCACAAACCACTGAACACCCTACAAAAATCTCTGAACCCCCTATAAAAACTTCTGAACTCCAATCACAAACCACTGAACACCCTACAAAAACCTCTGAACCCCCTATAAAAACTTATGAACCCCAACCACAAGCCACTGAATACCCTATAATAATCTCTGAACTCTCTACAAAAACTTTTGAACCCTAACCACAAACCACTGAACATCCTTTAAAAACTTCTTCACGTGAAAACACTACTCAAAATGATGCTCGGCCTTTAGACTTTCCTTATAAACAATTTCATATGTCATAAATGCAATAAACAAACACAATTCATAATAACCATAACCGGAGTTCAAAAATATAACAACAAAGTTCAAATACAGGAAAAAAATATTCATAATTACGTTTACAATCAAATTAAACAACAAAGTTCAAATACTGAAAATCATAAAAAAAAAAAAATAAGCAATTAAAATCAACAATAAAATTCAACGCACACTTTCAGTAGCTTAATTAACATTAAATCTCAAATTAATTAATAATTAATAAATAACAACTAAAATATATGAATATCTTTCAAATTGATCACATAAATTCTGCAATAAGTAATCATATGAAGTGAATGTTCAGAATCATATTAAACGAACTCTAACAGAATTGTTCAATAGTTTAATCAACAAATGATCAAATTCATCACAAATTAATAAAAAAAACAATCAGAAATCAAAATCTCATCACAAATTTCAGCAACTTAGTTAAAATTAATCAATTGTTTGATCAATTCATCAATTAATCAATTTGTAGGGAATATTTCAAGCATTACCCCAAACTTGAACCCCACTATGATCATACACTTAAGCATGGTGGAGTCCAAAGGGAAGGAAGCTAGAGCAAAAGAGTCGCCAACAAGTTTTAGGAACTTGTAAACCGTTCACAGGGTGAAGGTTACATCCCTTAACGATCCAGGATATCGTTACTCCAATAGGTCTGGAACCAAGACTGGAAGTTCGGGGATGAAGGTACAAATCCAACCTAAAAGAGATTGAACCTGCCCTATTAATAGGCCTCAACTTTATTCTGCTCGTATTCATGTGCGACTTCTGACTAACATGCCATCAATAGGTTTAACCCTAAACCTGTTTATCTATGTTGTTTGAATATTAATGCACAAATAAAACTATTATTGGCGATCACTTGAATTATAATCATATTAACCCTAAACAAGATTATTAATTATCTTATTAAGCGTGATTACAAGTACAAATTCCCTTTAAACATGCATAAAAGTGTAATGAAGCAATAACAATAAATATAATATCAAGAAACATAATAATAATCATAATTATAATAAATAATCATAATAATCATAAAAATAACCATGTTAAAGCATAATAATAGCAAGATCTTAGGCATGATACTAACAAGATTAATAACAAACCCTAGCATGTCACTAAACATCAAAGATCAAAGCTTTATCCCTAACATGATACTAACATGATATTAGGAAAGAAAATAGGAAGCATCATAGAAATCATAATTGTCATATTTGATATTAGAAATTATAGTTGTTACCCTAAACATGATACTAGAAAAATCAAAACATCCTAACATGATACTAGGAATCAAAATAACAACCTAAACATGATTTATATATCATAATATCAATAAAATAATTAAAGCACTTACTTGGATGCCTCGTACTTCTTTCTAATAACAAAATACACGCATTAGTAACTTCAAGGAAAATAATAAACAATTAAATTAAACTAAATAATTGAAATAGAGATTTGGGACCAAACCCTCAGAGATTAAAACCTTTCACGTCTAGGGCGAAGGCAACTTGGAACTTGGCTAGGTATTTCTAGATCTTGTGAATGTGGAATTTTGTGTGCAAAAGGCAAGTTTAGAAAAGAGAGAGAGAGAGAGAGAGAGAAAGAGAGAGAGAGAGTAATCAAGAGATTCTTGATGACAGTTGGTGATTAAAAACGGAGGTTTTAGGAGGCTATTTATAAGGAAAATCAGCCGAATATGATAAAAAACGAATTAGATTTTCGAAAAGAATAAAACACGACAGTAGCGCCAAACACGCGCCTGTTGCCAAACGATGGAATGCAGCGCCAAACGCTAGGTCTGTCGCCAGACGCCTGGTACGTCGCCATACGCTGGACTTGTCGCCAGACGCTGTAATCAGTTTTCCACGCGTTTTCATATTTTTATAAAATTTAGGCGTACGAGAGGGAAAAATCGTATTTTCCTTAAAAACACTTCTTTTATTCTGATTAAAACTCTTAAAAGTCAACTAAAGTCAATTTATCAATGCTAATTAAATTAGGATTCAAAAGAACCTTCTAGAAGATTCTAGAAGACTATAATCAATCCTAATTGCATTAGGAATGATAAATCAATATTAGGCTCTCCTCTAGATCATTGGGCCGCATATAAACATCAAACCGGGCCCAGTTTAGTAATTTGGCCATAACTTCCTCATTATTCATCAGGATTGGGCTTATAATATATGTTTGGAAAGCTCTTTTTGAACCCGACCCAACTACACTATTATTGGACCCTTGCCATGGACCAAACCAAACTTGATTGGATGTTTTCTTAAAATAGGTTTTCAAATACAAAGAGAAAGAAAAGAAATAAAAACTAAATGCAACACTAGTCTTTCCACACTTTCACTTCTTTCGATTATGATTCGACGTGAAAGGTACTCATCACCGGGTTTGGTTTTGGGGAGACACAAATGGGTGTCTACAAAAGCCCCCGCTTTGACTGAGTTTGGAGAAACGCAAGTTTTGAAAACAAAAGTCAAAGTAGCGATAGGGACGGAGAATGATTCAGAACGTTCTGCAATCTTAAATCATTCTTGCAATGCTGATACCTGCAAAACTAGCGTTAGTTAAAACAGATAAAAGAGTTAAGAAACGCGTATCTTGCACCGTCGAGCACACGTCTCTGGAGGAGTAACCGATTTGTTGCTGTTGTATTGCTATTGTGACGACCTTCCACAATCTAGGGGAATGCCATCGAAGATAACTTCTCTGAAATCAGCTCAAGTTATTTGTGACAACCCTCCACAAGCTAGGGAACGTCGTCGATCAATGCTACTACATCTCGAGCCTTTTCCTTGAATCATAGTGACAACCTTCCCAATCATAGCAAAAGTCGTCGAAGACCGCCTCATCACGAATCGCTCTTAGCAAATGCCGTCGAAGACCTCCCATCTCGTGCTATCTTCTCAAATCTTGGTGACAACCTCCACAATCTTAGCGAATGCCGTCAAAGACCGCCCATCTCGTGCTATCTTCTCAAATCTTGGTGACAACCTCCACAATCTTAGCGAATGTCGTCAAAGACCGCCCATCTCGTGCTATCTTCTCAAATCTTGGTAACAACCTCCACAATCTTAGAGAATGTCGTCGAAGACCGCCCATCTTGTGCTATCATCTCAAATCTTTAGTGACAACTTGCACAATCTTAGCAATTGTCGTCGAAGATAACCTCTCTTGAAGTCATCCTCAATTGTTGCGATAATATTCCGAAGAAAACTACCGAAGACCAACGCTTGTTGATCCTTAAAAGTTCGCTTGAATCTTGCTTTAGCCAGTGCGTCGGCGCTTCTACTGCTTTTGAACCAGTATGTTGGTGCTTTTTACTACTTGTGAACCATTATGTTGGTGCCTTTGCTATGAGCCAATGTTTAGGCGCTTTAAGCTAAGTGAGACGATCTTTTGTCAGGTTGATCACTTAATGTGATTGTAATCAAGCCGACTACTTAATCATGTCAAATTGCTTATACGGGCTAACTGGCGTACCAAGGAACCCAAAATTGCTGTAAGAGGTCTGCATAATCCAATAAGGGGACCACGCATTGTGTCGCCGCACCAGCGCCTGCTGGGAGACTCTAGCGCCGCGCTTTGCTTTTTTCGCCAGGCGACATCCTTGTCGTCTAGCGCTGGAGTTGGGTCTTCCCTATTTTGCCCTTGCTGCTGCTCTTCATTCCTCGGTTTCGCTTCGAACTTTGAACTTGGTAGTGTCCTTTCAATCAAATCCGCTCAAATCGAAGTTTTTGAAGGTGCATGTTGAATGAGCTTAATCAAATGTTGTTTCTCATAGTACAAGGATTGTAACATCTTAGACTATCCTAGTTGACTTGATAATGAAAGTATTTAGGTAGCTTAGGCGCGAAGGCTAAGTACTTCATACTTTGTGATGTAATGATGATTGATCTTGATATGACAAGGCATGCTTCATCGTTGTGTTAAGATTTCATGACAAAGGGTTCCTACGGGAAGTATATTTGGTCATGTATCTGTGATTTGTGTAAAAGTGACACTAGAGTTAGGCCGCAAAGGCTAAGTGTATGGAGAAAATATTTTGAAAAGAGTCAAATGGTGGTGACTCGTAGGCTGGGTAGGCTAATAATGTAAGAATCAAGCCCCTAAGTCTAGTTCTAAGTGAAAAGGGATGAGCATTGGAAATTCCTAGATATGACCAATTATGAATGTAATTATGAATGCATTTTTATTACGGCCGCACCTCGATGTGAGGTTGCCTACGTATCCGTGAGGAATCAGGCCGAACGTAGCTCTAGCGAACCTCGCACAAGTGTGTGTGTACCTTAAAAAGGTTTTTTTAAGGGTTGTAACGTGGTTAGGCTAAAGGTTGAAGAAGAAAGGGATAAAGGCTCAAGACCCTAGATAAGCCCTCAAGGTGTGCAACCTTGCTTTTGAAACCTTATATTTTTATGGTTGAGGCTTTTAACTCTTTTTTAGCTCTCTTTTCTTTTTTTGCTTTTGCATTTTTTTTATTTTAAACCTTTTTTATAAGTGTGGGCAATCCCAATCATGCGGTCTATCACTCACTTGACATTCATGTTTCTCAGGCACGGTACCGAGCACTCGATAAGAGACGCAATCTGAGACGTGTTGATATCAAAGACATGTTCATGTCAAAGACATGTTCATGTCAAAGACATTGGAACACTTGCCTTTTTGCACACTTTTATTGTTTTTGCTATTTTATTTATTTTGATTTTTTGAAATCACTCAAGCTTTTTATGAAATTGAAAATTGCATAAGTTACACACCATCCCATCCCAAGGTTAGGTAGATATGGGTTGAAAAATGAAAGGTCTATCATTAGACGAGGCTCAAAGTGGTTTATCAAAAAAGGATTGTATATTTGAAGGGTGAAAGGTAATATGATGTAGCTACAAGGGGTGCCTCACATCATTGGTATACCTTGTGCTTAGTTTGACATGGACTTTTTTTTTTTTTTTTTTTTTTGTTTTGGCAATACAATGATCATATGCAAGGAAATAAATGCTCATTTTTATTAAAGGAAAAGAAATAATGGTCCTTTAAAATAAATCTAGGGGAAAAGATAAAAAAAAAGGTGCCTATGCTAGACTTATTGGGGAAGGGATAAATAAAAGAAAAAGAAAAAAGGAGGTTACGAAATCTTGTCGTTGAAGCTCACCTCTTGTCTTGTGTCGTTTGCTTTATCATCACTCGCTCTTATTGCTAGCTGGAGGTATGGGAATCTTGTTATTAATGATCAAATGTTGGATATCATCTTTTAGCTTCCAACAGCTCTCAGTGGTATGTCCTCTACCTTGATGATACTAGCAATGTGCATCTGGATTCCAACTAGGCAATCTCTTTTCAGGTGCAGGATCTTGAATAGGTCCAATGGAAGTAATGAGTCCCTTAGTATGGAGTCGATCGAATGCAGCATCATAGCTCATCCCAATGGGGGTGAAGTCTTTCCTTAGTTGCTTCTTAGATCCTTGGTTATCCATGGCCAAGACTTCACTGAGATCAAAGGTACTAACATTGTTACTAGAGTGGGCGTTTTCAGAAGAAGAAGGATTGGCGTTCTTCTTTCCTTTCAAGCCACTATGGTTATTATTGTTAGTAGCTTTTTGCTTTGCGAGGTCATCTTCAATCTCGATGCCTATGTCATAGAAGGCTTTGAAAGTATTCAAGTTGTGTTGATATTTTAAGTGCTTTGAATACTTTTCTTGTAAATTTTTGATGAACATCCTCACATATTCTTTCTCGGAGGGCACCTCAATCATCTTAGCGGAAGTTTCCCTCCACTTATTGAAGAAAGAAGTAAAACCTTCATTCTCTTTTTGTCTTAGCATCTCAAGTTGTCTATAATCGGTTTCGACCTGAACGTTGCACTTATACCTATCAATAAAAGCATTTACTATCGATTCCCAGGTAAAGGTTCTCTCTTTGTCAAGAGAAAAGAACCATTGTTGACAAACGGTTTCAAGAGATAAAGAAAACAAGGAATGAAAGACTTTCCTATCAATCCCCTTAATGTTCATTATAGTTTCAAAGGCTCTTATGTGAAGATAAGGATTATCTGTTGCCTTGAATTTAGGGAAGTCAGTGGCATTGAATTTCTGCAGAAGAAGCTCCTTGTCCACCAAGACCCCTTGTGAACTGATACCCTGGAATTTATAGTCATTGGATATCTTGCTCAAGTTCTCTTGCATGAGATCCATTTGTTATTGCTTCACAGGATCATTGATTTTGAGGGTTAAAGCCTTCAACACCTTAGTCACGTAAGACAATTGATTCCTAAGTTCATTGACTTCTTCTTGACTTGCCATTATCTTCTTAGATTTTCTTTTCCGACTTACTGGTTTATCAAAAAGTTGAACTTGAATAAAGATGTTGTCTTTGATTAATCACCCTTCTCTCCTTGACCAAGTGTTGTGGAAAGGGAAATTGGAGATATCGACTGTTAATTATTTGAATCAAACTCTATTCAACATGCAAGGATGGAAGAAGGTAGGAAGAATGAAGGTTGTGATATGGAGGAAACATGTAGATGGGGAGATATGAAAAAATTAGGAATAGAATGTACCCCCAACTCAAATGATGGAAAAACCCGACTCATGCATGAACCTAAGACATGGTCATGGTGACTATACACAAAGTGTGTACTAAGACTAGTGAGTGTATTACATTTTAAGACTTGTGTCATGACCATGTGACTAGACTATGTGACTAGACTCGAACAAAGACTAAGTTAAGACCTCACGTATATGCATTAAACCGGACAGGTTGTGGTATTTTAGTCATAACTTTTGATCGTGACTTTTATTGGGATAAAACCAACTCCAAATTAAATATAAAACTCGGGGCTATAGATCCATGGGTTGTACGACTCGTAGTTCTTCCTAGAACTCCGGCTATGACCAAAACAAGTTGATGTTTGTGCAGTATACGGGAATAAACATTCGGGTTGACTTAAAGGAACTATGACTCGATTTTAGGTTTATTTTTTTTAGCTCAAATTAATTAATCAATTAATTAAGAAAAGTCCTTTAGTCATTAATCAGTTTATTTAAATTTAATCACAAGTAAAACAAACGGTTAGGAAAAACACATAGAGTATGCACAAGCAAAGAATGCACAAGTAGTCAAGTAGTCACAATATGATGCAATGAGTTTGCAACCTAACCATGGCTCTAGTTCTCTAAAGTTCAGAATATGGGTTAGTCAAAAAGGGTCCATGGTTATGAGTCCGGATGCACCGCGTGAAAGCCATACCTTTGGAAGGTTGGCGCGTGTGGATGGGACCCCGCGAGTTAAACTCGCTTCCATGGTTTGGTGAATTCAACATTCTCGGGTGTATCCTTTGTTGCACAGAGAGTTCAATCAGGTAGATGGAGCAAGAATTCCCATAGGGTTATGTCCATATGTATAACACATAAGGGTTACAAAAAAAGAGAAAAACTCAATCAGGAAGTAGAATCGAGCCAACAGTGCTAGAACTGGTCAAAATTAGAACTCATATTTCTGGCTCGGTATTGGAAGAACGCAGCGCCAGCCAACAGGGACTGTCGTCGGGATATAGCCCTTTCGCCTGGCGACAAAGCCATATCTTCGGCGACAGGCTCTGTTTTCCAGACGCCAGTTCCTACATGCCTCAGCAGCTTTTTGTTTTCTTAAATTTTCCAGTTTTTGGCAGCATTATTTCGATCCTAGTTGTGAAAGATATTCCTCAAATTTCCTACATGTAAAAATCATATGTTTTTTGACTCATTACGGATGATCTTTCCAATGAGAGCCTTTTTTATGCATATGACAATAGTGTTAATCAAAATTACGCACATGAAATACTTAGTTTTTTTTCGAGTCTCATCCACTCATTCTAAATCATTGCCGAAATAAATTTTAGGAATTAAAATATAAATCCTCCCAAGTGGAATCGCCAAAAATTGTAGGGAATATTTCAAGCATTAACCCAAACTTGAACCCCACTGTGATCATACACTTAAGCATGGTGGCGTCCAAAGGGAAGGAAGCTAGAGCAAAAGAGTCGCCAACAAGTTTTAGGAACTTATAAACCGTTCATAGGGTGAAGGTTACACCCCTTAACGACCCAGGAGATCGTTAAATCCAATAGGTCTGGAACCAAGACTGGAAGTTCAGGGATGAAGGTACAAATCCAACCTAAAAGAGATTGTACCTGCCCTAATAATAGGCCTCTACTTTATTCTACTCGTATTCATGTGCGCTTTCTGACTAACATGCAATCAATAGGTTAAACCCTAAACCTGTTTATCTATGTTGGTTGAATATTAATGTACAAATAAAAGTATTATTGGCGATCACTTGAATTATAATAATATTAACCCTAAACAAGATTATTAACTATCTTATTAAGCGTGATTACAAGTACAAATTCCCTTTAAACATGCATAAAAGGTGTGATCAAGCAATAACAATAAATATAATATCAAGCAACATAATAATAATCATAATTATTATAAATAATCATAATAATCATAAAAATAACCATGTTAAAGCATAATAATAGCAAGATCCTAGGCATGATATTAACAAGATTAATAACAAACCCTGGCATGTCACTAAACATCAAAGATCAAAGCTTTAGCCCTAACATGATACTAGCATGATATTAGGAAAGAAAATAGGAAGCATTATAGAAATCATAATTGTCATATTTGATATTAGAAATTATAGTTGTTACCCTAAACATGATACTAGGAAGATTAAAACATCCTAACATGATACTAGGAATCAAAATAACAACCTAAACATGATTTCTATATCATAATATCAATAAATCAATTAAAGCACTTACTTGGATGCCTCGTACCTCTTTCTTATAACAAAATACATGCGTTAGTAACTTCAAGGAAAATAATAAACAATTAAATTAAACTAAATAATTGAAATAGATATTTGGGACCAGACCCTCAGAAATTAAAACCTTTCACGTCTAGGGCGAAGGCAACTTCGAACTTGGCTAGGTGTTTCTAGATCTAGTGAATGCGGAATTTTGTGTGCAAAAGGCTAGTTTAGAAAAGAGAGAGAGAGAGTAATCAAGAGATTCTTGATGAGAGTTGGTGACTGAAAACGGAGGTTTTAGGAGGCTATTTATAAGGAAAATCAGCTGGCTATGATAAAAGAATCAGAGTTTCGAAAAGAATAAAACACGACCGCAGCGCCAAACACGCGCCTGTCGCCAAACGTTGGAGTGCAGCGCCAAACGCCAGGTCCGTCGCCAGACACTGGACTTGTCGCCAGACGCTGCTATCAGTTTTCAACGCGTTTTCTTATTTTGATAAAATTTAGCCGTACGAGAGGGAAAAATCGTATTTTCCTTAAAAACACTTCTTTTATTCTGATTAAATTCTTAAAAGTTAACTAAAGTCAATTTATCAATGCTAATTAAATTAGGATTCAAAATAACTTTCTAGAAGATTCTAGAAGACTATAATCAATCATAATTACATTAGGAATGATAAATCAATATTAGGCCCTCCTCTAGATCATTGGGCCGCATATAAAATTCTAACCGGGCCCAGTTTAGTAATTTGGCCATAACTTCTTCATTATTCATCGGAATTGGACTTTTCATATATCGTTGGAAAGCTTTTTTCAAACCCAACCCAACCTAACTACACTATTATTGGACCCTTGCCATGGACCAAACCAAACTGGATTGGCTGTTTTCTTAAAATAGGTTTTCAAAAACAGAGAGAAAGAAAAGAGATAAAAACTAATCGCAACACTAGACTTTCCACACTTTCACTTCATTCGATTATGATTCGACGTGAAAGGTACTCATCACCGGGTTTGGTTTTGGGGAGACTGATGAGTGACATTTATGTTACCCTTAGGGGTAGTGTATTGGTCTCTTTTCTCCTGTTTTTCTTAGGTTTTTCTACCTCTTTTCTCCTCTTATGGCTTCCTTTTTTTATGGATGAAAAGTATGCTTATTTGCGCTTGTTTTGATAATCTTTATGCATAATTTTATCATTTCCATGCTCTCGTGATCTTTGCTATCTTTTGCATGTTCCATGGCGGTCCTAAGCGCGGTAGGAGGCCCCTTGGCCAAGTATGGAGGCATGGACAAAGACAAGAGGAGCAAAAGGGAAGGAGAGGAAGAAAGAAGAGGAAGTTCAAGAGGAGGTGTGGCCGAACCTCTAAGAGGTTCGGTCTAACCAAGGTGTGGTCAAACTTTTGAAAAGTTCGACCGAACCTCCAAGGCAGTTTCAACCAAGTTTTCAGCATGTTTACAGGAGGGGTCGAACCAGGAAAGTTCGACCAAACAAGGATCAGGGAGGTTCGACCGCACCTACCCTGAGTTCGGCCGAACCTACCCTGAGTCCGACCGAACCTACCCAGAGTTCGGTCAGACCTTTTCCCGTTTCAACTGACTTTTTGCGGAGCTTCCTAAGCAATTTTGTAAGGGGTATAAATAGATTTTTTTGCTCATTAAAGAAAAAGATTTTTTTTTTTCAGTTTAGAATAGATTTTAGGTTAGTTTTAGGTTTTAGAGAGAGAAACTCTCAAAATTTTAGAGAGAGAAAGTGAGGAGCACAATGGTTTTCATGGATTTTGGATAATCAAATGAGGAATTTGAAGATCTCCACCTTATATCAATGAGCATTTCTTACTTTCTCTTCTCTTATTGCTTTATTTAGTTGCTTTCATTATGCTTGAGTAGTTTTCCTTCTACTAGGTGTTGAGTGAGGCTTTGTAATGATTATTTGAGTTATTTGAGATAAATTTGATGATAATTGTGTGATTAAATTGATTGAATTGATGTTGGCATGTTGTTTGTTTTAGATTGGATTGATCTCCCATGATAGCACACTTAATTGCATATTGGTTTTAGTTTGACAAGGGATTGTGAATTAGAATTGATATATTTGATTGCATTTTGGGTAATTTTCTTCTATGCACCTAGTCAATGAGGGATCTAGGCTAGGAATTTGAGAGATTACTTTTGAGTGTACTTAATTCTCATTATAATTCTTTCTTTGCATGATTGATTATCAAATGGATTCTCATTAGCTTATTAATTGTTCTAAGTGGATCTTTTCCCCTAGTAGACTTTATCATACCTTGTTTTTTATATGTGTTTTAGTGTAGTTGTAGTGTCCTTTATCCGTAAATCGACTTCGGCATAGCTTAGGCATTAGATTAAGAACAATCTAGCATTACCGTTCCTTGTGGTTTGACTCCGAACTTACCACTAGACTTGTTTAGGGGTTAGTTTTAGGATTTATAAATTTATTTGATTGAGTGTGGAATGTGCGACCGTTCTAACACCCATCAAAATGGCGCCGCTGCCGGGGAACGATGTCAATGCTTGATTGTTTTTTATTGCTTGAGTCTAGGTCTTTGTGTATACTTTTTATTTATTTGTTTATTTATTTTTTGTTAGTTTGATTGTTTTGTTAAAAAAAATTAAAAAATGGCATGTTTCTCATTTCCTCAATATGATAATGAGCCTTTTTGTGATTATTTCAATAGACTTGAGGGACTTGTAGATCGTAATTGTTATAGTCTTTGGGAGGCTTCTAAGATTTGTTATTTTGGTTTGAATAAGAAAACTAGGGATATTGTTGAATGCACGTATAATGGTGAATTTAAAGCATTATCAACTGATGATGCTTGGGATTTTTATGTATGGTTTGCTAGGGATGTTTACAATAAGGGTAATCATGTTTCTAATATTGATGTTCAATGTGTCGATTCTTCTACTGTTAGCATGCATTCCCATGATTTGTCACATGATCTCATTAGTGAACCTAGAACAAATGATTTCAACTCTATTTCCCCTATTGTTCATGATGATGAGGTGCATTCCAATGTTGATGAGCATGGTGTGTTTCATTATTCTTCATTATTTAGCATGCCTTCTTGTGATGTACCTTTTTCTCCCAATAATGAATCTTATATGCTTGATTGTGCCCCCTCTCCCCGTGATGATGATTATACTCATCCTTCTAAAGTTGATGCTTACAATCTTGGTTGTGATCCTTCTCCCCTTGTTAACCCTCAATTTTCTTCATCCTGTGAGTGTCCGATTGATTATTTAGAATCCCTTATTAGGTGTGTTGATCTTGATTCTACTTTTGGGCCAAGTAAGGAGTTGTTTTTAAATTCTATGAGAAGTCAATTGGAGATGATGAATAGGAGTGAAGAGCGTATGTAGGAGGTAATAAGGAGAAAGGAAGAGCTAGAAAGCCAATTGTCATCTTTGTTGCATGATCTTGAATCTTTCAAATCCCATGTGTGTATTGAAGATGATGATGATGGTGTTTTTGTGCAATCAAAAGATTGTGAGGAAGACAACAATGAGCTTTTGAGTGAAGGAAAGAGAGTTGAGAGTGAATTAAATGATGATTTTATGAATCAAAACCCTCTTTCTTATTTTGACCAAGTGCATGTTTGTGATTCCTCTATTCATGAGTATTTGGACTCATTTGAGATTATGTCCCATTTATTTTGTGAGGTTCAAATGAAAAATAATGACATTTTGAGTGAGTTCATTGAGAATGCTTCATGGGAAAGAGATGAATTTGAGATGAATTTGCATCCATTCATGCATGGTTTTGAGATCTTAGGCTTTCAGATTTCTAAGGGAAATGTTGTTTATCGTCGTGATAGGGAATTGGAAGATGAGGTTGTTTCTCTTGGAGATTGGTTGTTTGAGGGAGATGTAGATCACGAGTGTTCTTCTTTTGAGAATTCAATGATTAATTTTCATTCCCTTATTAGTGATGAGAGGCAAGGTGGTGAAAATGAGATCATTTGTGAGACCATTTCTCCTATCCCCCCACGTCATCATTTTCCATTTTCAAGAAAATTTGATCATGTTCCCTCCTATCCCATGTCACTCCCTTCTTTTCTCAAAGAGCCTATTGGGGACCCTCTTTCTATTTGTGATCTTCAAGCTCCCCACTCATCGATTATTGAGGAAAAGGGTGATTTTGCCACCAAAAAACATTTTAAGGAGAGTTTGCCTTCCTTTTCTTTTTCTTCTTCTTCTTCTTCTTTTGTTGAATTTTCTTTTGATTCTTCTTCTTCTTTTTCTTAGCATCTCTCTCCTCATTTGCGTGCACTATCCTTGTTGCACGTTATCTTCCCGTCATTTTCCTACCTTCTTTCTTATGAAGTGTGTAGTAGTGCATTTGATAAGCTCTTACGATCCTTGCAATATTATTTACTAGAGCGGTCAAGCTTGGACCTTAAGCAAGCCTTTCTCGGGAAGTAACCCGTGTTTATTGCTTTCATTTTTTTTATTTTTAGAATAGTTTTTGGCCTCATGGAAATGTTTGTGTGCTTGGTGCTAGGTACATAACTTAATATACTCTTATGCATTGGTTTGGATCAAGAATTAAGGAAGTTTGACTCCACTTTTGCTAGCACATGGAAAACAAGATTCAATTTTAGAGGTAGTCGGCTTCAAGAAGGTTTAATTGGGTCATTTGCGGGTACTATACCCACCTAATATCCGGTAATATCCTTCCTTGCTCTTCCTCTAATGATTTGTGACTTGTTGGACATATGTTGGTTGGTTGGATGACTTTCTTTATTTTCTCCTCCCATGGATTCTTTGGTTTAAAGTTTGAGCATGTTGCCTCATTCAAGCTTGGGGGAGGGTATTCTATCATGTTTGGTGGAATTTTGATTCATATATGCCATGCACATTTGTATATGCATTTCCATTTTCTTTATTTTGAAAATTCCAAAAAGATTTTGTTTCTATCAAGGCAAATTTGCAATGTGTTTTGTTTTGTTCTTACTTTTGACATAATACGCTTGGACTTGTATTCTTGAATGTCTTTATTCCTAAATTATAAAGGTATGCACGGTTTGAGAATGTGTTAGGTTGACTCTAGGATATGATATGCTAAGGTAGTTGTTAAGAACTTTGAGACCATGAAGCCCTAGTTCACTTGCTTGTGGTAAGATGGAGTTGCTCTCTATGGTGGATATGAAATCAAGAGTTAGTTATTGCTATCCCTAGTGAGGTAAATTGTTCAAGCCTTCATACTTTGTTGAGCGGCATATTTGGATCCTTGGCTATTGCATTCTCGTATCTAGAACTTGACTTTTAGCTCCCAAGATCGCGACCGTGCCACTTTAGGGGATGACAAAGGAATTTCTCTTTTTATAGGATAGATTTTCTATTTTTGAGTTTAGTTTATATTTTCCCCTCTTGCTAGCCCTTTTGAGCCATATACCTTATTTTCTCTAGCCACAATACAAGCCTTGAAGCCTTGGTTTCACTTTCTACCTTTAGTTTTGTGAAGCAATTTAGTTTTCGAGCTTGTTTTATTGTTTATGGTGCAAGTTTAGAATTATGAGTTTATTTGCAAAGCAAGTATGTGTTGTATATAAGTTTGTGCATAAAAGCAAATGCATTTTGAGAAAAAGTCGTCCAAAGTTAAAGAGGCAAGGACTTTTAAATGAAAAAAAAAATGTCGAAAAAAAGGGTAAAAGAAGAATGAAAAGCACAAAATGATTTTGTTATAGTTGTTTTTTTTTCCCTATTTTTGTTAGTTTGTTTTAAATAAGCTTGGGGAAAATTTATTTTATGAGCATAGTTGGTACTTTTGTTTTGGATTCGTTTGGATCTTGTGGAAAAAGTCCCACCCGAGCTTCACATGTAGGTTTACCACCAATTTCAAAAGTTTTCCACACCTTTACTCTCCTAGCCTGTGTATTACAACCTTGAAAGTCCTTTTGATCCTAGAGGGTTAAGTAATTTAGTGGTGGCAGGAAATAGGAATCAAGCCTATAGAGCGAGTTTGCATAGCCAAGATGTTGGGTAACCTTCTCATGTTTTGAATTTCTTACTTATTTTCTGGTTCCTTTGTGGAATCATGAGAAGCTAACTTGAAAGTGGATTTGAAACTTGTAGAGAGGTTGTGGTTTGATTAGTTGGAACAAAAGGTGGAATATGTTTCCGTTAGTTCTCTATGCTTAGCATATGCTATGTTTCAATCAACCTTGGACATCTTAGAACGTGCATACCTTTATTTTTTTTAGAAAGTTTGACATTCTTTAGTGCTTGTTCCATTGTAAAAATCCACTTAAGAACGCTTGTAACCTCTCTTTTACTTCAATTTATTTTATCTATTTGTTTATTGCTTTGCCTTGATTTTTGTCAAGAGTTATGGGTTAAACTCTTAGGATACCCTTACGAGAGCATACTCGTCCTCTATAGCGATCTATGGGGTTTAAAGTGCTTGATGCATGCGCTAAATGCATTCGTGATTCCTACGAAAGTGAGTTAGTGTATATTCTTTCTCTTCTAGTTTTATTTTATTTTATTGTTTTTTTTTAGTGATGAGTGACATTTATGTTACCCTTAGGGGTAGTGTATTGGTCTCTTTTCTCCTGTTTTTCTTAGGTTTTTCTACCTCTTTTCTCCTCTTATGGCTTCCTTTTTTTTATGGATGAAAAGTATGCTTATTTGCGCTTGTTTTGATAATCTTTATGCATAATTTTATCATCCCCATGCTCTCGTGATCTTTGCTATCTTTTGCAGGTTCCTGGCGGTCCTAAGCACGGTAGGAGGCCCCTTGGCCAAGTATGGAGGCATGGACAAAGACAAGAGGAGCAAAAGGGAAGGAAAGGAAGCAAGAAGAGGAAGTTCAAGAGGAGGTGTGGCCGAACCTCTAAGAGGTTCGGTCGAACCAAGGTGTGGTCAAACTTTTGAAAAGTTCGACCGAACCTCCAAGGCAGTTTCAACCAAGTTTTCAGCATGTTTACAGGAGGGGTCGAACCAGGAAAGTTCGACCAAACAAGGGTCAGGGAGGTTCGACCGCACCTACCCTGAGTTCGGCCGAACCTACCCTGAGTCCGACCGAACCTACCCAGAGTTCGGTCGAACCTTTTCCCGTTTCAGCTGACTTTTTGCGGAGCTTCCTAAGCAATTTTGTAAGGTGTATAAATAGATTTTTTTGCTCATTAAAGAAAAAGATTTTTTTTTTTCAGTTTAGAATAGATTTTAGGTTAGTTTTAGGTTTTAGAGAGAGAAACTCTCAAAATTTTAGAGAGAGAAAGTGAGGAGCACAATGGTTTTCATGGATTTTGGATAATCAAATGAAGAATTTGAAGATCTCCACCTTATATCAATGAGCATTTCTTACTTTCTCTTCTCTTATTGCTTTATTTAGTTGCTTTCATTATGCTTGAGTAGTTTCCCTTCTACTAGGTGTTGAGTGAGGCTTTGTAATGATTATTTGAGTTATTTGAGATAAATTTGCTGAGAATTGTGTGATTAAATTGATTGAATTGATGTTGGCATGTTGTTTGTTTTAGATTGGATTGATCTCCCATGATAGCACACTTAATTGCATATTGGTTTTAGTTTGACAAGGGATTGTGAATTAGAATTGATATATTTGATTGCATTTTGGGTAATTTTCTTCTATGCACCTAGTCAATGAGGGATCTAGGCTAGGAATTTGAGAGATTACTTTTGAGTGTACTTAATTCTCATTATAATTCTTTCTTTGCATGATTGATTATCAAATGGATTCTCATTAGCTTATTAATTGTTCTAAGTGGATCTTTTCCCCTAGTAGACTTTATCATACCTTGTTTTTTATATGTGTTTTAGTGTAGTTGTAGTGTCCTTTATCCGTAAATCGACTTCGGCATAGCTTAGGCATTAGATTAAGAACAATCTAGCATTACCTTTCCTTGTGGTTCGACTCCGAACTTACCACTAGACTTGTTTAGGGGTTAGTTTTAGGATTTATAAATTTATTTGATTGAGTGTGGAATGTGCGACCGTTCTAACGCCCATCAGAGACACAAATGGGTTTCTACACAATTGAATAATATGAAATTAAAACTAATTAAACCTAAAAGTTATACGATCATTTCAAATCAACAACCACTCAAATTAGTGTTAGAATTAATAGCAAAATGAAAAATCAATAACTAGCATCAACAACAAAAAAACCTAAGTAGCAATAATTTTTCAAATAAATAACGAAATCTAACCTGCCATTTCCAGAACCTTAGGTACATAAATTAAATCAAGTCAACGAAGAGAGAAAAATGGAGAAAGAGAAGAGAGAGAAAAATTGAGAAGAGAGAAAATAGAGGAGAGAGAAATAGATAAATTAGAACATTTGAAATAGAAAAGGGAAGAACATTGAGAATTTGAAAGAAGAAAGCTACAATTGGTAACTACTAACTACGTGGCATCAATTCATTGGTGGTGCACACAGTTTAAGGTGCAACATGGTGCATCTCATAATTTGGGTCCAATAATGGTCAATGATATGGCTTGAAAAGAGATTTCTAACAATATATTATAAGCCCAAATCCGATTTACATCAAAGAAGTTATGGCCAAAATACTAAACTGGGCCCAAACTAAGCCTTACCTACGACCCAATGATCATGTTGAGGGTCCAAAGGCTTAATCCCATTCCTAAATCAATTAGGATTAATTAGAAGCTTCTACAAGTTTCTAAAAGATCTTAATTATCCTTTTGAAAAATAAGATTAAAGAGTTTAAAATTGAATAAAACTCCTCTTTTTTAGAGTCCTTGTTCCGTTTGAAATGAAATATGTTCAAATATTATTTTTTTCCTCATAATTTTTATCCAATATTATATGGTTAGATAGATATTGAAATTATCTTTCCAATGATATGTTATAATATTAATTTCGAGCTATAAAGAAAAAGATAGAAAGAAATGCGAAACTCTATATAAAACTGACATCCTCCCACTATTTCGGCCATATCTTTTATTCTACAAATTATTTTAATCCTATTCTAACTGTGTTGGAAAGTATACTTCAAGATCTTTCCAATGGCATATTATTTTCCTTATTCCGACTTCTGGATCAAAATATATGGTAAAAACAAAATCAGCAAAAAACTGTTTTTATCGCGCCGCGATACTTGTTTTCGGTCCGCGTCAAAAGGAGTTTTACTCTGAATCGAATTCTAGATATATTCTAATCGTTTTTGGTAGAATTTTTATATAAATAGGGTTGATATTCCCTGTTTTATAATCATTAACAAGCTTGATTATCAACATTCATCAACAAGCTTGATCACCAACAATTACCATCACTCTCTTCTCTCTGTAAGCAAAGCTTATTATTTCTTTCTCTCTCTTGATTTCTAAGCCAAGCCTTTTCAAAATAAACTATACATCCATCATGAAACTTAGGCACACCTAGCCAAGCTCGAATTTTCCTTCGCCCGAGACGTGAAATGTTGATAATTTATGAGGGTTTGGTCCCAAATCCCTATTTTCATTATTTAAATTAATTGTTTGATTTAATATTTAATTGAAGTTTACTAACGTGTGTATTGTTTTGATAGAAAGAGGTACGAGGCATCAAAGTAAGTAGCTTAATTGCTCTATATCTTTAGAAAGCATGCTTAGATTTAATTAATATTTCTAGTATGATGTTAGGATGTTCTTTAATGCTTTCTAGTATCATGTTTAGGTTGCTTCCAATTTCTTATATCATGATTGTATTATGCTAGGGATAAATCTTTAATCTTTTTTATTTAGTGACATGCTAGGATTTATTATTAATCATGTTATTTTCATGCCTAGGATCTTGCTAATATTATTATGGTTTATTGTGATTATTATGATGATGATGACTTGTTGTGTCAATATTATTGTGTTGCTAGCTATATGTTGTTGTTATTGCTTGATCACGCCTCTTTTGCAGGTTTAAAGGGAATTTGAGCTTGAAATCACGCCTAATAAGATAATTAATAATTTGATTTAGGCTAATGTGATTTTAACTCAAGTGATCACCAATAAAAGGCTTATCTTAATCAACCAACATAGATTAAACAGATTTAGGGCTAACCTAATGATTGCATGTTGGTCAGAAATCGCACATGAATATGAGAAGAATAAAGTAGAGGCATATTTTAGGGCGGGTTCAATATCTTTTAGATTGGATTCATACCTTCATTCCCGAATATCCAGTCATGGTTCTAGACCACTATGGAGTTAGCGATCTCTATGATCGTGAAGGGGTGTAATTTAACCTTCACCATGTGAACAGTTTACAAGTTCCTAAAACATGCATGTTGACGACTCTTTTGCTGTAACTTCTTTCCCTTTGGACGCCACCATGCTTAAGTGCATGATCACAGTGGGACTCAAGTTTAGGATGTTTGAAATATTCCCTACAACAGGTAACCGGTTTTTGAGACTGTTAGAGGAACACTCAAGTCATAGTTAGAATTATTAAAAATTAAACCTTAGCTGGGATTATTCGAAGTAAATCGCCCATAGTCAGGATTATTAAAGTGTATTTTTCCTATTTTGTATATCACAAGCATACAATATTCACATACTAATATGCATAGTTCATCTGTTAGATCTAATGTACACTAATTAATATTATACATTGGATATAGATTTTATCATGACTCAAATTTTTATAAGGTTTGTTAGATCTAACGTATACTAATTTATATTGAATTCAATTTATTTGTTAGTTCTCTGAAATTTTCGATATTGTTAGATAATGGTTTTTCTTCGATTTTCATGCCATAATAAGATTAATATACAAATATTAATAGTTATGATAAAAAGAATTCCCCATAATCAATAAATAATTAATTAATCATCTATAACTATATACTAAAAGAAACACCCGAAGTGACACGTGTCATCTCCAGACAAGCCCTTAGTTTTTTTTTTAAAAAAAATATTTTAAAAATATCTTATACTTCGTACTAAAATAATGACTACTTTTTTTTGACAGAAAATAATGACTACTTTTTTTTATTATAGTAATTACTATAAATAAAAAATTTAATATACTTCGCATCTTTAAACCTACAAGATTGACAACTATAAATAAAAAATGATACTTCGTAATCAGATTTAATATGCATATTTTGTGAAATGATGTTATTTAAGAAAAATTATCATTGTTATGATTTACCTAAATATTTATCTAATTGTGTAACATAAACTTTATATTAAAGTGCAAATTTTTATTGACAAAATAATTTATTTCAATATATTTTTTTTCCTTCCCATTTATTACCTGTTATAATTATGGAAACTTTAAATAAATTGTTAATTTTAACAAATATGACAAGAACCAATATTTAATTTGATTTTAACAAATACCCCTTATGACCCCTAGCCATATTGCTATAAGACACCACACGCACATCAATATCCTTTATCCCTTTTGAGCCATCGTTCGTTGGAGTCTCATCCACCATTGAAACCATGTCCACATCATTCTCAGTAAATGAGTCTTTCCCCACCCCTTGTGGTGAATTTTCCAGTGTTCGTTTGAACTTTTTATTCGATCTGCGCATAAGATTTGTTTCCTCCGTCGATAACTCTTTTTCCCTCTCGCTCTCCATTTTTTATTTCTCTTTACAAACAAACAAAACTATAATTTTACTACAGTATTGACTATTGCCAATACTCAACTAAGTCAAGTCATAGATTGAGAGATTTAGGGTCTGTTCTCTTCACCTTATTTTTAGTTCAGTTCAGTTTAGCTCTAATAAGTTCAATTCAGTTCAGTTCTTATATTAATTTTCCTCTCTCATAAAATATTCAGTTTAGTTCATCTCCAATAAGTTCATTTTAGTTCAGCTCAGCTCAGTTTAGTCAATCAGAACAAGACCTTAATTTTTTTTTTAAAAATTCAAGTTTTGACTTTGATCTTTATATCAAAATCTTGTCATACCAAGAAATAAAATTTGGTACTCTGTAATAATTAAAAGTTAATTTATTTTTTTAAAATTTTATTACACGTTTAATTCCAGAAAATACAAGTTAATATCCAATATTAACATGACTTGTTAATATCAATAGTTTTTGGTAAATTCTGAAGCAAAAACCTTTTTTTTCTCTCCTCTATCACCACCGAACCACCACTCGCGCCACCTTCTAACTACCACACCACCACCAACACCGTCATCCGACCATCGCACGGCCACTAGGCACTAGCATGACCATCCGACCGTGTGATCACTACCACCATCAATCGACCACTTCCACCACTAATCGACCACTTCATAGCCATTAGTCCACTAACTTGCCCCTCGTGTTCACCAAAAAAAAAAAAAAAAAACTAAACGACCGTCGCACCTCCGCGCGCACCACCCTTTCTCTAAAGGGGTTAGTATGGGCCCACTTTACATATGTCTTACTAGGGTGTATTTTGTTTGGTCGATTGGCTGGTTTAGACTCGTGATGGTGGTCGGATGGGCGGAAAGGCCATGGGACTATGGGAGGGGAGGAGAGAGAAGGAATAGTGGCCATAGGAGGGGAGGATAAACAAAATTGAGTGGTCATGGGAGGGGAGGAGAGACAAAATTGAGTGGTCATGGGAGGGGAGGAGAGACAAAATTGAGTGGCCATGGGAGGGGGGGGGGGAGAGAAGTGCTATTATTTTCAAAAATGTCACTATATTAACAAGTGACTTTAGTATAGGATATTAATGGGGACTATCTCATTTAATTGTTAGTTTATGTTTTCAATAGGTCATTATTTGACCCTACATTTGGTGTGATCAACATTATCCTCGAAAGGCTTGAATTCATATTTGATTATTGATTTTATTTGGTAAAGTCTCTTCAAATTCTAGTTTTTAAATAATTTTTAGCTTTTTTTTTCCACACTACTTATTTATGTTTATTGACAATAACATAAAATATATACCATTTGTCTTTGCATTGTACATAGTATTTTTTAAAGTGACTTTTGACATAAGTTTATATAATTTGTTTTTTTGACATCACAATAAAAAGATAGGACTACGTTACAAAGCTTGACAAACTAGTTCTACAACTATTAGCAATATCATGTGCTGTTTTAACACGCTCCCTATCTACTTTCAAATTACACACCTCTGAAATTTAAGGCCTCACTGTTGAATGCCTTCAAAAGTCCAACGATTACTAATAAACCCATTTGTGTCTCCCCTAAACCAAACCCAGTGATAAATATCTTTCACGTCGAATGATGATCGAATAAAGTGAAAGTGTGAAAAGTCTAGTGTTGCGGTAGTTTTTATCTAAAACCTTTCATTGTGTTTTCGAAAACCTGCTCTATTTTATAAAAACATCCAATCAAGTTTAGTTTAGTCCATGATAAGGGTCCAATAATGGTTTAGTTGAATGGGGCTTGAAAAAAATCTTTCCAACAATATATTATAAGCCCAATTCCGATGAATAATGAGGAAGTTATGACCAAAATACTAAACTGGGCCCAAACCGGATTTTACCTACGACCCAATGATCATGTGTGGAGGGTCCAAGGGTTTAATCATATTCCTAAAATAATTAGGATTGATTAGAAGCTTCTATAATTTTCTAAAATATCATAATTATCCTTTTTGAAAAGATAATATCTAAGAGTTTGAAATTGAATAAAATTCCTCTTTTTGAGAGTCTTAATTCTATTCGAATTTAAAGATGTTCGAAGATGATCAGATGTTATTTTTGTGCCTCATAATCTTTATCTAAATTTCATATGGTTGGATAGATCTTTCAATTATCTTTCCAATGATATATTATAATATTAATTCCAAGCTATAACGAAAAAGATATGAAAGAAATACGAAATTCTATCCAAAACTAACACCCTTCCACTATTTCGGCAATATCTTTTTATCTAAAAAATATTTTAATCTGATTCTAATTTGGTTGAAAAGTAGATTTCAAGAGATTTTCAACGACATATTATATGCCTTATTTGGACTTCTGGATCAAAAGTTATGATAAAAACAAAATCCACAAAAAACTGTTTCAACGCCAAGTGACAGTACTTTTATTCCGATTCGAATTCTAACTCTTTTCTATCATTTCCGGACTATTTTCTCTATAAGTAGAGGTCATATTCCCCTTTTTCAAATAATCAACAATCATAAAAATTCCCTAATTCTCTCTCTTCACTCTTCAGCAATATAACTTTCTCTCTCTCTCTTTCTAAACCAGCAACCCTTTTGCAAACATAATTCCGCATTCACAAGATCTATACACACCTAGCTGAGTTTGAAGTTGCCTTCACCCTAGACGTGAAAGGTTGATAATTTCTGAGGGTTTGGTCCCAAATCAAGTCTATACTTTTTAGCTCTTTCTTTCAATTATTTGATTTAATTATTTGATTTGTTATTTTCTTGAAGTTTACAAACTCGTGTATTTTGTTATTAGAAAGAGGTAAGAGGGTTCAAAGTAAGTAATTAGCTTAATCTCTATTGTATCGATGTAGAAAGCACGCTTAGATTTTGTTTAATTCCTAGTATCCTGATATGATGTTATGATTGTTTCTAGTATCATGTTTAGGTTGCTTTTTACTCTTTCTAATAGCATGTTAGTATCATGTTAGGGCTAAAGCTTTGATCTTTATTGCTTAGTGACATGTTAGGGTTTGTTATTAATCTTGTTAGTATCATGCCTAGGATCTTGCTATTGTTATTATGCTTTAGCGTTAATATGATTTGTTAACATGTTGTTTGATGCATGTATATTATTGTTATTGCTTGATCACGCCTTTTATACAGGTTTAAGAGGATTTTGTACTTGTAATCACACCTAATAAGATAATTAATAATTCGATTTAGGCTAATATGATTTTGATTCAAGTGATCGCTAATTATAGTTTTATTTGTGCATTAATATTCAACCAACATAGATTAAGCATGTTTTTTTTTTTTGGAAGGTAAGAAAGTATTATAAATCAGAAACTGTACAAATGTACAAGAACATACATCCTGTCAAAACAGGATAACTTCATACTACACAAGCCTTACGAAAAAAGGGCACACCACCCCCATCCAAATCAAGGGATCCTGATCACCTTCTAGGAAGAGTACCAGGACACACAAGAAACAGAAAACCAGGTTCAGAGACCCCTGGTACCTTCTAGGAAGGGCACAGGGAAACCAAAACCTGCACAGACAAACACACTAACACCCAAAACAAACCAGTTCATCATACAAAACAAGAAAACAGACAACACATCTAGACACTAATTCTAAGCTGATGGAGCCATTTAAAATCAGCAAAAGTCCAAGTATGATTGATAAGCTGCTGACCTCTAGTCACTACCTCCCTTCTAATGACCTTAGCTACAAATTCAGGTCCAAGAACAGCACTATGACAGAGAGCATGATTCCTAGCAATCCAAATACTATAAACAACACCAGCCAAGCTGGCCAGGATCAAGTTCTTCTGAACATGGTTCCTTCCCTCAGCTTTCCATAACTTCCAGTTGTGAAGAATGTCTACCTGATCTTTGTCAAAATCAATCCATTGGGAGACAGCCTTCAACACTTTCCTGCTGAAACTACAGGAGAAGAAAAGATGACTGCAATTTTCCACATCATCACCACAAAGCAAACAGTCACTGCTATTACTCACCCCATATTGAAAGAGCTTATCTCTAGTTTTGAGTCTTCCCATGACAGAAAGACAAACAATAAAGGTATGTTTTGGGATATTGAAATGATTCCAAACCCATTTATACCATTGAACCTTATCCAAATCATCCTGCAACCAACTATAACCATCTCTGATTTTGTACTTATAACTCAACCAGCTTTTGAGATAAAACCATGTCTCAAGTCATCTTTAACTTTGCATAGTAATAGGTTTAGGGTTAACCTAATGATTGCATGTTAGTCAGAAAGTGCACATGAATACGAGTAGAATAAAGTAGAGGCTTATTTTATAGGGCATGTTCTTTCTATTTTAGATTGGATTCGTACCCTCATTCCCGGACACCAGTCATGGTTCCAGACCTATTGGAGTTGATGATCTCATGGATCGTTAATGGGTGTAACCTTCACCCAGTGAACGGTTTACAAGTTCCTAAAACTTGTTGGCGACTCTTTTGCTCTAGCTTCTTTCCCTTTGGACGCCACCATGCTTAAGTGTATGATCACAGTGGGGTTAAAGTTTGAGACAATGCTTGAAGTATTCCCTACAGCACCCCATTGCATAGAATCATCACCAGCTCACAAGAATATGTAAAAACAACAATGTTGGCGCAACCTTTAGAGATAGCCCATCTAAGAGCATATAGGAGAGCAAATGCTTCCGCATGTAGAGCCGAAATTTCCCTGCCAAAAGATCCTCCACCATACTGGAATACCCCTCCATTTTTATAGACAACCCACCCTAATCTCGCATTTCCTGAGTGCTTTTGCCAAGATCCATTAATCACCACTGTCATCCCCGTCCCCTCGTCCTGCGGTCTAGCTGAATGATAAGCATGTTGTCTTATTGAAGAATGAAAAAACCTGGAGGGGGGCTCAAGTGCATGATTCCTGAGTTTTTAGACGAGGTAAAACCCTCTTTATCCTGAAACACTTGTAACCCCTGTGTTGTGGCCCTAAGTGTAGCACTAAAATGAGTTAAAGACCATTCTTCACCATTAAATACTCGTGAAATACTAGAGGCCCAAATACTCCACAAAACACCGATGAACTCCTCCAAATTGTCACTATGTAACCCATCCTTACTATAAAACAGCAAGATATATTTATAAATCCATTGTTGTAGTGAAATGGACTCATTCAGATCTGATTGAATACGTAGAGAGCACGTCGTACTCCAAGCATGTTGAGCTAAGGGGCAAAGCCGAAAGAGATGTTGCATATCCTCTAGGTCCCCCTCACAGTAATCACAGACCGGATCGATGAAGCACATTAATATCGTTGCAGCTACCTGGCATCCCAAAGAACGAATGTCATATCCATAGATCTTTGTCCGCAACTGCCTCCAGTACGAGAGTTGCAACTCCTTCTCTTCCTTGATACTGCCCCTTCCATGCGTGTGAACAATTCTTCCACTCCCAGTGCATACAATCAATGCTGCCTATCATGCCAGGAAATCCACGTTCTTCCCCAATACGTAGCAATCTTTCCATATCTGCGATGTTTGGACGGCGTAGGTACTGATCACCGAACAGGTTGATGACACCTTCTGTAAACTTTTGGAGTGCCAATCGTGAAGTTGCCTCACTTATACGGACATACTCATCGCAAGCGTCTGAAGCACACCCGTAAGCTAGTTGTCTAACGGCCGCAGTGCACTTTTGAAGTGGAGACAAACCAAGACGACTTGCCGCATCTCGCCTTTGTTGAAACCAGGGGTCATGTTGGGTCACTCCGTTGAGAAGGCGCTCAAACACATGTTTACGCATTCTAAACCGGCGCCGGAACAAGGAACTTGGATAAACAGGGACTTCCGCGAAATAGTCATTGTATAACCGTGCATGACCTTCTTCGCGTCCCCTATCCTTTCGGGGCTCAGTAGATTTGCGTCGGCGTTGCTGAGTGGCAGCTTGAATAATTGGTGGAATGTACTCATGCATTACGTGTTGTATCATAAGACACACTTCATTACGTTGTTGAACTCTAAGCTCCCTTCCCTCATCATCCGAGTTAGATGAAGATGAAGAGGAATCGGTTGAGCTTTCGTTTAAACTGTTTGAATTCATTTTGTACGTAAGAAATGTAAGATAGAGTGAGGTTTGCTAATAGTAACTGCAAACGATTTATGTGTTTGTGTGTAAAAAAAATGAAAGAATGGTGTTTATTTATAGTGAACTAATTTGTAATTCTTCTTCAGAAATAACTAAATATAAAGAGACAAAGATCACATGGGCTATGACAAACAATGAATTACAACCACACAGAAATTGAATGGAGAAGAAGGGTTTCACATGGGCTATGACCAACACTGGATTAGAACCACACATAAATTGAATGGAGAAGAAGGGTTTCACATGGGCTAACAAAGGGGAAATTAAGATACTGACACAATTATATATAAAGAGACAAATTGATATAATTGAATAAACAGAATAAGATCACATGGGCTATGAAAATGGGAAAGTGGAAAAGATCCATTTTAATGATTAATTGATAAAGTACAAACATAAGGAAATGAGTACAAGAGGTTGAATTGGAATTGAAAACTTATCACTACTGAAAATGAAGAACAACAAAGGAATTGAACACACTTAACTACAATAAAAATAAAGGACACTAAGCATCATTATTGAAACGTTGAATACTGTTCCGAAGTATTACTATCATTTCGTCTTCCCACTGTTCTCGGTTTACTTTCTGTTCTAGACGAGATAGTTGCTCCCAGTTGATCCTATATTGCTCTAGCTCAATTTTCCGTTGTTTCCTTGCCTCCTTGCGCTCCTGTATTTCAAGTCTCTTCATTTCTGCTTCGTTTGACACATTCATCGAATCCCCAAGTAGCTGCAATCGGCTGTTGAATGTTTCTAATTCCTTAAATGCTTTACTTGATGGAGCTTTACCCTTCAATCTCGACTTAGCCTTTTTAATACCTTCAGCACGAGCTACTCTCTCATCACCGACACCCACGCTGGTTGGTGTGGTAGGTGAGGAATTGTCACCCTCATCCCGTGTCCTCTTCCCACTACTTCCGCTCCCTACAGACTCATCCGTCAGTGGAGTTGAATGTGGACGTCCCACCGAAGGCTTGAATGTTTGTTGGTCCAAGAAAGACCGGAATTTGTCCTATTCCTTAATTGGATCCATTCCTCGTAGAAGGTGAATCGTCCGAATGAGTTCTCATGGATTTTGTGGGCCTCTTGGATAACATCATCTTCGTTATAGCCACTTCCCTTTCGCTCCCGGGCCTTATCATAGCTTCCGCACCACTTTAACACGGCTTCAGAGATTCGCATCCACCTTCCCTTAAAACTACTAATAGTTCGTAGGGATATTTCATCTGCATTCGATTCCGTGGCAGCATCGTATGCGTCCAAGACTCTCTTCCAAAATACACCCTTCTTTTGATTTGTGCCGGTAATTATGTCGGTGCTGGTGTTCATGTAGCCGGATATAAGAGCCGCAGTTTCTGATCGCGACCAACCTCTATTGTTTGAACCACTAACACGAAATTCCGGAGTTGATTGGAGTGGTTGCTGTAACTTTTGAGTGAAGTTTTTGGAGTCATGAGAGAAAGAACAGGAAGGTAGGGAATAATAGTACACCACCACCAACACCAAAACTGCATAATAATAGCAAGGAAATCCAGGTAACAATTAAAATAAAACAGAGAGTGAATGGAATTATGGGTTTCCTTTTCCAATTTAATTAAGATGATCAATTATTCCATGAACGCTTATAAGTCAAATCAAATAATTGAATGGAATAAATTTCAAGTCTTACCGATGACCAAAAGGAATTCAAATTACTTATTAGAATTAGATTCACCTAAGTGTAACAATTTCACAGGTTTCTAAATTAATCTAATTATGGTGATTACCAGTATACATAAACAAAGAAAATTAATGTCAAACACCGATTTAGAATTAGATTCACTTACACTGTTTTACACATCTCTGCTTCTATAAATTAGTCTCTGTAAAACATAAAACTCTGTTACAATAATAAACAAATACATTTCTCTAGCGTTCATCTGTTTCAAAAACAAAAATTTTACAAAAAAAATGTTGAAATCTAGTTTTTTCTCGGTTACAATTCAATTGTTTTTAAAAAATGATCAGACATTATCATGGGCTCATAGCTGACCCCTTGGAATATATATATTAACAGCTCTTACTTCTGATCAAAGCTTTACATTTTCCACTCTTACTCTTTCTCTCTTAATCTTCTTCGATTTCTTAGCTAGCTCTTGTAGTATACATTTCCACTCTTGTTAAGTGGCGGAGCAAGCTTTCGACCAAAATGGGTTCAAACAAATCTATATTAATTCTTTACCAAAAGTAAATAAATTTATTATCTTAAATTATTAATAATAAAATATTTATATAAACTTTCATAATGAATTAAAAATCCTAAAAACAAGTTCACACTATATTACATATTATATATTATATATTGCACATATATTAACATACAAATAGTATGTTTTATATTGATAGATTTCTCTGAAATTTGATATTGTATTTGTAGTACCCTAAAATTTTCTACTTTTAGCATGTGAGGTTGGTATCCTAATCAATGAAAATCTTAAATTTTAATTTCCATACTATAGATGTAATCAACAATACAATTAAAACGTTCTCAAAATCAATGCATTTACTTTTGTACAAGTAAACATAATTTTTTTTATGAATTTGTACAATATGACAAGAAATTACCTGAACATTTTTGCTAACAATTGAACAATACCCTTTCTTTAGAGTACTACTACCATAGTACGACAATGGAGTAGATGTATATATATATGTATATATATGAATTTTAAATATGAATTATATATATATATGCATATATATGAATTCTATGAACAAAAAACTTATAAACAACCATATAATGTTGAAACCATAAACATAATAAATCAATATTCGGAGTGACTTATTTTAGTATCTCTTGCATAGTCTGAGCCCACAACAATGACAGGTGAGTTATGTGCTGATAAGTTGGCCTTCAAGTTGTTAACAATATTGGCAAAATCTTGCAAGGATTGTTTGACAGATAAACAATCTCTAATATGATGATCTGCCATGGCTAGCTCAATTGAATTCCTTCAAGTTGTTAACAATATTGGCAAAATCTTGCAAGGATTGTTTGACAGATAAACAATCTCTAATATGATGATCTGCCATGGCTAGCTCAATTGAATTCAAGTGTATACAATTTGTCTATGAATTGTTGCTAAATAATTTAATTTAGAGGGACATTAATAATTTTTTGTCATAACATTATAACAAGATCTTCACTTGAAAGTTGAAACATCTTTACTTGACAAGACTTAAACATCATACATTGAGAATTATTTACAAAGTTTTTATTTTTTTAAAATTGACTTTGACATTTAGTGTATACAATTTGTCTCTGAATTATTTCTAAGTAATGTAAATAGTTTAATATTTTTTTCGTCATAATGAGCTCTTCACTTGAAGCACTTTCATTTGACAAAATTCATACCTCAAACATCAAACCTCTTGGGTCTAAGGTAATGATGTTATCAAATACCTATTGAGAGCCTTGCTTGATAATTAGGTAAGTATAGTTAATTTGACAAGCTAGCAGATCAATATTCTCTCTCAAATTTCCTAGGGTTTCTAGGGTTTTCTTTGTTCTTGAAGTTTTTTTTTAACATCATCCTACCTTTTTCCACCAATTGTGTTAATTGATTCTTGGTTGCTCCTCTATTGGACCAAGTAATCAATCTTTATTCTCTCTCTACATCCTTAATTATAAGGTATTTTTTAATACCTTATTCTCTGTGACAAGGTTTCTTAGTGCCCAAGGGTGTTCTTCAGCAACTCCACCTTCCAATTTTCTTACTTGTTCCTTCCTTGCTACACGTGGGCTACATGCAATTCGAATTAGTGTCTCATTTCCTTTTCTGAGGATTTTTTTTGGTTTTACCAAGCTAAGAAATCACCTTCTTCCTTTACTCCTTATTCTCAAAGTTAATTTTACTTCTACTACTACTGTTCTTTATTCCTTGCTTTGACACTCTTTCTCTTTAAATTCTCTATTAAATTATGTCCTCTCTGTCACTTTAAAATGGCTAACTTGAATCGTTGGATTGTGTATCAAATGGGGGTTTATTTGAATGAACCTTTGGAGAATTATATTACTAATATCGATTGGAACAAAGCGGTTGTGGGGCGATTCTTTGGGCCCAATCCTTCTAGCCGTACGATGGTTCAACAGATGGTCGACATGCAATGGCTTTTTAGAGGTAATATTGTCGTTCATCGTGTACTGGTAATTACTTTATTTTTGCATGCTTGCTTTGGCGGACGTAGAGGCTTTACTTGAGCAACACACCTTTATTTTGGATGGTAGAATTGGCGATGTTCGTAGGTGTAATAGGTTTACTGTACCTGCCAATGTTAATTTTGATATAACTAGATTGTGAGTTAGAGTCTATGGCCTTCCTTTTGGGTATCTTATTCCTGAATGGGCTGTTAAAACCCTAGAACTGGTAGGGCTTGTTGAGACTATCAAATATGATGGGGATGGGCTTCCGAATGAGCCTGAGTTCTAAGGGCAAATTCTGGTCGATCTGTTCCTGCTGAATTCAAACATATTTGGATTTACTTTAGGTATGAAGGTGTTTTTACATTTTGCAAGAAGTGGGGTTGTGTGGGTCATTATAAGGAAATTTGTATATGCTCGGATTATGTTGCGGCTAGGCATGTTCATTCTCGGATGGAAGCCATTGAATCTCAAGGTCATATTGTTATTTATAGTCCGAATAATAGGCCCTTATATACGAAGATGGTGGAGGGAACTCAAGAGAATTTTAATAACTCGTAATACAAGGGTTAACCTACTTATCTTGGCGCAAGATTTCAAGTATCATGATGATAGTTCGGGTAATGATGATGCTAACTTGGATGGTGATAACGAAGATATGGATAATGATGATGATAATCAAGATAATAATGAATCTGAACATGAGGATAATGACGACGAGCAGGAACCTCAAGATGAAAATCAAGATGGAGATGATAATACAGATTCAGATGAACCCGACAACTCTGATTCGGACTCTTCTAGAGCAGGGGATAACAATGATAATATGTCGAATGGTCATGCTAATAGTGGTGATCATAATCAGGATACAAATGATACTCTTGAGCCTCAGTTTATTCCCATTAATGGGGTATACCAGAATGGGTATATGTCTCACCTAATTTTGAATGTTTAGTCCTTTCCTTCTAATTCTGTTTATGACTCTGCTTCTGAGCAAGGCACTAACCATCGCTCTTCTTCTGAAACGAACCTAACTACACCGGAGTCGTATCACAATCCTCAGTCAACTCGCTTTGATGAAGAGAATAGGGCTGCTATCCCTCGGGATGATCCTTATGCTCCTTTCACTGCTAAGCACTCTGGTATTAAATTTGGTGGGGGGTTCCGAATATCAGCAGACCTGGAGGAATGTTTTCTCTCGGATTGCTCTGGCACCGAAGAATTGGTTCTTCCCCCTGTTGTTTGCACACCTACAGCTGCTGCAACACCTGCTTTGTTCGAAAATTTGTCATTAAATGTCAATTCGGAAGGCCTGCTGCCCTTTAATATGCAGGCCAATGTATATTCGCAACAACAACAAATGGAATTCGACACTTTGTCGCATAGAAGGAGGTCTCATGCCCCTTTACATCGATGCCACTCTTATGATCAGGATCCCTTCTTTGGGTATCATGGCTCGACTTGGTCTCAAAAAAGGAGGAAAATTAAGGTTCTTAATTTTCAGAGTAAAGGTGGTTTCACAATGCCATCCTCTTCCTTGTGCCAGCCACCTCTAGCAAAGTCCAACTCCGATGTCTCTACTGCAGCTCATATGTCTTTGAATGGTTGCTCTTCTACTAGTCTTCAGCGTTCTTCTTCTGGTTTTATGGGGTGAGCAGGGAGGAAAAGGAAGGGTAAAGAGCCTACTGGTGCTTGTTACCGTTGTCTGAAGATAGGTTCGCTTCTAAGGCATTTCATAATGGTACGAGTCCCACTTTGCCTTGCTTAAATCCGGAATTTTCAAGCTCTTTTGGTTCGGAGGCTGGCCCTTCACAGCCCTCCAAGGTCTTATGAAGATCACATCATGGAATTGTCGGGAACTAAATGACCAAAGTTCTCATAAGCTTCCGTTTGTGTTTTGGTTACTACAATCTTTTGTGCCTAATTTTTTGTTTTTGCGTGAAACTAAGGTTTCGGTTTCAGTTGTGACTAGCTTACTTATTAGTTTTAGTCCTAAGTCGATTTTTGGGGTCGACTCAGTGGGTACTAGCGGCGGTTTAGTGGTTTTTGGGTATGGTTCGAAAGATGTATCTTGTGTTTTTTGTTGTTCAAATGTTGTACTCTGTATTGTAAAACTTACTAATAGAAATAGTAAATGTGTGATGTTTGTTTATAGGTGTAGACACCTAAAAATGTCTCCCTAAAACCAAACCCGATGATGAACAACCTTTCACCGCCACTATTGGTCAGGTTCAGTATTTAATCCCGAGAGTGCTTAAAATATCGTATTTAATTAAACTCAATTTTGGAATAGTCCATGAATCAGTCTTGATGTTTGGTCAAAGCATAGTTTTACTTTCAGCCCAAACTTATTATTTAATTTTAGCCCAAACCTTTTTTTATTGTTTTATTATTTTGGCCCAAACTTTTTATTTATTTCAGCCCAGATAATAATAAAATCAGAAAATAGCCCGAATTTATCAATCGACACTTAAAATGTTGTACGAAATTAGGGTTAAAAATGAATTTAGACAAAAAAGCGGACTGAAAATTCCCGCGTCACGGCAACTGTCCACCGTGTGACGGGAAACTTTCCCGCATAACGGTGGGGTTCCCCGTGACACGGGACACCTGCTGTGACACGGGGGTTTCCGTGTCCTTTCCGCGTAAACCTTAACGCGTTTTCTCTCCCGTTCAGCAAATATTTCCCGTGTCACACAAAAGTGCACCGTGTCACGGGAATGTTTCCCGTCTGACGGTGGGATTTCCCATGTCACGGTACACTTTGTCGTGTCGCGGGATACTTTTTTAGGGTTTTTATCATTTTAGGGTTCCGTGTGTTCCCTCAGCGCATTTTCTCTATAAATACCCCCTTATTTCTGATGTATGGGGCATCAATTATTCTCGATTTTTTTTTCTCTCTTCTATGTTGTAGCCTAAACACTAGCCTACCCTTATTCTTTAAAAATTCCTTCTACAAGAACTCCCATGAGTCCATACTTTTCTCGTGGTTCTATCCTTAAGCCAAGGCGTGAAAGGTAGAACTGTTTAAGGGTTTGGCCCCAAATCAATTCTATTTAATTTAATTTAATTTAATTATTGTTTTATTATTATTTCCTTGAAGTTACTAACTCGTTTATTATTTTGTAGTTGCAAGCAAACAGAATCAAAATAAGAATTATGTTCCTTTTATTTCTATCATATTTCTAACGATTTTATATTGTTGGAATTATTGTTAAATTGCTTCCAATATTAATGTTTATTCTATTATTATTTATGATCACCATACTGCACGTTTAAAGGAGAATATGTAATTGAAAATCACGCCTAATAAGATAATTTGGACAACCGGTTTAGGTTCCTTTTTAATCTTATTGTTTTATTCAAGTGATCACAAATATTTTACAACTATGTGTTGCATTAATATTCAACCAATTAAGCATAATAATAGTTTGGAGCAAATTAAATATTTGTTTGCATGCTTTTGAGATCGCAGGAATCACTTTTCACTATAAGAATCGAGTAGAGGCCAATACGAGCGAATGTGACTCCATGACTCACTTCGTACCATCATCCCCGATCCTCCTTTTGTGGTTCCGAACCATATAAATTTAGTAATCTCATGGATTATGAATGGGGTGTAACCTTCACGGGTCAATCGTTGTTGCCTTCGTTGTCCCTTTATCGTGGTTGCCTTTTTATGATCCGTGAACGATTTACAAGTTCCTTAAAAACTTGTTGGTGGCTCCCTACTTTCCTTGTCCCTAATCGTATATGTCAATTCCCACTTCCTATGAGTGCCAAGCATATTCACACATGCTTTAACGTAGGCGCACTTCAAACGACGCCTACAATTTGGCGACTCTCCTGGGGAGGATTCTTGGTTATTTATCGATTTGAGTGATCGGTATTTAATTAAGATGAGTGGATGAGACTTGAAAGATTCTTAAAAAATATTCCTGTGATTAATTTGGAATTTTTGCATAAGCATAGACGTTTTAACGTCGCGTTTAGGTCTGTCCCGTAGGAAAAACTGAATAACTTGATTGCGTACGAAGGAAAACAGGGCACCAGTCAGATTTTATGACAGTGTGCACCATCTGACAGTGTGCAGTACCGTGGCACGTGAATCTCTACCGTGTCACGGTAGTCCTAAAATCAGTCTGGTGGCTTGTTTTATCTTCTCACAGTCAACTTCCTTCGATTTTTCTAAAAAAACGTGTGTGTCCTACATGCGTCTTAGCCCCGGGGGATTTAAGCTCTATCAACCCAAAAACGCTCATGGCAATAAGGGTTCATCCGAGTTATTAAATCCACCCAAACCATGGAGTCTAGTTCGATGTCATCACGAACTCGCGGAGCCGCCCGTTGGCATACACCCTCAAGGGAGGCTGCCTTGCTAACGCGTCCAAACTCTTAACCATGGTACCCTATTGACAACAAATAAACCTGACCATAGTCGAACATAGAACTTGACCTTAGGTTGCGAACTATTCTTTGCATCATTGTGCCTACGTGTTTATGTTTGGTCGTTTTGATCCTAACCTTACAGATCTTTCTTTGTCTATGGTAGATTATTTTATGACTAACGATTGCCAATGGACCGTACTCATTTAGTAAAAAAAAAAACAAAATCCCGTGCCACGTCAGCATCCACCGTGGCACAGGAAAGTCCACCGTGTCATGGGAAAGTTCACCGTGTCACGGCAATTTCCACCGTGACACGGTGGATTTTCAGCAAAAAAAAAAAAATCCCCGTGCCACGTCAGCATCCACCGTGGCACGGGAAAGTTCACCGTGTCACGACAATTTCCACCGTGGCACGGTGGATTTCCAAAAAAAAAAATTCCCGTGCCACGGTGGATGTTGACGTGGCACGGGAATTTTTTTTTTTGGAAATCCACCGTGCCACGGTGGAAATTGTCGTGACACGGTGAACTTTCCCGTGCCACGGTGGATGCTGACGTGGCACGGGGATTTTTTTTTTGTCACGGCAATTTCCACCGTGACACGATGGATTTCCAGCACAAAAAAAAATCCCCGTGTCACGTTAGCATCCACCGTGGCGCGAGAAGGTTTACCGTGGCACGGGAAAGTTCACCGTATCACGGCAATTTTCATCGTGGCACGGTGGATTTCTGGAAAAAAAAAAAAGCCACCGCGTCACGGTAGCTTGTCTCGTGACACGGTACAGTTTTCCGTGTCATGGTGCCCTTGAAATAATTTCAGTCAACTTTTTTAAGTCTTCCGTGTTAATTTGGTCCTCGTGTCAGTAATTTTTGTTATTGTTCACATGTCTAGCCATACGATCATACCACGAGTCTTATAACATCACTTAGTCACTCACGAGTCAAGTATAGTCCACACACTTTCTTTATGTTCCGACTTGAGTTGTGCACCAGGTTGTTTATGACCCTACATTAGGTTCATGAACCCTTTTTTCGTCATAATAAAAAAATGAATGGAGTTTTTTCACGTGTTTTCAAATGTTTATTTTTTCCTTCCTTTCCTATCTTGAGTAATGAGTCAAATAATTAAGTGAATTATTTTATTTCACAGTACTTGGTCAAGGAACAGGGATAGATTAATACGGTTCGAGTCATTGCAACAACAATCTCTCAGATCTAATAGGCGTTCAAAGATAACTTTTCCATCTCCACTACTTATCACCTTTCAATGGCCACTAAAGAAGATATTGAGAACACCAACAAATCCATCGAGGCACTGTCTTCCATGATGCAAACCCTTACCACTAGGGTCACTACCATGGAACAAAACAAGGTCACTGTTTCCACCCTTAACAAACTAAAGGAACAAATGAGTAAGATTTCTGAGGATTTCAAATGTGTTCAACATTATCCTTGAAAGGCTTGAATTCATATTTGATTATTGATTTTATTTGGTAAAGCCTCTTCAAATTCTAGTTTGTAAATACCTTTTAGCTTTTTTTTTTCCACACTACTTATTTATGTTTATTGACAATAACATAAAATATATACCATTTGTCTTTGCATTATACATAGTTTTTTTTAAAGTGACTTTTGACATAAGTTTATATAATTTGTTTTTTTTTACATCAAAATAAAAATATAGGACTACGTTACAAAGCTTGACAAACTAGTTCTACAACTATTAGCAATATCATGTGCTGTTTTAACACGCTCCCTATCTACTTTCAAATTACACACCTCTGAAATTTAAGGCCTCACTGTTGAATGCCTTCAAAAGTCCAAGGATTACTAATAAACCCATTTGTGTCTCCCCAAAACCAAACCCAGTGATAAATATCTTTCACGTTGAATGATGATCGAATGAAGTGAAAGTGTGAAAAGTCTAGTGTTGCGGTAGTTTTTATCTAAAACCTTTCATTATGTTTTCGAAAACCCTCTCTATTTTATAAAAACATCCAATCAAGTTCAGTTTAGTACATGATAAGGGTCCAATAAGGGTGTAGTTGAATGGGGATTGAAAAAATCTTTCCAACAATATATTATAAGCCCAATTCCGATGAATGATGAGGAAGTTATGACCAAAATACTAAACTGGGCCCAAGCCGGATTTTACCTACGACCCAATGATCATGTGTGGAGGGTCCAAGGGTTTAATCATATTCCTAAAATAATTAGGATTGATTAAAAGCTTCTATAAGTTTCTAAAATATCATAATTATCCTCATTGAAAAGATAAGATCTAAGAGTTTGAAATTGAATAAAATTCCTCTTTTTGAGAGTCCTAATTCTATTCGAATTTAAAGATGTTCGAAGATGATTAGATGTTATTTTCGTGCCTCATAATCTTTATCTAAATTTTATATGGTTGGATAGATCTTTAAATTATCTTTCCAATGATATATTATAATATTAATTCCAAGCTATAACGAAAAAGATATGAAAGAAATACAAAATTCTATCCAAAACTAACACCCTTCCACTATTTCGGCAATATCTTTTTATCTAAAAAATATTTTAATCTGATTCTAATTTGGTTGAAAAGTAGATTTCAAGAGATTTCCAACGACATATTATATGCCTTATTTGGACTTCTGGATCAAAAGATATGATAAAAACAAAATCCACAAAAAACTGTTTCAACGCCAAATAGCATGTTAGTATCATGTTAGGGCTAAAGCTTAATCTTTATTGTATCAATGTAGAAAGCACGCTTAGATTTTGTTTAATTCCTAGTATCCTGATATGATGTTATGATTGCTTTCTAGTATCATGTTTAGGTTGCTTTTTTCTCTTTCTAATAGCATGTTAGTATCATGTTAGGGCTAAAGCTTTGATCTTTATTGCTTAGTGACATGTTAGGGTTTGTTATTAATCTTGTTAGTATCATGCCTAGGATCTTGCTACTGTTATTATGCTTTAGCGTTAATATGATTTGTTAACATGTTGTTTGATGTATATTATTGTTATTGCTTGATCACGCCTTTTATACAGGTTTAAAGGGATTTTGTACTTGTACTCACACCTAATAAGATAATTAATAATTCGATTTAGGCTAATACGATTTTCATTCAAGTGATCGCTAATAATAGTTTTATTTGTGTATTAATATTCAACCAACATAGATTAAACAGGTTTAGGGTTAACCTAATGATTGCATGTTAGTCAGAAAGTGCACATGAATACGAGTAGAATAAAGTAGAGGCTTAATTTTATAGGGCGGGTTCTTTCTATTTTAGATTGGATTCGTACCCTCATTCCCGAACACCAGTCATGGTTCCAGACCTATTGGAGTTGATGATCTCATGGATCGTTAATGGGTGTAACCTTCACCCAGTGAACGGTTCACAAGTTCCTAAAACTTGTTGGCGACTCTTTTGCTCTAGCTTCTTTCCCTTTGGACGCCACCATGCTTAAGTGTATGATCACAGTGGGGTTAAAGTTTGAGACAATGCTTGAAGTATTCCCTACAACACCCCATTGCATAGAATCATCACCAGCTCACAAGAATATGTAAAATAACAATGTTGGCGCAACCTTTAGAGATAGCCCATCTAAGAGCATATAGGAGAGAAAATGCTTCCGCATGTAGAGCCGAAATTTTCCTGCCAAAAGATCCTCCACAATCCTTGAATACCCCTCCATTTGTATAGACAACCCACCCTAATCTCGCATTTCCTGAGTGCTTTTGCCAAGATCCATCAATCACCACTGTCATCCCCGTCCCCTCGTCCTGCGGTCTAGTTGAATGATAAGCATGTTGTCCTATTGAAGAATGAAAAAAACCTGGAGGGGGGCTCGAGTGCATGATTCCTGATATTTCAGACGAGGTAATACCCTCTTTATCCTGAAACACTTGTAACTCCTGTGTCATTGCCCTTAGTGTAGCACTAAAATGAGTTAAAGACCATTCTTCACCCTTAAATACTCGTGAAATACTAGAGGCCCAGATACTCCACAAAAAACTGACAAACTCCTCCAAACTGTCACTATGTAACCCATCCTTACTATAAAACAGCAAGATATATTTATAAATCCATTGTTGTAGTGAAATGGACTCATTTAGATCTGATTGAATACGTAGAGAGCACGTCGTACTCCAAGCATGTTGAACTAAGGGGCAGAGCCGAAAGAGATGTTGCATATCCTCTAGGTCCCCCTCACAGTAATCACAGACTGGATTAACATTAATCCCTTAATGATGCAAATTAGCCTTTACCGCAAGCCCATTCATAACCAATTTCCACAAGAAAAGGCTCCACTTAGGGGGTATGTGAAGTCGCCATAAGATGTTGAAAAAATCTCTACCATTATCTGTCAAAAGAGAGTTCCTAACATCCTGCATAAGAAAAGCATACCCCGAATTAAGACTAAACTTACCAGATTTATGGTGCAACCAATACGCGAAGTCTTCTTCCCTTTGTTCCAGGAGTTCAATATCTAGGATTTCCTTGGCACTCCTCCACTCAAATTTCTCTCGGACTAAGCTAGCATTCTTGGAGAGGGAGCCACTCACTATCATGTCCTTTACCATCCCTCTTCCCACCCCTCGCAGGGCCTAGTTAGACCGCAAAACAAGGACTTTGCCATTGACCCAAGCCATCCCTGCTAATATAATCATCTCACCGGATCCAACCTTCCACTCGAATCCACTCATAAGTCTTGTAGCAGATTGGTGGAGACCCCTCCTTCCCCATGAGGGCTTTCCATTCCTAAGCTTGGGCAGATTCCCAATACTCAAGAACAAATTTTGTTCGCTGTTGAAAACCCCTAATACCAAGAGTTGGTGTTTGCACTGCATTTTGTAAAATTTGAAAAGCAAGGCATCATTTAAGGCCTCCATAGATCTAACTCCCAGCCCACCCATACCCTTAGGCTTCTGCAAGGTGTCCTTATTAACCAAGAGCACGCTCTTTACCCCGTTTGAAGCCCAAAAGAAGCGACCTATTAGTGATTCAATCGATTTAGAAATCGAGATAGGGAGTTTAAAGCATTCCATAACATGAGAAGAGATACCTATTAGCACCGTATTAATAAGGATTAGCTTTGCCACTTGAGAAAGTCTTAAGCTGCTCCAAGTAATAATTTTCGAAGCAATCTTGTCCACTAGGTAACAGAAGGCATCACTTTTCTTAATCCCAATATCATTAGGAGCCCCAAGATGGCGTTCCAGATTGTCAACAGTATTTATCTGAAGAATGGCCTTGAGCACGGTCTTCTCAGAATCTAAAATTGTCGGGCTGAAATTCATAAAGGATTTGTTTAAGTTTAGTTGTTGACCCGAAGCCTTCTCAAACCTTGAAAAAATAGAAACGATGTTCTAGAAAAAATCTTGAATTGCCTTAAAAAAGAGCATAGCATCATCTACAAAAAATAGGTGAAAGATGGACGGAGTTCTTCGCGAAACCCGCACACCCTTAAACAACTTGATATCTTCTACCAGTAGCAGCATCCTTGACAAAATGTCCATACAAAACTAGAATAGGTATGGGGATAGAGGATCTCCTTGACGAAGCCTACAAGAGGGGGTGAATGAGTTAGAAACCCTACCATTAATGAGGGTTTTGTATGAAACTGTTGAGATGTATTAAGACACCCATTGAACCCAGGTCGCTGGTAAGAACTTGTAGAAGAAAATCCCAATCCACTCTATCATATGTCTTTGACATATCCAATTTAAGAACTTCCATAGGAACCTTGGTTTTACTAGTGTTGACATGATGAACCAGTTCATGGCTTAAAAGGATATTATCTTCCACATACCTCCCTGGTATGAAAGCATGTTGATAATCAGTAATAAGAGTCGGAAGAGTCGATTTCATCCTGTTCACCAGACACTTTGCGATGCATTTATAGATGGTGTTGCAAAGACTTATGGGACGGAAATCAGAGGCCATCTCCAGACAGTCCACCTTGGGAATCATCACAAGGAGAGAGGCATTTAGCTCCGTTAGAAGAAAACCTGTTTGAAAGAATTGTTAAACCGCTTTTATAACCGAGCTCCCGACATTGTTCCAATGAATATGAAAGAGTTCTGCAATAATCCCATCTGGCCCAGGTGACATCTATTGATGAATGGAGAAAACCGCCTTTATAATCTTAGCATGCAGAAAAGGTTTTATTAGGTCATCCGCCATCTCTAGGTCCAAGTGTGGAAGATCAACCTCCTTCAAAATCAAACCTGCGGTATTATCCTTATTACCCAAATTGCTTCTATCCGGTTTACGAACTTTTTTTAAATTTGTTTGAATTAGAGAAGCAATATTCTCCTATACTGTATTCCACTCATTAACCTCATTACGTAAAGTAACGATCTCCCATTTCTTCTTTCGTTACATAACTCGATCAAACATCATAGAAGTAGGTAAGTCCCCATACTTCACCCACCTATTTTTCAGTCGTTGCTACCAGTATAAAAATTCAACTTTGCACTGAGGGACCATCCTTTTCACTGAGTTTACATAATTTCCCCCTCCGACACCGTAGTAACCGCACCCTCTTCACGTATAAGCTCCGTGGTAACTCGACGCCAATTAACTCCTTAAGTGTGTTTATTATCCAAACACCACTTTTTAGCCTTATGTTTAAAGCTCTTTGATATTGTTAGTGAGCAAAAACATATTCGATCCCCTCACTTCCGCCTGCCATATCTCCGTAGCAAAATTAATAATATCCGGATTTTTTAAACACAAACTCTCAAGTTGATAAGGGCGGTTCGGTTTTGGTGTTGTAGGATCTGAATTGTAGATAATGGTCGCATGATCCGAAACAATGATAGGTTCATGAAAAACTCAACCCTATGAAAAATCATAAAACCATTGCGGTGAGCAATAGGCCGACTCTATCTAAGTGTTCCATAATCCAAACCGTATCAAGTCTCTTGTTATTCCAAGTATATCTTTGTCCCGAAAAAGGAACCTTTATTAATTTAATCTCCATTCTCCAATCTAAGAATTTATCAAGACCCCGTATGAGAGGGGATCCACCTAATTTATCTTGCAAGAATTCGAGTTGGTTAAAATCCCCAATTATTAAACAATTGGGAGTAATTGAAAAAGGGTTAAAAGCTACCCCCAAATCCTATGTCTATCTTCTACTTTAGGCTCTCCATAAAAAAAAAAAATCATTACTATTACTTCCTTTTGCATCAGTCAGAGTACATAATAGAAAATTAGGAGAAGAAACAACAAGAGAAACAACTCTTAAATACCAACTAAACAAAGCTAAACCACCTTTACTACCTAATGAGTCAACCCCACAAGAAAAATTTGGGGACAACGGTTCAACTAAGGCTTTTACACTATTGAAAGCCATTTTTGAATTTGACAAAAAAAAAAGAAGGAAGTTTAATACTCAAAATCCACACAAGGTATGGATGTGTAGGGAATAGTGTGTCATTAAGCCCCCTACAATTCCAAGAGACAATCTTCATTTGTCCTTCAAGGACTGATCTGGTGCAGTCACCTCACCCATCTGAGCATCCGAAGAGCCAAAAATAATATGTTGAACCTCTAAGTCCACATCATCAACATAAGCACCATAGTACCTAGAACAAGCCTCATCACTGCATTGGCGTTTTGGTGCTGTTGAGTCAGCAGAAGAACTAGAAGCAGAGCGCTTCTTTTTCCCTTTCAGATCCAGCTTCTTCTTGTTTTTGGAATAAACAGGGATCTCCCATTGCCTATCCATGCGGACATCCGAAATAGCCTTGATTTAAATTTTCAAGAACCAGGCTTATCTCTCGACCACAACACAAATCCGCCCTTGTCAGCTCATCGGTTCAGAATTCGAAGCCTTTTACCGCCTACCCAAGATAGATCATAAGAACTAGCACGAACATTATTATCATCACAATTATAGATGGAGGAATCAATCTTCTCTCTACTTCGTTTGTTAAATTAGGATTTTGCAAAACATGAGAGTTTAACAAATCATCAAAGTTGATTGAATGAATCGGAGAAACCGGTGAGTTTAGAGGATTGTTTGACAGATAAATAGTCTCTAATCCAATGATCTATAGTTATTAAAATTATTTAATTAAGAAGTCAAATAAATTAATTTCCTAAAATGAAATAGAAGTCAAATATACGAATGGAGTCATGAGAGAAAGAACAGGAAGGTAGGGAATAATAGTACACCAACACCAACACCAAAACTGCACAATAATAGCAGGGACATCCAGATAACAAGAAACATAAAACAGAGAGTGAATGGAATTATGGGTTTCCTTTTCCAATTTAATTAAGATGATCAATTATTCCATGAACGCTTATAAGTCAAATCAAATAATTGAATGGAATAAATTTCAAGTCTTACCGATGACCAACAGGAATTCAAATTACTTATTAGAATTAGATTCACCTAAGTGAAACAATTTCAAAGGTTTCTATCTTAATCTAATCATGGTGATTACCAGTATACATAAACAAAGAAAATTAACGTCAAACACCGATTTAGAATTAGATTCACTTACACTGTTTTACACGTCTCTGCTTTTATAAATTAGTCTCTGTAAAACATAAAACTCTGTTACAATAATAAACAAATACATTTCTCTAGCGTTCATCTGTTTCAAAAAAAAAAATTTACAAAAAATGTTGAAAGCTAGTTTTTTCTCGGTTACAATTCAATTGTTTTTAAAAAAAGATCAGACATTCTCATGGGCTCATAGCTGACCCCTTGGAATATATATATTAACAGCTCTAACTTCTGATCAAAGCTTTACATTTTCCACTCTTACTCTTTCTCTCTTAATCTTCTTCGATTTCTTAGCTAGCTCTTGTAGTATACATTTCCACTCTTGTTAAGTGGCGGAGCAAACTTTCGACCAAAATGGGTTCAAACAAATCTATATTAATTCTTTACCAAAAGTAAATGAATTTATTATCTTAAATTATTAATATTAATATTTATATAAACTTTCGTAATGACTTAAAAATCCTAAAAACATGTTCACACTATATTATATATTATATATTGCACAAATATTAACATACAAATAGTATGTTTTATATTGATAGATTTCTCTGAAATTTGATATTGTATTTGTAATACCCTAAAATTTTCTACTTTTAGCATGTGAGGTTGGTATCGGATCCTAATCAATGAAAATCTCAAATTTTAATTTCCATACTATAGATGTAATCAACAATACAATTAAAACGTTCTCAAAATCAATGCATTTACTTTTGTACAAGTACACATAATTATTTTTATGAATTTGTACAATATGACAAGAAATTACCTGAACATTTTTGCTAACAATTGAACAATACCCTTTCTTTAGAGTACTTCTACCATAGTACGTCAATGGAGTGGATAAAGACAGGGCTCCAATAGTAATCTTTGGGTATATCAATTTGAACCATGTTGCTAAGGTTCTATATATGTATGTATATGTATGTATATATGTATATATATGTATATATATACATATATATACATATACATATACATATACATACATATACACATACATATACATATATATACATATACATATACATATATATATATATATATATATATACATATATGAATTTTATGAACAAAAATTTTATAAACAACCATATAATGTTGAAACCATAAACATAATAAATCAATATTCCGAGTGACTTATTTTAGTACCTCTTGCATAGTCTGAGCCCACAACAATGACGGGTGAGTTACGTGTTGATAAGTTGGCCTTCAAGTTGTTAATAATATTGGCAAAATCTAGCAAGGATTGTTTGACAGATAACCAATCTCTAATCCAATGATCTGCCATGGCTAGCTCAATTGAATTCAAGTGTATATAATTTGTCTATGAATTGTTGCTAAATTATTTAATTTAGAGGGACATTAATAATTTTTTGTCATAACATTATAACAAGATCTTCACTTGAAAGTTGAAACATCTTTACTTGACAAGACTCAAACATCATACATTGATAATTATTTACAAAGTTTTTATTTTTTTAAAAATTGACTTTGACATTTAGTGTATACAATTTGTCCCTGAATTATTGCTAAGTAATGTAAATAGTTTAATATTTTTTTCGTCATAATGAGCTCTTCACTTGAAGCACTTTCATTTGACAAAATTCATACCTCAAACATCAAACCTCTTGGGTCTAAGGTAATGATGTTACCAAATATCTATTGAGAGACTTGCTTGATAATTAGGTAATTATAGTTAATTTGACAAGCTAGAAGGTCAATATTATCTCTCAAATTTCCTAGGGTTTCTAGGGTTTTCTTTGTTCTTGAAGTTTTTTTTAACATCATCCTACCTTTTTCCACCAATTGTGTTAATTGATTCTTGGTTTCTCCTCTATTTGACCAAGTAATCAATCTTTATTCTCTCTCTACATCCTTAATTATAAGGTATTTTTTAATACCTTATTCTCTGTGACAAGGTTTCTTAGTGCCCAAGGGTGTTCTTCAGCAACCCCACCTTCCAATTTGCTTACTTGTTCCTTCCTTGCTACACGTGGGCTACATGCAATTCGGATTAGTGTCTCATTTCCTTTTCTGAGGATTTGTTTTGGTTTTACCAAGCTAAGAGCATCTTTAAGGGTGAACATTTTAATAGTTCACAATGAGTGAACAAATAAGGTGGTGGCTTAATGGCAAACTCTTTAATTGTTCATGTTGAGTGGTCATGGGTTCGATTGCAGGAGCAAGCACTTGCATGAATTAATTCGCTGTGGGCCCACCAATATTTTGGACTGATATTCATGCAAAACGACGTCGTTTTGCTGTTTCATGTTGCAAAACGACGTCGTTTTGCTGTTTCATGTTGCAAAACGACGTCGTTTTGCTGTTAAAGGTCAGAAAAAAAAATAGAAATCAGCGGCTGGGAGCGCGCCACTTGGCCCAGCCGCTGCTTGACACGTGTGTACTGTTTTAAATATATCCGTCGTAATTTTACAACGGATATATTTTACAAAATACAAATAAAAAAAAAAAAAAAATTACCAACGACTCTATTTTTTTCCCCTCTAAAAATAGACACCCATATTGATATACTTTTTTCAACTTTGAAAATTCATTTTTTTCTACTATATTTTTCTCTTCAAAAATCCCCTCTATAATTACCAATATTATTATTATTTATACCAATATTAATATTATTATTGTTATTATTATTTTTAATTATTATCATTAATATTATTATTATCGTTACTATTATTTTTATTATTATCGTTATTATTATTATTATTATTATTTTTATTATTATCGTTATTATTATTTTTATTATTATCGTTATTATTATTATTATTATTATTATTATCGTTATTATTATTATTATTATTATTATTATTATTATCGTTATTATTATTGTTATTATTATTATTATTAAATTTTTATTTTTTCCAAATATAAATTATAATTATGGATGCTAATACCAACCCCAAAACAAATAGAAAGAAGAAAAAAATATTGAGTCAAAATATGATCCCGAATTAAGCCAATTTTCCTCCAATTCACCCAAATTTTTCACAAACACCCACAAATATTCCCCATAATTTTTCTGGAGTTTATCCTCAAATACCCCAGTCAAGTTTCCCAAATAATCCACCAAATTTCCCTCAAAATTTTAATTTTTCTCAAAGCAGTTCAAATTTCCCACATCCATCCATGATACCAATGGGTTACGGTGAATATGGTGCTGCATCAGGTTATTTTCCGTCACAACAACCGAATCCCAATATTTGGGAATCGAGCAATGTCTTATCTGAGGAAGATGAGGCAAATGAAGAATGCGAGGATGATGGTGAGGGAAATGAAACTCCTTCTCCCCATCAAAACTTCACTCAAATGTTACAGCAACCACTCCAATCAACTCCGGAATTTCGTGTTAGTGGTTCAAACAATAGAGGTTGGTCGCGATCAGAAACTGCGGCTCTTATATCCGGCTACATGAACACCAGCACCGACATAATTACCGGCACAAATCAAAAGAAGGGTGTATTTTGGAAGAGAGTCTTGGACGCATACGATGCTGCCAGGGAATCGAATGCAGATGAAATATCCCTACGAACTATTAGTAGTTTGAAGGGAAGGTGGATGCGAATCTCTGAAGCCGTGTTAAAGTGGTGCAGAAGCTATGATAAGGCCCGGAAGCGAAAGGGAAGTGGCTATAACGAAGATGATGTTATCCAAGAGGCCTACAAAATCCATGAGAACTCATTCGGACGATTCACCTTCTACGAGGAATGGATCCAATTAAGGAAGTGGGACAAATTCCGGTCTTTCTTGGACCAACAAACATTCAAGCCTTCGGTGGGACGTCCACATTCAACTCCACTGACGGATGAGTCTGTAGGGAGAGGAAGTAGTGGGAAGAGGACACGGGATGAGGGTGACAATTCCTCACCTACCACACCAACCAGCGTGGGTGTCGGTGATGAGAGAGTAGCTCGTGCTGAAGGTATTAAAAAGGCTAAGTCGAGATTGAAGGGTAAAGCTCCATCAAGTCAAGCATTTAAGGAATTAGAAACATTCAACAGCCGATTGCAGCTACTTGGGGATTCGATGAATGTGTCAAACGAAGCAGAAATGAAGAGACTTGAAATACAGGAGCGCAAGGAGGCAAGGAAACAACGGAAAATTGAGCTAGAGTAATATAGGATCAACTGGGAGCAACTATCTCGTCTAGAACAGAAAGTAAACCGAGAACAGTGGGAAGACGAAATGATAGTAATACTTCGGAACAATATTCAACGTTTCAATAATGATGCTTAGTGTCCTTTATTTTTATTGTAGTTAAGTGTGTTCAATTCCTTTGTTGTTCTTCATTTTCAGTAGTGATAAGTTTTCAATTCTAGTTCAACCTCTTGTACTCATTTCCTTATGTTTGTACTTTATCAATTAATCAGTAAAATGGATCTTTTCCACTTTCCCATTTTCATAGCCCATGTGATCTTATTCTGTTTATTCAATTATATCAATTTGTCTCTTTATATATAATTGTGTCAGTATCTTAATTTCCCCTTTGTTAGCCCATGTGAAACCCTTCTTCTCCATTCAATTTCTGTGTGGTTCTAATCCAGTGTTGGTCATAGCCCATGTGAAACCCTTCTTCTCCATTCAATTTCTGTGTGGTTGTAATTCATTGTTTGTCATAGCCCATGTGATCTTTGTCTCTTTATATTTAGTTATTTCTGAAGAAGAATTACAAATTAGTTCACTATAAATAAACACCATTCTTTCATTTTTTTTACACACAAACACATAAATCGTTTGCAGTTACTATTAGCAAACCTCACTCTATCTTACATTTCTTACGTACAAAATGAATTCAAACAGTTTAAACGAAAGCTCAACTGATTCCTCTTCATCTTCATCTAACTCGGATGATGAGGGAAGGGAGCTTAGAGTTCAACAACGTAATGAAGTGTGTCTTATGATACAACACGTAATGCATGAGTACATTCCACCAATTATTCAAGCTGCCACTCAGCAACGCCGACGCAAATCTACTGAGCCCCGAAAGGATAGGGGACGCGAAGAAGGTCATGCACGGTTATACAATGACTATTTCACGGAAGTCCCAGTTTATCCAAGTTCCTTGTTCCGGCGCCGGTTTCGAATGCGTAAACATGTGTTTGAGCGCCTTCTCAACGCAATGACCCAACATGACCCCTGGTTTCAACAAAGGCGAGATGCGGCATGTCGTCTTGGTTTGTCTCCACTTCAAAAGTGCACTGCGGCCGTTAGACAACTAGCTTACGGGTGTGCTTCTGACGCTTGTGATGAGTATGTCCGTATAAGTGAGGCAACTTCACGATTGGCACTCCAAAAGTTTATAGAAGGTGTCATCAACCTGTTCGGTGATCAGTACCTACGCCGTCCAAACATCGCAGATATGGAAAGATTGCTACGTATTGGGGAAGAACGTGGATTTCCTGGCATGATAGGCAGCATTGATTGTATGCACTGGGAGTGGAAGAACTGTCCACACGCATGGAAGGGGCAGTATCAAGGAAGAGAAAGAGTTGCAACTCTCGTACTGGAGGCAGTTGCGGACAAAGATCTATGGATATGACATTCGTTCTTTGGGATGCCAGGTAGCTGAACGATATTAATGTGCTTCATCGATCTCCTGTGTTCGAAGACATCTTAGAGGGTCGAACACCTCCTGTGAATTTCGTAGTCAATGGTCATCATTATACGAATGGGTATTATCTTACTGATGGAATCTACCCTAGATGGGCTTCTTTTGTGAAATCCATTACGAGTCCACAAACTCGTCAGGATCGTTTATTCGCAAAACACCAGGAAGCTGCAAGGAAAGACGTTGAACGCACATTTGGGGTCCTTCAAGCTCGTTTTGCCATTATTAAAAAGCCGTCTTTGGCGTGGGATACCGACATACTCCACAATATCATGCTCGCCTGCATCATAATACATAATATGATCGTTGAAGATGAACGAGAGACGTATCAAAATAACGTTAATACCAATGAGTTTATGAATGCTGGAGGCAACACTAATGAGGACACTACCGAGTACCGTACTGATCGTATTGTGGATATCGGCTTATACTTGTCTCGTAGAACAGAGATTGAGGTTCAACAGACTCATTTGCAGCTAAAAAACGACTTGGTCGAACATATATGGAATAAATTTGGTAACAACGAAAACTTAGGCAACTAGGTTTACAACAAATGGTTATCCCTAAGGACATCTTACAAAATGATGTGTAGTTGTTTTTTTTTTTTAAATAAAATGTACTAGATTATAGTTGTAGAACTGTAATCACGATTTGTACCTCTTTTTTTTTTGTTAATTAAAATTAGCTGCGTTGTTGTTTAAAAAATATTAATCACAAGAATTAGTTTTTTTAAAAAACTGATAAAAAAATGCGATAATTTCTTAATTAGTAATCACGATTAAAATATTAAATGCGTCAATTAATTACATTGACATCGGGTTAATAAATTATAATTATGAAACAAAAAAGATTATATTTACAAAAATAAAATAAGGTGGGGTAGGGAGTATTGATGATGAACCATTGTTTAGTGTTCATTGTTAAGAGTGAATATTGTAAATGGTTTGTTGGATTGATGTGGATGAGAGAGAAATGGTGATAGTGACCCATGAACCATTTTTTTGTGTTCACCAATAATGATGCTCTAAGAAATCACCTTCTTCCTTTACTCCTTATTCTCAAAGTTAATTTTACTTCTACTACTACTGTTCTTTATTCCTTGATTTGACACTCTTTCTCTTTAAATTCTCTATTAAGTTCTGTCCTCTCTGTCACTTTAAAATGGCTAACTTGAATCGTTGGATTGTGTATCAAATGGGGGTTTATTTGAATGAACCTTTGGAGAATTATATTACTAATATCGATTGGAACAAAGCGGTTGTGGGGCGATTCTTTGGGCCCAATCCTCCTAGCCGTACGATGGTTCAACAGATGGTGGACACGCAATGGCTTTCTAGAGGTAATATTGTCGTTCATCATGTACTGGTAATTACTTTGTTTTTGCATGCTCGCATTTGGAGGACATAGAGGCTTTACTTGAGCAACACACCTTTGTTTTGGATGGTAGAATTGGCGATGTTCGTAGGTGTAATAGGTTTACTGTGCCTGCCAATGTTAATTTTGATATGACTAGATTGTGAGTTAGAGTCTATGGCCTTCCTTTTGGGTATCTTAATCCTTAATGGGCTGTTAAAACCCTAGAACTGGTAGGGCTTGTTGAGACTGTCAAATATGATGGGGATGGGCTTCCAAATGAGCCTGAGTTCTGAGGGCAAATTCTGGTTGATCTGTTCCTGCTGAATTCGAACCTATTTGGATTTACTTTAGGTATGAAGGTGTTTTAACATTTTGCAAGAAGTGGGGTTGTGTGGGTCATTATAAGGAAATTTGTATATGCTCGGATTATGTTGCGGCTAGGCATGTTCATTCTCGGATGGAAGCCTTTGAATCTCAAGGTGAAAACTCAAGTATTACAAAGAAAAATGAATTTATTTCCTTCTTTGACTTCACTCTTCAGATCACTTGGCTACTTCTTTCTAGGCCTTAACACTGAAGTCAGACCTATGTTCTGAATCTCCCTCTGGTGAAGATGCGGTGGTTGGGTTTATCGGCTCTAGATCTGCTGATCTGCTGAATGTAAATCTGACTCAGATGGTACAATATCAATAGAAGCTTGTGAGATGGGGGAGCAGACTTTTATTCAAACAAACAGGTAACAACAGAAATAAGCAAGTTGAAAATTGGTGTTAGAGAAAGCAGCACAGCTATTATTGTAATCCCTCACTACTGAATGATTCTCAGCTTATGCTGCTTTTTATTTGCTTACGTATTTGTGCATTGTGATCATTACAAGTTACAATTGCAGAAAAATAAAATTACTGTTATGATAACAAACTAATCTTTATAGAGAGCTACTTGAGCAGGAAATTACTGTTGAAGGTAGCTACTGTAAACTCTCTAATGTGTTGCTGGATCTCACTAAATTCAGCATGCTTGTAATGAGCTCGAAGACATCCTGTAAGCTCCTGCATCAACAACATCAACTGGGAAGAAAGCGACGGATTTTTCATGGAACAATCATTCCTTTGAACAGATTTCCTAACAAAGTAACAAGATACTTTGGCTCATTGGAAATAGCTGGTTAGAAGCAATGATCAAGGGTACTTGGTATTGATTGATTTTTTAAAATTATTTATAGTCCGAATAATAGGCCCTTATATACGAATATGGTGGAGGGAACTCAAGAGAATTTTAATAACTCGTAATACAAGGGTTAACCTACTTATCTTGACGCAAGATTTCAAGTATCTTGATGATAGTTCGGGTAATGATGATGCTAACTTGGATGGTGATAACGAAGATATGGATAATGATGATGATAATCAAGATGATAATGAATCTGAACATGAGGATAATGACGACGAGCAGGAACCTCAAGATGAGAATCAAGATGGAGATGATAGTCCAGATTCAGATGAACCCGACAACTTTGATTCGGACTCTTCTAGAGCAGGGGATAACAATAATAATATGTCGAATGGTCATGCTAATAGTGGTGATCATAATCAGGATACAAATGATATTCTTGAGCCTCAGTTTATTTCCATTAATGGGGTATACCAGAATGGGTATATGTCTCACCTAATTTTGAATGTTTAGTCCTTTCCTTCTAATTCTGTTTATGACTCTGCTTCTGTGCAAGGCACTGACCATCACTCTTCTTCTGAAACCAACCCAACTACACCGGAGTCGTATCACAATCCTCAGTCAACTCGCTTTGATGAAGAGAATAGGGCTGCTATCCCTCGGGATGATCCTTATGCTCCTTTCACTGCTAAGCACTCTCGTATTAAATTTGGTGGGGGGTTCCGAATATCAGCAGACCTGGAGGAAATTTTTCTCTCGGATTGCTCTGGCACTGAAGAATTGGTTCTTCCCCCTGTTGTTTGCTCACCTACAGCTGCTGCAACACCTGCTTTGTTCGAAAATTTGTCATTAAATGACAATTCAGAAGGCCTGCTGCCCTCTAATATGCAGGCCAATGTTCATTCGCAACAACAACAAATGGAATTCGACACTTTGTCGCATAAAAGGAGGTCTCATGCCCCTTTTCATCGATGCCACTCTTATAATCAGGATCCCTTCTTTGGGTATCAAGGCTGGACTTGGTCTCAAAAAAGGAGGAAAATTAAGGTTCTTAATTTTCAGAGTAAAGGTGGTTTCACAATGCCATCCTCTTCCTTGTGCCAGCCACCTCTAGCAAAGTCCAACTCCGATGTCTCTACTGCAGCTCATATGTCTTTGAATGGTTGCTCTTCTGCTAGTCTTCAGCGTTCTTCTTCTGGTTTTGTGGGGTCTGCAGGGAGGAAAAGGAAGGGTAAGGAGCCTACTGGTGCTTGTTACCGTAAGCTACTTAAGTTGTCTGAAGATAGGTTCGTTTCTAAGGCATTTCGTAATGGTATGAGTCCCACTTTGCCTTGCTTAAATCCGGAATTTTCAAGCTCTTTTGGTTCGGCGGCTGGCCCTTCACAGCCCTCCAAGGTCGTATGAAGATCACATCATGGAATTGTCGGGGACTAAATCACCAAAGTTCTCCTAAGCTTCCTTTTGTGTTTTGGTTACTACAATCTTTTGTGCCTAACTTTTTGTTTTTGCGTGAAACTAAGGTTTCGGTTTCAGTTGTGACTAGCTTACTTAGTATTTTTAGTCTTAAGTCCGTTTTTGGGGTCGACTCATTGGGTACTAGCGGCCGGTTTAGTGGTTTTTGGGTATGGTTCGAAAGATGTATCTTGTGTTTTTTGTTGTTCAAATGTTGTACTCTGTATTATAAAACTTACTAATGGAAATAGTAAATGTGTGATGTTTGTTTATAGGTGTAGACACCTAAAAATGTCTCCCCAAAACCAAACCCGATGATAAACAACCTTTCACCGCCACTATTGGTCGGGTTCAGTATTTAATTCCGAGAGTGCTTAAAATATCGTATTTAATTAAATTTAATTTTGGAATAGTCCATGAATCAGTCTTGATGTTTGGTCAAAGCATAGTTTTAATTTCAGCCCAAACTTATTATTTAATTTTAGCCCAAACCTTTTTTTTTTTATTGTTTTATTATTTTTGCCCAAACTTTTTATTTATTTTAGCCCAAATAATAATAAAATCAGAAAATAGCCCAAAGTTATCAATCGGCACTTAAAATGCTGAACGAAATTAGGGTTAAAAATGAATTTAGACGGAAAAGCAGATTGAAAATTCCCGCGTCACGGCAACAGTCCACCGTGTCACGGGAAACTTTCCCGTTTAACGGTGGGGTTCCCCGTGACACGGGGGTTTACGTGTCCTTTCCGCGTAAACCCTTAACGCGTTTTCTCTTCCGTTCAACAAATATTTCCCGCGTCACACAAAAGTGCACCGTGTCACGGGAATGTTTTCCGTCTGACGATGGGATTTCCCGTGTCACGGTACACTTTGTCGTGTCGGGGGATACTTTTTTAGGGTTTTTATCATTTTAGGGTTCCGTGTGTTCCCTCAGCGCATTTTCTCTATAAATACCCCCTTATTTCTGATGTGTGGGGCATCAATTATTCTCGATTTTTTTTCTCTCTTCTATGCTGTAGCCTAAACACTAGCCTACCCTTATTCTTTCAAAATTCCTTCTACAAGAACTCCCATGAGTCCATACTTTTCTCGTGGTTCTATCCTTAAGCCAAGGCGTGAAAGGTAGAACTGTTTAAGGGTTTGGCCCCAAATCAATTCTATTTAATTTAATTTAATTTAATTATTGTTTTATTATTATTTCCTTGAAGTTACTAACTCGTTTATTATTTTGTAGTTGCAAGCAAACAGAATCAAAGTAAGAATTATGTTCCTTTTATTTCTATTATTTTTCTAACGATTTTATATTGTTGGAATTATTGTTAAATTGCTTCCAATATTAATGTTTATTCTATTATTATTTATGATCACCATACTGCATGTTTAAAGGGGAATATGTAATTGAAAATCACGCCTAATAAGATAATTTGGACAACCGGTTTAGGTTCCTTTTTAATCTTGTTGTTTAATTCAAGTGATCGGAAATATTTTAGAATTATGTGTTGCATTAATATTCAACCAATTAAGCATAATAATAGTTTGGAGCAAATTGAATCTTTGTTTGCATGCTTTTGAGATCGCAGGAATCACTTTTCACTATAAGAATCGAGTAGAGGCCAATACGGGCGAATGTGACTCCATGAATCACTTCGTACCATCATCCCCGATCCTCCTTTCGTGGTTCCGAACCATATGGAGTTAGTAATCTCATGGATTATGAATGGGGTGTAACCTTCACGGGTCAATCGTTGTTGCCTTCGTTGTCCCTTTATCGTGGTTGCCTTTTTAAGACCCATGAACGGTATACATGTTCCTTAAAAACTTGTTGGTGGCTCCCTACTTTCCTTGTCCCTAATCGTATATGTCAATTCCCACTTCCTATGAGTGCCAAGCATATTCACACATGATTTAACGTAGGCGCACTTCAAACGACGCCTACAATTTGGCGACTCCCCTGGGGAGGATTCTTGGTTATTTATCAATTAGAGTGATCGGTATTTAATTAAGATGAGTGAATGAGACTTGAAAGATTCTTGAAAAATATTCCTGTGATTAATTTGGCATTTTTGCAAATACATAGACGTCCGCATTTAGGTCTGTCCCGTAGGAGAAATTGAATAACTTGATTGCGCACGAAGGAAAACAAGGTACCAGTCAGATTTTCTGACTGCCATGCCACGGCAGAATCTACCGTGTCACGGTACAGTGCACCGTCTAACGGTGTGCAGTACCGTGGCACGGGAATCTCTATCGTGTCACGGTAGTCCTAAAATCAGTCAACTTCCTTCGATTTTTTTGAAAAAACGTGTGTTTCCTACATGCGTCTTAGCCTCGGGGGATTTAAGCTCTATCAACCCAAAAACGCTCATGGCAATAAGGGTTCATCCGAGTTATTAAATCCACCCAAACCATGGATTCGAGTTCGATTTCATCACGAACTCGCAGAGCCGCCCGTTGGCATACACCCTCAAGGGAGACTGCCTTACTAACGCGTCCAAACTCTTAACCATGGTACCCTATTGACAACAAATAAACCTGACCATAGTCGAACATAGAACTTGACCTTAGGTTGCGAACTATGCTTTGCATCATTGTGCCTACGTGTTTATGTTCGGTCGTTTTGATCCTAACCTTAACGATATTTCTTTGTCTATGGTGGATTATTTTATGAATAACGATTGCCAATGGACCGTACTCATTTAGTAAAAAAAAAAAATCTTGTGCCACGTCAGCATCCACCGTGGCACGGGAAAGTCCACCGTGTCATGAGAAAGTTCACCGTGTCACGGCAATTTCCACCGTGACACGGTGGATTTCCAGCAAAAAAAAAAAAATCCCGTGCCACGTCAGCATCCACTGTGGCACGGGAAAGTTCACCGTGTCATGACAATTTCCACCGTGGCACGGATGATTTCCAAAAAAAAAAAATAAATAAATTCCTGTGCCACGTCAACAACCACCGTGGCACGGGAAGGTTTATCGTGGCACAGGAAAGTTCACCGTTTCACGGCAATTTCCACCATGACACGGTGGATTTCCAGCACAAAAAAAAATCCCCGTGCCACGTTAGCATCCACCGTTTTACCGTGGCACGGGAAAGTTCACCGTATCACGGTAATTTCCATCGTGGCACGGTGGATTTCTGGAAAAACAAAAAAAAAAGCCACCGCGTCACGGTAGCTTGTCCCGTGACACGGTACAGTTTTCCGTGTCATGGTGCCCTTGAAATAATTCCAGTCAGCTTTTTTAAGTCTTCCGTGTTAATTTGGTCCTCGTGTCAGTCATTTTTGTTATTGTTCTCATGTCTAGCCATACGATCATACCACGAGTCTTATAACATCATTTAGTCACTCACGAGTTAAGTATAGTCCAAACACTTTCTTTGTGTTCCGACTTGAGTTGTGCACCAGGTCGTTTATGACCGTATATTAGGTTCAAGCACCCTTTTTTAGTCATAATAAAAAAATGAGTGGAGTTTTCTCACCTGTTTTCAAATGTTTATTTTTTCCTTCCTTTCCTATCTTGAGCAATGAGTCAAATAATTAAGTGAATTATTTTATTTCACAGTACTTGGTCAAGGAACAGGGATAGATTAATACGGTTCGAGTCATTACAACAACAATCTCTCAGATCTAATAGGCGTTCAAAGAGAACTTTTCCATCTCCACTACTTATCACCTTTCAATGACCACTAAAGAAGATATTGAGAACATCAACAAATCCATCGAGGCACTGTCTGCCATGATGCAAACCCTTACCACTAGGGTCACTACCATGGAACAAAACAAGGTCACTGAAATCATTCTCCGTCCCTATCGGCTACTTTGACTATCGTTTTCGAAACTGACGTTTCTACAAACTCAGTCAAAGTGGGGGCTTCTGTAGACACCTAAAAATGTCTCCCCCAAAACCAAACCCGATGATGAACAACCTTTCACCGCCACTATTGGTCGGGTTATGTATTTAATCCCGAGAGTGCTTAAAATATCATATTTAATTAAATTCAATTTTGGAATAGTCCATGAATCAGTCTTGATGTTTGGTCAAAGCATAGTTTTAATTTAAGCCCAAACTTATTATTTAATTTTAGCCCAACCCTTTTTTTATTGTTTTTATTTATTTTAGCCCAAATAATAATAAAATCACAAAATAACCCGAAATTATCAATCGGCACTTAAAATGCTGAACGAAATTAGGGTTAAAAATGAATTTAGACGGAAAAGCAGACTAAAACTTCCCGCGTCACAACAACAGTTCAATAATGAATTTAGGGTTTTTATCATTTTAGGGTTCCGTGTGTTCCCTCAGCACATTTTCTCTATAAATACCCCCTTATTTCTAATGTACGGGGCATCAATTATTCTCGATTTTTTTCTCTCTTCTATGCTCTAGCCTAAACACTAGCCTACCTTATTCTTTCAAAATTCCTTCTTCAAGCACTCCCAGGAGTCCATACTTTACTCGTGGTTCTATCCTTAAGCCAAGGCGTGAAAGGTAGAACTGTTTATGGGTTTGGCCCCAAATCAATTCTATTTAACTTAATTTAATTTCATTATTGTTTTATTATTATTTCCTTGAAGTTACTAACTCGTTTATTATTTTGTAGTTGCAAGCAAACAGAATCAAATTAAAAATTATGTTCCTTTTATTTCAATTATTTTTCTAACGATTTTATATTGTTGGAATTATTGTTAAATTGCTTCCAATATTAATGTTTATTCTATTATTATTTATGATCACCATACTTCATGTTTAAAGGGGAATATGTAATTGAAAATCACGCCTAATAAGATAATTTGGACAATCGGTTTAGGTTCCTTTTTAATCTTGTTGTTTAATTCAAGTGATCAAAAATATTTTAGAATTATGTATTGCATTAATATTCAACCAATTAAGCATAATAATAGTTTGGAGCAAATTGAATCTTTGTTTGCATGCTTTTGAGATCGCATGAATCACTTTTCACTATAAGAATCGAGTAGAGGCCAATACGGGCGAATGTGACTCCATGACTTACTTTGTACCATCATCCCCGATCCTCCTTTCGTGGTTCCGAACCGTATGGAGTTAATAATCTCATGGATTATGAATGGGTTGTAACCTTCACGGGTCAATATTTGTTGCCTTCGTTGTCCCTTTATCGTGGTTTCCTTTTTATGATCCGTGCACAGTTTACAAGTTCTTTAAAAACTTGTTGGCGGCTCCCTACTTTCCTTGTCCCTAATCGTATATTTCAATTCCCACTTCCTATGAGCGCCAAGTGTAGACACCCATTTGTGTCTCCCCAAAACAAACCCAGTGATGAGTACCTTTCACGTAGAATCATAATCGAATGAAGCGAAAGTGTGGAAAGTTTAGTGTTGCGGATAGTTTTAATTTCTTTTCTCTTCTCTTAGTTTTTGAAAACTTATTTTAAGAAAACAGCCAATCCAGTTTGGTTTGTCCATGATATGGGTCCAATAGTAGTGTAGTTGGATGGGGCTTGACAAGAGCTTTCCAACGATATATTAAAAGCCCAATTCCGATGAATATTGAGGAAGTTATGTCCAATTTACTAAACTAGGCCCGGTTTGAGCCTTATGTACGGCCCAATGATCTTGGGGAGGGCCTAATATGATTTAGGGAAATTCTACATGGTGGCCTCCAACTTTTACAAATTCTACGTGGTGTAAAAAAAAACACATTATCTCTAGTGAACCCAAACTTTCATTAAACTCTATTTAGTGGCCAAATCTCACTTAGAATGGGTTAACCACTCACTAATGTTGACTTTATTAAGTCTAATTTATGAATTTACTAACCTACCCCTATTTCTAATCCTTTCCTCTTATTGAATTAATGCTGACTATATTCACGTACTGAAGATCAATATACCTGTTCATCTTCTTCCCTAAAATTCAAAGTGCAATCTATAACAAAACTTCAAACTCGTTGAAATTGAGCAAATTTTAAGAACGTAAATTGATTATTTACAGATTTTGCACAAAGTTCTCTCAGTTTTGTGTTGTATTTTTTGGCAACTTTGCGATTGATTATTCAAATCAATGCCTAGGATTTGTTGTTGGATTCATTGCAAAATAACGGTTTGCGACTGAACATTAATGTGTTAAACATCTTCCAGGTAATCAGTTGAAGATATTTTCAATAAATTTTGAATTTTGCTCATATATGCATGCTTAATATTCTGGTTACTCTGTTTTTTTGTTTTTGTTTTTGATTTTTATTTTTTTTTGTGCGATTTGCACCTAGCTTAGCTTTGAGAATTTTATTGGGCATTCCCTTGATTTATTTGGAATTTTTGTGTGTTTGGTTTAATGTTGCAGAATGGACTCAATTGTGTTAAAATTTCAAACGACCGAGAATGTGGTTGATATTAATGTTGATGATGTTGATAAAGTAATGTGGATTGATTGATTATTGAGTATGAGGAATTGTTTAGGAAAAATTGGTATATGATGCCTAAATATCCAAGTTTCCATTACTGTTATAATAAGAAGGATGTTAAAATTACTAGTGACAGTGATTTAATGTCTATGTTAGATAGAATAGGAGGAATTAAGAAAGTGATTACAGTGTATGTGGGTTCAGTTGAAACACCTTCTGAATGTGTAGTTGCAGCTAGGAATCTTACAGAGTCATTGAAAAACAAACCCAATATGCATTATAGTCTAAGTCCACCTATGAAAAACAACCAAAGCTTTGATGTTGGGACTAGTGACATGCCTGATGTTAGTCCACCTAGGATAAATGAAACACTTATAGACAATTGGGAAAGAATAGAAGAGGAAGCCAATCGATGTAAGACACATAAAAAGAAGGGAAAGGGGGGACGGGGCAATCCTAAGCCTAGGGTTAAGTTACCTGATCAAAGAAGTTTACTTACTAATGAGCCACTTACTCTAGCTGACACTACTACTTTTTCCAATGCTCCTTTGCTTGAAAAAACTACCCTGAATCTAACCTCATCAGACAACACAGCCTTGATTGTTCATAAAATACCTAAGACTACTGCTGCTAGGAAGGGCTTGTTGAACACACCATATGAAAAAGAGGCACAAGTGATTACTGAAGAGGAGTTTAATAGGAGGTTTGAGCATGGAGAAACTTTACGGCCAGAAATGAATGCTGACATTAGAGATGAAGATTTAGACATATATTTTGAAAGAGGTGGTGTCTCAGATGAAGAAGAACAGGAATTTGGTGAGATCATTGACAATTATGATGCTTATGCATCTGATGTATGGCAAACAGAACTACTTGATGATGACACTTATGTCAGTAAAATGTACAAGAATGGAGAATTTGCTTAAAATGTTGAGTTTGGAAGTATTTTTTTGAAACCATGGATGATATTTACTGATAAAGCACATTTCCTATCTGTTCTAAGAGATTACTGTATACAATCTGGGTTTGCTATTGTAGTGGATAGATCTAGTCCAACTAGTTTCACTGCTCAGTGCTTGGAATTGAACTGTAATTGGAGGATACATTCAAGTGTACTCCCTGATGGCACTACTTGGGCCATAAAGAGTATAAAAGATTCAGAGCACACTTGTAGGGGTTTGTATGAGAGGAATCCTTTAGTTAATGTGAAGTGCGCTGCAAGTAAGCTAATTGATGATATAAGGGCAAACAATGATATAACTGGGAAAACTTTGAATGACTTGTTGTGGACCAGGTATGGGGTGCAGATGGCCACTAGTACTCTCTATAAAATGAGGAGTATTGCTCTTAGGGAGATTAATGGTGGACATGATGAGTCTTATGGCCATCTTCCTAGGTACTGTGAAATGGTTAAGCAAACTAATCCTGGTTCAGCAGCTAAATGTGCATGGAGAAAGAATGATCCCCAACTGTCACTCACTTTCTCTAGAATTTTCATATCATTCAAGGGAGCAATAGATGGGCTTGGTACAGGTTGTAGAATTTTTATTGGGGTTGATGGTGCTCACTTGAAAGGGAACTATGCAGGGGTTTTGCTATCTGCGGTGGCTATAGATGCAAATAATGAGCTAAATCCATTTGCATGGGCTATAGTTTCAGTTGAAGATGGGAAGAACTGGAAGTTTTTAATTTAGCATTTGAAGCAAATCTTGAAAGACTTAAATAGAGGGGATGATTGGTGCATTATATCTGACAGGAAAAAGGTTAGTGTCTCGTATGTTGGCTTAATTTCAGTAAGTATACTGTACTAGTGTTAATTTCTTCATTATGTGTTCTTGTAGGGAATAGATCTTACTTTAACTGAGCTATGGCCAAAAGTAGGGAGGAGGTATTGCTGCAAGCACTTAGTTAAAAATTGGAAATCAGCTTTTCCAGGACCCTTGATGCACTCCTTATTTTGGTTGGCATGTAGTGCTACTTCAACATTCACCTTTAAAAAGGCTATGGAAAGAATTCAAAAGACAAACCACTTGGCACTAAAATGGTTAGCTAATCTAGGAGATCAAGAGAGGTGGTCAAGACACAAGTTTGACCCAAAGATATGCACGGATGAGAATAAAACTAACTTCGTCGAAAGTTTCAATGCCACTTTAGGAGTGGACAGATGCAGACCTGTTCTGACTCTTTTGGAAGGTAAAAATTTATGTCTTTCTTAATCCTTATTTTTGTATATATAACTTGGTTCTTATGTTGAATTGTATGCTTGGTTATATGTGGTTTTTGCAGGCATACGAAGAATGTGTATGGTAAGGATGTCAACTAGAAGACAGAAATGTAAAGATTGGAATGATTCTGATCCGTGTCCAACCATTGTAAGGAGAATCCAAATGCTGATCAATGCTTCCAGAACTTGCAAGGCATTCCAGAGTAAAGAGGGAGAATATGAAATAAGAGAGGGTAAGTCAATGCTCCTGGTGTCACTCAATAATAGAAGTTGTATATGTGGGCTTGGCAAATTTTAGGCATCCCTTGTAGGCATGCATTAAGGGCTATACTATCTGCAGGACATGATCCTCATAAGTATGTTAGCACATGGTACTCAGTTGCAGCCTACAAACAATGTTATTCACATGCCATCAACTCAATTCCAGACATTGAGCATTGGCCAGATATTGACCAACCAACAATTCAAGCTCCTACAATGAGGAGAAGAATAGGAAGACCATCAAGACAGAGAAGAAGAGCTGATGATGAACCAGATAAAGAAAAAAGGTCAACCACAGTCAAATGCTCACTCTGTAAATCATATGGCCATAACAAGAAAACATGCAAAGGTGGTATGACTGCAAAGGAAAAAGCATCACACGGTACCGAGCATCATAAAAACCAGAAAAAACAAAAGACAATTGCTGCTGCCTCTATATCTTCTTCCCAACCAGAGCCAGTTTCTCAGCCATCTCAGTCCAAGCCAAGGAACAACAACAAAGGGAAAGAGAAAATGTAGCCTGGGGTCTGGTTTTTTCAACATGTGTACCTTTTATTTAGTAGTAAATAAAGGTCAACTTATAAAGTTATACATGTGTCTTTTTTTCTGAAACATTTTTTTTGTTGAACAACTGGTTGCTGCTATATGAAATCAGATTTGATGTTTGTTTGAAGAATTCTTGTCTTTGCACTACTATATTACCATGGTAGCTAACATGTTTTATTTATTTATTTTTCCAAACAAATTTACCTACAGTTTAGTTATCATTCCCGTGATTTTTGACCGCTAACCAAACTGGCCGTAAGGATATTGGATTCTACTCAGATCATTGGCACTTGAATTATTCCTCCTCTGGTGTTTGCTTGAATGTGTACTGTGAGTTCAATTGCTTTTGAATCCTGATTGGTTATGGATGGAGCACATGGAGAACTCACGAGCAGTTAATCTCTCTGTTTGCTTCCAGCCAATTCAAACGACAATTTCCTCTGTGCAGTTTTGGGTTCAAGATCAATGTTAGCCAGACTAGCCACCTGAAGGGAGTTAGAAACAAGAATTGTTGTCAGTGGAATATATTGAGCTAAGGTGTTGGTGTCTATTTGGTAGTGACAATTACTTAGTGTCTTCTGTTTTTTCTTTGTTGTCTAGTTGAAAGATTAAGGGCTTATCAGAAAATAGGTAAGTGCCTTTAAGCTTAATTAAGTAGTGCATCCTGTTTGGCATAGTGTAGGGAATAATTTCAAGCCTTAAAAATCCCACTAGCTCGAACCCCACTGTGATCATACACTAAAGTACGGTGGCGTCCAAAAGGGAAGAAGATAGAGCAAAAGAGTCGCCAACAAGTTTTTAAGGAACTTGTAAACCGTTCATAGGATGAAAGTTACACCCCTAAACGATCCAAGAGATCGTCAACTCCATAAGGTCATAACCAAATAAGGGTCCGGGGATGATGGTACAAATCCAACCTAAAAGAGATTGAACCTGCCCTAATAATAGGCCTCTACTTTATTTTGCTCGTATTCATGTTCGCTTTCTGATTAACATACAATCAATAGGTTAACCCTAAACCTGTTTATCTATGTTGGTTGAATATTAATGCAAAAAAAAACTATTATTGGCAATCACTTGAATTATAATCATATTAACCCTAAACAAGATTATTAATTATCTTATTAAGCATGATTACAAGTACCAAATTCCCTTTCACATGCATAAAAAGGCGTGATCAAGCAATAACAATAAATCAAAATAATAATAATAATAATAATAATCATCATAAATTATAACAATTAAAATAATAATCATGTTCATGTTAATATTAAAGCATACTAAACATAGCAAGATCCTAGGCATGATACTAACCAGATTAATAACAAACTCTAGCATGTCACTAAGCAATAAAAATCAAATCTTTAACCCTAACATGATACTAGCAATCATAAATATTAGGAAGAAAATAAAAGGCATCATATCAATCATATTTAATATTAAAAATATCCTAGACATGATACTAGGAATATCATAATAACAATATAAACATGATGTCTACATCATAAATCAATTAATCAATTAAAGCACTTACTTTGATGCCTCGTACCTCTTTCTAATAACAAAATACACACGTTAGTAATTTCAAGGAAAATAATAATCAAACAATTAAATTAAATAATTGAGAGAGAGATTTGGGACCAAACCCTCAGAAATTAAAACCTTTCACGTCTAGGGCGAAGGCAACTTCGAATATGGCTAGGTGTTTCTAGATCTTGCGAATGCAGAATTTTGTATGAAAAAAGCAAGAAAGAATTGAATGCTAAAGAATACTTGAGAATGAGAGATGGTGAATTGATGAATTGGTGAAAATTGGTATAAGAATTGATGAAATCTGGTGAATGAAAACGAAGTTTTTGATACGATATTTATAGAGAAAATCAGCCAAAAAAGATAATTTAACAAAACAGAGTCTGACGATCGCAAAACAGGATTGGCGCCAACCCTGGCTAGCTGGCGCCAGGCACCAGTGGCTAGCGCCAGGCGCCAATGGTTAGCGTTTGGCGCCAAGCCTGGTCCCAGGCGCCAAGGCCTAGGGTTGGACGCCAGTCTTGATTCTAACGCGTTTTCGAAAATCCGATAAGTTTACCGTACTGGAGGATAAAATAATATAATTTCTTCGAAAATGCTATTTGAATTTGATTAAAACTCTGAAAAGTTAACAAAGTCAACTTATCAATGCTAATTGAATTAGGAATGAAAAGAACCTTCTAGAAGATTCTAGAAGACTAAACCATTCCTAATTTCATTAGGAATGATAAATCATATTAGGCCCTCCCCTAGATCATTGGGCCGTACATAAAGCTCAAACCGGGCCCAGTTTAGTAAATTGGTCATAACTTCCTCAATATTCATCGGAATTGGGCTTATAATATATTGTTGGAAAGGTCTTTGCAAGCCCCATCCAACTACACTACTATTGGACCCATATCATGGACCAACCAAACTGGATTGGCTGTTTTCTAAAAATAAAGCTTTCAAAAACAGGGAGAAGAGAAAAGAAATAAAACTTTCCGCAACACCAGACCTTTCCACACTTTCGTTTCATTCAATTATGATTCGACGTGAAAGGTACTCATCACCGGGTTTGGTTTTGGGGAGACACAAATGGGTGTCTACAGAAGCCCCCACTTTGACTGAGTTTGGAGAAACGCGAGTTTCGAAAACGAAAGTCAAAGTATCGATAGGGATGGAGAATGATTCAGAACGTTCTGCGATCCTAAATCAATCTTGTAACACCAATACCTGCAAAACTAGCATTAGTTAAACAGATAAAAGTGTTAAGAAACGCGTATCTTGCACCGTCGAGCACACGTCTCTGAAAGTAACTGATTGTTGCCGCTGTTGTTTTGATGACCTCCTGCAAGCTAGAGAATGCCATCCCGCTTGAAAACCGCTACGCCCGTAACTGCTTCCAAATTAGAAGATTGCTTCGCCTGAAACTACCCTCCCCGCTATGATAACATTCCACATCCAAGGGAACATCATCGAAGATTATTTCTCTTGAAACAATCTCCATCCGCATTGATAATATTCCACGTCCAAGGGAATACTATCGAAAATTATTTCTCTTGAAATAATTATCAGTTGCATTGATACGATAATTTTCCAAAGGAAATTACTGAAGATCCACGCCTGTCGATCTTTAAAAGTTCGCCTGAACTTTGCTTCCGCTATGCTTGTACGTCGGCGCTCTTTTGCTTTGAACCTGTATGTCGGTGCCCTTTTGCTCTTGAACCTATACGTCGGTGCTCTTTGCTAATGAGCCAATGCTTAGGCGCTTTAAGCTAAGTGAGACGATCTTTTATCAGGTTGATCACTTTATGTAATCAAGCTGATTACTAAATCATCTTTAATTGCTTAGAGGGGATAACTGGCGTACCAAGGAACCCAATAATATATTGCAGAAGGCTAGCACAACCCCAACAAGTGGCTGGCTGCTTTGGCGTCGCTGAAAATCCATCAGCGCCAGCCATTTGGTGTTAGTGCCAGGCGCCAAGCCCATTTTGCGACGCCAATGTCTAGGGACTGGCACCAGCACGGGGTTTTCTTTAAATTCCCGTTTCCTCTTCATTTGCTGCTATGTTCGTCGCGAAACTGCTCGAAAGAAGTCCGAAATTTCAATTGCTCATTGCTTGCTCGTTTTTCAACCGAATTCGCTTAAATTTGTTGCAAATCAAAGCTCTTTTCATCTATTTTCCCGATCTATGTAAGTTTTCCTTAAACTCACACCGGTTTTATGAATTCTTGGCATGTTTATTCACGAATTTTATGAAAATTCGAATTCTATGATGCTCAATTTGCTTCGTTTATCAAGTTTTATGCCATGAAATTGCTTGTTTATGTTTGTACATTGCCTTGGGAGTAATTTGAGACTTGTTTGACTCAATTTGGTGAAGAAATGAGCAATCTGCCATTGTTGGACCTCTTAAGGTCGTGAAGAACAATGTGGCTTGTTCTTGACGTTTTTGCTAGCAATTCTTGTTCAATTTGTCACAATAATCACTATAGTGTTTCAAGAAATTGTTTGATTGCTTGAAAAAATACTGTCATGCTCAATTTGAATTTGTGCTCTGTTTTAGTACTACGTACTATATTTTTACGAACATAGTATCATGCGGCTAGGCGAACCTTAAATACTATAGAACCTTAATTTATGATGATTCTGCACAATGTAGCATGGCTAGACAACGAGGCTTAGGTTCTTCTTCTGAAGGTGTTTCTGCTGCACCGGTAGGAGAGGCTACCTTGGCTTTCAGAGGTGGTGGGATGTACGAGGTTGGCTCGTCATCGCAGCAGCCTTTGCGGTCTCAGCCTCAGGTTGATCTTGGCTGGAGCGGTCCTGTCTTGAGTCTTCCTCCTCCTACGGAGACTGGAGCTGGTGCTGAGGCTGGAGATGGTGGAGAGGTGACTCCCCGTACGGCGCAGTTTTATGGCATGATGGGCCTACGTCCTCAGGCGCCGTAGTTTGTTTCTGTATATGTATTTTATTTTGACTTATAGAACTTTTGCCTTTGACTCATAATTTAGACACTTTTGTATTTTTTTATGTTATTGTAAATTTATTTGATTGTATGTTATTATGTTAGTGCATGTTAGTGTGTGCAAGGGAAGTGTGATTCCAATTTTGCGCAAAAATTCCGTCATTTTTATTATTGATGGAGGATATTATCCGACTCTCTCCCCCAAAAAGAAAAAATAAAAAGGCAAAGAAAACGGAAAAAATGCTGTTTTTTTTTTTTGAAAATTAATATAAGATCCAAAAAAAGAATAAAAGTAATTAAAAATAATTGCTATATTTAATTAATTAAGAAAAAAGATAGAAAGGATATTTAGAAAAAATTAAACGGGGCCATAAAGTCATTAACCGACTCAAGTTTAATATAAAAAACGCAAACCGAGCACGCGCGACCGCCTTGCTTACTTGGCGCCAGCTGGCGCCACACTATGGCACGTGACGCCAGGCGCTACACTTAGCGTGTGGCGCCAAGCTTTGGAGGGTGGCGCCAATGTCGGGGTTTTGACGCAAATTGACGCTGACTCCGTATTTCATTCAGATTAAAATTCTTCGCAATTTGTACATAAATAGCCCCCTGCTCAGCCGATTCTTCTCATAATTCCAGTGAAAAAAGTATTCTCCTCATTAGAAAAAATAATAATCATGTCTTTAGCCACTAAAACCTTCACCGAATACACTCATGAATGGTGTCGATCTCTTAATGTTAGAGAAAGAAAAGAATTAGATTTGTTTCATTTGGGGGGAATTTATGGCATCAAAGGGGTAGATTTAGACATAGACTTCATACATACCGCTTTAGAATTTTGGAATATCGATACACATTGTTTTAGAATAGGGTATGATGAAATTAACCCTGTGCTAGAGGAATTTGGTGCTATTTTAGGCTTCCCTGCAATAGATCTCGTAGTAATCCCTAGAGTAGATGCATACTATTATAAGGATTTCGAACGCTTCTTTAATTTAAAGGATAGGGATTTATCAAAAATAGTAGATGGCAACATAGTTAATTTGAAAGAATTCGCACGCTATTATTTTGATAAACCTCTTTCTGAATCTTTTCATATATATAGAAGAAGGGCGTTCTTATTTTGCATGCTCAATCAATATTGTCTTAGTAGTGGTAAAAATAATGAGGGTCAATCCATTATAACCACTGTACTAGAACAAATTGAATCAGGGAGAAATCCAACGCCATTGATAGTTGGAGAGACTATGATTAGTCTAGATGAATTGAAAAGGGACCCAAAAGCGCCTCTTCGCGGCTCTCCAATTTTATTACAGGTAGAAAAATAATATTTTTAATTACAGAAATCAAAAAATATATTTTTGTATTGTAATAATAATTTATTTGCATTGCAATTTTTACAGATGTGGCTAATGGAGAGGCTAGGGTTAATTAGCCCTCCGGATGACATCAAAAATATACTCCCGGTTGCTTTGTGAGAAGGAAGAAACACATCCCTAAAATTGGGCGCCATGGGTGGAGAAAAGTTTTTGAATCACGTGATTTTGCTATCAACTGGGTCATCCGATGGTGGAAAATAGAAAGGATGGTTGGTGTTAACAAGCAATCTTTCTGCCGTCTCCCAAGCTTGTCTCGTGTAACATATTATTATCCCTGCAGGGTAAAAAGACAATACGGCTTGCTTCAAAATATTCCTTTCGGGGATCTTCGTCCTCCCTATGAGTACCCCGTATCTCAAGAAGTAGATAGATTCGACACTTACTGGAGCGCTAGACCTTTATGGGAAGTGATTACCCAAAAGGTTCCCCCTTCTTTACCTAATGATGTAAAGAAGTGGTTTCTGAAGAAATCTTCAATTGATCAGGGTAGAACCGGATGTGAAGAGTCGTCTAGGTGACAGGGTGACACCGGCCAAAGAACGCTTAGGTGCAAGAATTGAATTCAAAACACCTACAATGCCTAGGAAGAAGAATACTACTAGAGACAAAGGAAAAAGGAAAGCTAACACCACGGACAAAAAGGCTTGGGTGGAAAAGAAGCATGGGGTGCTAGCTGAAGGGGAGACAATCTATTCCAAAATTGAATGTAAGTCCTCTAAAGGATGCCTACTAGCTAAAGTAATGGATGAAGAGGAGGAAACAGAAAAGAATTGGAAAAGGGCTAAAAAGGAAAAGAAAGATTAAAAACATTGCTTAGCTTTAGATTTATTAGATTGTTAATTTTTATTTAAAGTTAATTTATTTCAGCCTTATTAAATTCCATTAACAATGTAATTTTATTTTATTAATGAAATTTCAGCTTTCAATTAAATTGTTACTTTAAATTTATTTTATTAAAGCAATGAAAATCGAAAAAAAAATAAATTAATTTTCCAGAAATTCTTCGAGTACGGAAGTCGAAAATTTTCCGAAAAAAAAACACCGAAATTCGCCCAGATCTTATTTCTGAATTGGCGTCAGTAATCGTAGTTTGGCGCCAATACCATGGGCTGGCGCTAATGGCTTCTGGCTGGCGCCAGACTCTATTCTGCGACGCCGTAATTGCCGACTTTGTGTTGTATTTTAGTTGATTCTGGAACGCGGAGATGTCAAAAAATAAAGTGGCCGCACCCGTAAAGGGTTGCCTACGTATCCTTTCCTAAGGAATCAGGCCGAACGTAGCTCTCTTGAGTGTCCTACTCAAGCAATTATGGGTAGTATCTTTTAAGTTGGTCAAGATTGGTCATGTTTGAGAATTCATTGCCATCCATATCAGTTAATTTTGCTGCACCACCTGATAGGATTGTTTTGACAATGTAGGGGCCAGACCATTTAGGTCTAAACTTTCCCCTTGGATCTAAAACATTTTTCCTTAGTGCTTTTAATACCAAATCTCCTACTTTGATATTTCTTGTCTTGACCTTCTTATTAAAATGTCTATCCATACGAGTTTGATAGCACTGAGTGTGATGTAGAGCTTCTAATCGTTTTTCGTCGAGTAGGATCAATTCTTCATATCGTGCCCTAGTCCATTCAACTTCATCAAGTTTACTCTCTAGCGCAGTGCGTAGAGATGGTATTTCTAGTTCGACAGGTTGTACGGAATTCATTCCGTATACCAAAGAAAATGGTGTATTTCCCGTTGATGTACGAATTGACGTGCGATAACCCCAAAGTGCGAAGTGGAGCTTGTCAGGCCAATCCTTATAATTTTCTGTCATTCTCTCGAAGATAGTCTTTAAATTCTTATTAGCTGCCTCAACTGCTCCGTTTGCTTGAGGTCTATAAGGGGACGAATGATGATGTTGGATACCATATTTATGTAGCAATTCTTCACATTTGGCTTGAAAGTGAGTTCCATTGTCACTTATCATTTCATGCGGGACTCCATATCGACAAATGATATTTCTCTCGATAAAGAGTGCTACATGGTTTGCAGTGAGTTTAGCGTATGATTGCGCTTCGACCCACTTTGTAAAATAATCAATTGCTACTAGAATAAGTTCGTGGCCTCCTGTCCCTAGGGGAGTAATTTTGCCAATTATGTCAATTCCCCATGTAGAGAATGGCCATGGTGATGTATAGGTGTAGAGCAAGGATGGAGGAACATGTTGTAAATTGGCATAAATTTGACACTTAGGGCATCTTTTCACGTATTGATGGCAGTCCCTATTCATTGTAGTCCAATAATACCCTTCTCGCATTATTTTTTGGACTAACATTTTGTCATTTACATGAGTTCCACAGATTCCTTCGTGAACTATTCTCATTATTCTTTGTGCATCCACCTTTCCTACGCATAGGAGAGCTCGACCTTTAGGTACCCTTTTATGTAGCTCATTGTCTATGAGTACATATTGAGAAGCCAAAAGTCTCAATGGTCGTTTTGCTCTTTTGTCAGCATGAGGAAGGTATTCTCCATTGGTGACATAGTTGAGAATGTCTGTGTACCATGGTTCTTCTTCTTGTTCTTCTTCTTCGTCTTGAACTGAGTCGTCATCTTCCATAGCCTGTATATATGCTGGTTTGTGTTTTCGATAGTTAGAGGCATTTGCTCGATTTCCGTGGGAATCCTAACCATTGAGGCTAATCTTGCCAAGGCATCAGCAAATTGGTTTTCTTCTCTAGATAGATATGTGTATTCTACCTTCTCTAACTGATCGGTAAGAGTTTCCAGATAAGTTTGGTAAGGGGCTAGGCTTTCACTCCTTACTTTCCACCTTTTAGATATCTGATTGATAATCAAAGAAGAATCTCCGAATATCCTTAGCTTCTTTACTCCCAATGCCAGGGCTGTTTCAAGGCCTACCACACATGCTTCATATTTAGCAGCGTTGTTGGTAACGTCGAAATCAAGCTTTATTGAGATTGGGACGTGTTCTTCTTTAGGTGATACTAGTAGTACTCCGACGCCACATCCCTTTTGGTTTGAGACTCCGTCGAAATACAACGTCCAAGTATCATCTTCGGTGACCATCAAATATTCATCCGAAAATTCATTGTCATGTATTGGTGTCGAGTCTTCTATTGGAAAGTCTGCCAGAAAGTCTGACACCACAGATCCTTTAATAGCTTTTTGAGGCATAAACCGCACACCAAACTGGGCTAGGTTGACTATCCATCTTGAAATACGTCCATTGAGTGTTGATTTCTCGAACAAATATTTGAGTGGATCCAATCGAGATACTACGAAAACGGTATGTACCAACATGTAATGTCTCAACTTAGTTGTGGCCCACACTAAAGCGAGGCACAATTTCTCAAGCGGTGTATAGCGTGTTTCGTATTCGAGCATCTTCTTACTTAGGTAATAGATTGCATTCTCTTTGGTTTCTACCTCTTGTGCTAGCATGGCTCCCATTGTCTCTTTGGTAACCGTCAAATATAACCTAAGAGGTATTCCGGGAAGTGCTTGCGCTAATACGGGAGGATTTGCGAGATAGGCTTTGATCCTGTCAAAGGCTTTTTGACACTCATCATCCCACATTAGTGGTACGTTCTTCTTGAGTTTTTTGAAGATTGGTTCACATATCGTTGTCAGTTTTGATATGAACCTACTTATGTATTGCAACCGGCCAATAAATCCTCGAATATGTTTCTCGGTCTTGGGCGGTGGCATCGACATGATTGCTTTAATCTCGGTTGGATCTATATCTATTCCTCTAGAGATTATGACATAACCCAAGAGTTTGCCTGAGGTGACTCCAAAAGCACATTTTGATGGATTCAACCTCATATTATATTTTCATAGCCTTTCGAAAAATTTCCTTAAGGCTACTTGATGGCCTGGACGGTCCTTTGATTTCACAATCATGTTGTCGACATATACTTCGACTTCTTTGTGCATCATGTCATGGAGTAAGGCAGTTGTTGCACGTTGGTAAGTAGCACCTGCGTTTTTCAACCCAAATGGCATTACCGTGTAACAGTAAGTGCCCCACGGTGTGATAAAGGTAGTTTTCTCCATGTCTTCTTCTACCATGAGGATCTGATTGTACCCTGCATATCCGTCCATGAATGAGAGAAGCGCGTGATTTGTCGTGTTGTCTACCAGAATATCGATTGGTGGCAAAGGGAAGTCGTCCTTTGGACTTGCCTTATTTAGATCTCGATAGTCGACACACATCCTTACCCTTCCGTCTTTCTTTGGAACTGGGACGACTTTGGCGACCCATTCGGGGTATTTGGACACCTTGATGAAACCTGCAGTTATTTGTTTTTGAACTTCTTCTTTTATTTTAAGTGCTACGTCGGGTTTCATTCGACGCAACTTTTGTTTTACAGGTTTCATTCCTGGGAATAATGGTATAGTGTGTTGAGCTATTTCTCTGTTAATGCCCGGCATATCTTCATATGACCAAGCAAATACATCGATAAATTCTTTAAGTAAGTTAATTAAATCGGTTCTTTCTTGTTTATTCAACGTTAGTCCGATTTTAACTTCTCTTTTATGAGTTGAGTCATTTGAGATGTCGACCGTTTCAGTCTCTTCAATTACTGGTGTTTTCTTTTCAAGTGTTTCCATTGCTTTAATAATTTCTTTATCTTTTTCATCGTTAGCTAAGCAATGTTCGTCATCTTGGGTTAGGGAAGAAAACGAGAAATAAGGAGAATGAGAAGTATTATTATACTCTGAGATTATTACATCAAAGAGTGATGTGTCCTCAGGGGCTGGATCACTAACTATCCTAGGAGAAGAAATAGGAAGGGGAGGCATTATTTTTAAAGACTTAGAAGACTCTAAAGGGGAAGACTCTGACTCGGACTCTGACTCTGACGACTCTTCGAACATCGGCCTTGCCTTGCCATGATTGATATCTTCCTTCCACTCGGAGTAGTCACCTTGATAGTCTTGCGCCACCCTTGCAATGATCCTTCGGCTGGAGTAATTAGCTTCCAGGGGACGAAGTTTTTGCTTTGTAGGACCGTTTGAATGAGTGAGGAGTTATCTTCCTCATAAGCTGGCTCATTCTTTTCTCGCCCAAACAGTAATCCCATGACGTTGAAGTCAAAGCATGGGGGTGCTTTCTCCTTACGGACGGGAGTTGGGATTTCGTTAGTGAAGTAGAAATCCAAGAAAATCTCGAATCCTTGTTGTCGTATGCCATTTACAACAAATGGCTCGGGAAATTCATAGCATGGATAGTCCTCTCCTTCTTTTATAAACTGACCATTAAGCGTAAGAGGGTACTGATCCATTGGAATTGCTTTCTTTAGAATGTGAGCGTCCCTACGTGCTTTCAGCTTGTCCTGGGCTCACTTGAGATCTTTCCGAGTCGGTTCGAAACCAAGTCCGAAAGTATCTAGTTTAGGGAGGCCAGGTGACTTTATCGATTTTGCTATCTCTTTCTTCTTTCCTAAGGTCATCCCAGGGAAGTGTCCTTGTTTCTTCAGCATGGTGTTGATAACCATGTTGGAATGGGGGTCGTGGCAAAGAGATGTCCTTTCATCCTCTTGGATTAAGGAGACTTCTTCGTTAAAGCCCCATAGGTCTTCGTCATCTTCATCGTGCTCCACATTGATGATTGGATTTTCTATTGATTTGATTCTCATCGGCGAAGCGTCAATAGTGATTTGAATTCCTCCAACTATGGCTTTCACTTGTTGGTGGAGAGATGAAGGGACGACCTTTAGATTATGGAGCCAAGGGCGTCCTAACAACAGATTGAATGAGGCTTTGATGTCTACCACTTGAGAAGTAGTAGCACGTTCTATTGCTCCTGCCGTCACATTTAGGGTTATTTTGCCAAGAGCTTGACGGCGAGTATTATCGTAAGCTCATATTCCTTGTGTGGACGGAGTTAAATCCTCATCCCTTATGCCGAGCATCCTCGTAGTCCTAAGGGGACAGACATTGATAGCTGATCCGTTGTCTACAAGAGTCATGTGAACATTCATCCTTTTGCAGACTACCGTGAGGTTTAACGCCTTGTAGTGTTTGTCACCTTCTGGGGGTAAATCTTTATCAGAGAAGGTGATTAGATTAATCGGACTAGGGATGTCACTTGTGAGGAAGTTAGCTAGTCCCTTAGGATTGGTATCAGAATCTATCCCGATTTTATCCAAGGCATTCATTACAGCTAACCTATGTTCTCGAGATGTTGCCAGGAGCTTCCATACATTCATCTCAACTTTTGTCTTCTTAAACTGTTTAACGATGTCGTTGTCTTCGATGATAGGTATGGGAACTTGTTGTACAGTAGGAATAGGTTGTGTTGAAACGGGAGGTTGCATTCTCCCGGATCTTGTGAGGACGTCTATTGATGAATCTTCTTCAGCCCAAATGTCGTCTGTGGTGTATGATACAGAAGGTGAAGGTCCTACTATGTCCTTTAGGTAGATATCTTCTTCATCACTGTCCCATACTCCATTAACAGTTATGTCTTCTTCTTGTTGAACTTGGATTAACTCCTTTTCATCAACCATTTTCTGCACCAAATCCTTGAATTTGAAGCAGTTTTCTATGGTGTGCCCCCCTGACTGATGGTACTGATAGTCATATCTATCTGTCCTTTTTAATGATTCAAATGGTCTTGGTTTGAGAGGTTTGAGCTTGCCACTCTCGGAGAGCATTTCGAACATTTGTGCATATGGGATCCCAATTGGAGTGTAAACTCTATTGCTCTTCTTGGGTTTTTCGGTGACTTGTAAGGGAAAATACTTTGCCTCATAAATCGTTCCCTTGCTAGCTAGAAGTAAAGAGATCTTGTTAGCTTCCACAAGATCTTGAATGAGGTTTTGAAACCTGTAGCATTCATTTGTTGTATGACCGTTTCCTTGATGGTACTTGCAGTAGGATTTGGGATCCCATCCTGGAGATCGCTTTTCTGGTGTTGGATCCTCTGTTGGACCAATAGGTTTGATTAGTCCTTGATCATAGAAGCGATCAAAAGTAGCATCGTAGGTCATTCCTATGGGTGTGAATTCTCTTTTAGGTTTATCCTTTGGACATGGAAGTTCATCATATTTCTTGTGAAGTTCGTTCATAATTTTGAGAGTTTCACGTAATAGTTGCGATGTCTCCCTCATAAACAGTGTGAGAAATTGTATGTCTTCCTTGTTTGCTGGTTCTGGAAGGTTATCTCTGACATCGAAAAAGATCTCTTCTTCTCCTTCTTCGACATTAGTTGCTTTGACAGGCTTAATGAGAGATGAGGGGTCAACTTCGCTTTCTTCATCGGAGATAGCCAAAGTATGAGCTAGAGGTGCATTATCAATACTTGGCTTCTTACTGGCAGGGGGCAACGACAGCTTGTTACTGTCAATTAGGTATTGGATAGCTTCCTTAAGCTTCCAACAGCTTTCAGTAGAATGGCCCCTACCTTGGTGATATTTGCAATGTGCGTTGGGGTTCCAGTTAGGCGACCTCTTCTCAACTGGTGGATCCCCGAATGGTCCAATGGGAGTTATAAGACTTTTTGTATTTAATCGATCAAATGCTGTGTCATAACTCATGCCAATAGGAGTGAAGTTCCTCCTAAATGGTTTCTTTTGTCCTTGGTTGTTCATGGCAAGGACTTCTCCTAGATTAAAGGTGCTAACATTATTTGAGTGGGCGGTTTTGGAAGAAGAAGGATTGTCGTTCTTCTTTCCTTTCCAGCCACTGTTGGAGCTATTGTTGGCAGCTTTAGATTTAACCAAGTCATCTTCAATATTGATCCCAATATCATAAACAACCTTAAAGGTATGAAGGTTATTTTGATATTTAAGATGTTTGGAATATTTTTCTTGAATATTTTTAATGAACAGTCTTACGGACTCTTTTTCACTTGGTACCTCGATCATTTTAGCTGAGGTTTCTCTCCACTCGTTAAAGAAAGCAGTGAAGCCTTCATTCTCTTTCTCTTTGAGGATTTTAAGTTCTCTATGGTCAGTTTCGACTTGAATGTTGCATTTGTACCTATCAACGAAAGCGTTTGCTATGGGTTCCCAAGTAGAGGTCTTTTCTTTTTCGAGAGAAAAGAACCATTGTTAGCAAACGGTCTCGAGAGATAGTGAGAACAGAGAAGGGAAGACCTTCTTATCGATACCCTTGATACTCATTATTGTTTCAAATGCTCTTAAATGGAAGTAAGGGTTGTCAATTGCCCTAAATTTTTGGATGTCGTTGGCGCTGAACTTCTGCGGAAGAAGATCTTTATCCACCGAGACCCCTTGGGATGTGAGTTCTTGAAACTTGTAGTCACTGGACAACTTGCTTAGGCTCTCTTGCATGAGATCCATTTGTTGTTGTTTCACGGGATCATCGATCTTAAGTGCGAGAAGCTTCAGTGTCTCAGTTACAGTAGCCAGTTGGTTCTTGAGGTCATTGACTTCTTCTTGAGTTGCCATTATAACTCTTGATTTTCTCTTGCGGGCAATAGGTTTGTCGAAAAGTTGGACTTGTACGAAGAGGTTATCTTTGATTAATCGTCCTTCCTTTCTTAACCACGCGCTGTAAATTAAGCCAATTTGCGTTTTAATTATTTGACTCGAATCAACTTGACTTTATGGTTTTTTTTTTAAAAAAAATGTACATATTTTTAGGGAACTAAGTATTATTATTTATTGGAGGATTAATATCCGAAAAAAATGTACATATTTTTAGGGAACTAAGTATTAGTATTTATTGGAGGATTAATATCCGACTTACCCCCTTAAAAAAAATGACGAAAAAAGCGCGCACACAAGACTCTCTTAATCATGGTAAAAAAAAAACATGTGTGTTGGTGTGTGCATTGAGTGTAAATGATATGCTTGGACTCTTGTGTAAGACCATGGGACTTAGTGCCTAAACTCGAACATTAATTCAATTAAGCATTATTGTCAGCAAAATTGACCGAATTAAACAGAAAACTGATTAATTAGACATTAGGTGATGACTCGACAAATAATCCGAACTGTCGGCCAAGCGACAGGACTGGCGTCGCATTATGGTGATTGGCGCCAGGCAATTTAGTAAATGTCTGGCGCTACACACTATAATGTGGCGCTACATCTCAGACTTTAGCACCAATATTGGGGCTTCGGTCTGGGACTGTTTTCGGTATCATTAGTCAACTGGGGTATGCCTAAAGTCGTACTAGGTCAATTCTGATTAAAAAAACTTTATTGACTCAAATTAATTAATTAATTAATTAAATAGGCAAAGTTCTTTAAGTCATTAATTTTAGTCTCAACACAAATCAACAAACGGTTAAGAGAAACATAGAATATATATGCACAACAAATAATGCACAATTAGTCAAGTAGGCACAGTATGATGCAATGAGTTCGCAACCTAACCATGGCTCTAGTTCTCTAAAGTTCGGGATATGGTTTAGTCAATAGAGGGTCCATGGTTAATTGTCCGGATGCACCGCGCGGAAGCCTAACCGTGAGGGTTGGCGCGAGTGGATGGGACACCGCGAGTTTTAGAAAAAACTCACTTCCATGGTTTGGTGAATTCAACATCTCGGATGTACCCTTTGTTGCCAGGAGCGTTCAATCGGGTAGATGGAGCATGAATTCCCAGAGGGTTATGTCCATATGTAGAACACATATGGGTTTCAGAAAAGTGAGAAAAAATTCAATCATGAAGTAGGATCGAGCAAACAATACGAAAAACCGGTCCAAATTAGAACACATATTTCTGGCTTGGTATTGGGGGAAATTAGCGCCAGCAAACAGAGACTGGCGCCAACTTTTAACTGTAGCGCCTGGTGCCAATACTGGCGTCTGGCGCTACGGCTAAAACTTTGGCGCCAAGCTCTGGCCCCTTACGCTACTTCCCACATGCCTCAGCAGCTTTCTGTGCTCGATAAGGTCATCCAGTTTCGCGCGGTGTTATTTCAGTCCTAGTTGTGAAAGACATTTCTCAATTTCTTACGTGTAAAATACTATGTTTTTGACTCATTACGGATGGTCTTTCCAATGAGAACCTTTTTATGCATATGACAATAATGTTAATCAAGATTACGCACATGAAATACTTAGAACTTTTTGAGTCTCATCCACTCATTCTAAATCATTGCCGAAACAAATTCAGGAATTAAAATAGAAATCCTCCCCATTGGAGTCGCCAAAAAACTGTAGGGAATAATTTCAAGCCTTTGAATATCCCACTAGCTTGAACCCCACTGTGATCATACACTAAATTACGGTGGCATCCAAAAGGGAAGAAGATAGAGCAAAAGAGTCGCCAACAAGTTTTTAAGGAACTTGTAAACCGTTCATAGGATGAAGGTTATACCCCTTAACGATCCAAGAGATCGTCAACTCCATAAGGTCATGAACCAAATAAGGGTCCGGGGATGATGGTACAAATCCAACCTAAAAGAGATTGAACCTGCCCTAATAATAGACCTCTATTTTATTCTACTCATATTCATGTGCGCTTTCTGATTAACATACAATCAATAGATTAACCCTAAACCTGTTTATCTATATTGGTTGAATATTAATGCAAAAAAAACTATTATTGGCAATCACTTGAATTATAATCATATTAACCCTAAACAAGATTATTAATTATCTTATTAAGCATGATTACAAGTACCAAATTCCCTTTCACATGCATAAAAAGGAGTGATCAAGCAATAACAATAAATAATGTATCAAGCAACATAATAAATAATCAATCATGAATAATAATTATAATCCTTATCAAAATAATAATAATAATAATCATCATAAATTATAACAATTAAAATCATAATCATGTTCATGTTAATATTAAAGCATACTAAACATAGCAAGATCCTAGGCATGATACTAACTAGATTAATAACAAAACCTAGCATGTCACTAAGAAATAAAAATCAAATCTTTAACCCTAACATGATACTAGCAATCATAAATATTAGGAAGAAAATAAAAGGCATCATAGCAATCATATTTAATATTAAAAATATCCTAGACATGATACTAGGAATATCATAATAACAATATAAACATTATGTCTACATCATAAATCAATTAATCAATTAAAGCACTTACTTTGATGCCTCGTACCTCTTTCTAATAACAAAATACACACGTTAGTAACTTCAAGGAAAATAATAATCAAACAATTAAATTAAATAATTGAGAGAGAGATTTGGGACCAAACCCTTAGAAATTAAAACCTTTCTTGTCTAGGGCGAAGGCAACTTCGAATATGGCTAGGTGTTTCTAGATCTTGCGAATGCGGAATTTTGTATGAAAAAGCAAGAAAGAATTGAATGCTAAAGAATACTTGAGAATGAAGATGGTGAATTGATGAAAATTGGTATAAGAATTGATTAAATCTGGTGAATGAAAACGAAGTTTTTGATACGATATTTATAGAGAAAATCAGCCAAAAAAGATAATTTAACAAAACAGAGTCTGACGATCGCAAAACAGGATTGGCGCCAATCCTGGCTAGCTGGCGCCAGGCACCAGTGGCTAGCGCCAGGCGCCAATGGCTAGCGTCTGGCGCCAAGCCTGGTTCCAGGCGCCAAGGCCTGGGGTTGGACGCCAGTCTTGATTCTAACGCGTTTTCGAAAATCCGATAAGTTTACCGTACTAGAGGATAAAATAATATAATTTCTTCGAAAATGCTATTTGAATTTTATTAAAACTCTGAAAAGTTAACAAAGTCAACTTATCAATGCTAATTGAATTAGGAATGAAAAGAACCTTCTAGAAGATTCTAGAAGATTGCATTAGGAATGATAAATCATATTAGGCCCTCCCCTAAATCATTGGGCCGTACATAAAGCTCAAACCGGGCCCAGTTTAGTAAATTGGTCATAACTTCCTCAATATTCATCGGAACTGGGCTTATAATATAGCGTTGGAAAGGTCTCTGCAAGACCCATCCAACTACACTACTATTGAACCCATATCATGGACCAACCAAACTAGATTGGCTGTTTTCTAAAAATAAAGCTTCCAAAAACAGGGAGAAGAGAAAAGAAATAAAACTTTCCGCAACACCAGACCTTTCCACACTTTCGTTTCATTCGATTATGATTCGACGTGAAAGTTACTCATCATCGGCTTTGGTTTTGGGGAGACACAAATGGGTGTCTACATATAGGGATTGAGCTTTCTGAATGGATTGTATTTATGTGAAGTCTATAATTTGTAGTGCGTACCATTTACTGATGATTAGTGGATTTTCTTAATTTGTTTCACAGTTCATACATTCTGATCTTTATTATAGAAGTGCTTGAATTGGCATAGATTTTGATCTTTATTTCACAGTTCATATATTATGATCTTTATTGTGTGTTAGTAGCTAATGTGCCATGGGTGGGAATATTAGCATCAACTTTGATCACTCTAGGAGTGTTATATAGGCTATGCGGGACTTGAACCCACTCCATGTACACTACTGTACATTGATCTACCCATTGAGCTAATAGCCTTGAAAAAAAAAACACTTGCTGAGTTAAGACTATATAGATAACAACAATGTTCCAATCTCTTAAATGTCATCCATTTGCTAGAGCAACCAAAAAGTTGCAGTTGTTTGATTGACTGTTTTAATAAAATTGAATATGTGTTCTGCTTTAACCACCCCACAGAAATCTTATTGTAATGATAGACTAACAGGTAATTCAAATAGCATCTTCCATTTCTCCAAGGGAGGACACTATTTTGGTATCCCCAAGTCCCAACAGATGCCTACCAAACATTGTTCTAGAATTGGCATGCTGAGAATTTGGAATGTTTTTGTTATTTCAGATTATATTGATTAGTTTTGGTAAGAGACTGTCAGATATATTACATTTTCGCTATAAATGTATGTATCCTGTTGTATAAATTTCCTCCTTCTGCGTAATGTGTATAAAAGCTACAGTTATGTCATCAATATGGTATTCATTGAAAAAGTCGGGAAATTTTTCTTACTGTGCTATTGTTCTGCTCATACTCCCTACTTATTTTCATATATACTTGATGTACTTAGTCTTAGGTGCCTTTATTGCAAGCTTGATTTCAGATAGTATTGTTCTTACTAATTGCCTTTTAGACTTAAGAGGCCCTTTTTAAGCTTTGATAACCTGAACTAGCATATCAACAAAAGTGAAGACACCATATCACTATCAGAGTATCATAATTAAATCAAAGCTCACCAAGTAAGATACACTACAACCTCAATACAATATACAACAAAAACCGACCAATTCGGATCTTGCTATGACGATCTTGCTATGAGCTAGTCTAAAGAGGTCCAATTGCCCCCAACTTAATTCCTTCCAATCTTAGAGTAAATGTTTCAGAAAGACCCACATTATCCTCATCATTGCAAGTTCTAATAATCTAATTTTTAGTTCTTGACATGAGCATAATTCCTTAACTTGCAACATAATCGAGTACATTAAGCTACACCAATCCGAGCAAAAAAAAAAAACCCAGAAATCATTACAAAAATGGGCAATTGAATTTACAAATTGCAGTTCAATAGAATCAAAGAAATTAAACTACACCAATCCACGCAGAAACCCATAAATCACCCAAAAACACTAGAATTTCAGATATATAGCAGAAAAAACTTCGAAAATGGGCGAAAAATAAAAAGGGAAAAGAGAGCAGACATTTTCACTGGCAAGCTTGATGCAATTACGAAACAACTCCATAATTTGATTACCATCAAGGCAAGAATTTGAGGGAGAAGAAGGAGGAGGACAGAGAAGACCATCTTTGGTAAGTTTACGGCGAACAGCGGCGCCTGCGGCACGGCTTTAAGGGCGTTCAATTTTGTCGTTGCAAGGCGAGTAGAAATTGAAGCTCTTCGTTTTTGTAATGGTGGATTTGGACCTTGAACCAATTGCTCGAAAATCAAACATTTGCAAATTTACGAATTCCATTTTTTTTAAGAACCCTAATTTATCGAAGAAAAGGGGAGGATTTTAAGAGCCTGCAATGGTGTTAAATTATTCTATTGAAATAAAATCAAAATGTGGATATGATTTAAATGGGGGTAGGTTAGTAATTCACTTGATTAGAGTTAATAATCTAACCCTAAACAAGTGGTTAATCCATTCTAAGTGAGATTTGGCCACTTAATAGAGTTTAATGAAAGTTTGGGTTCACTAGAGATTATGTGATTTTTTTTGACACCACGTAGAATTTGTAAAAGTTGGAGGCCACCACGTAGAATTTCCCTATGATTTATCATTCCTAATGCAATTAGGAATGGTTTTAGTCTTCTAGATTCTTCTAGAAGGTTCTTTTCATTCCTAATTCAATTAGCATTGATAAATTGACTTTTGTTGACTTTTCAGAGTTTTAATTAAAATCAAAAAGCATTTTCGAGGAAAAGATACGATTTTATCCTCCAGTACGACAAACTTATCTGATTTTTCGAAAACGCGTCAAAAATAGGACTAGCACCTGACGCCAGGCATTGACGCCTGGAGCTAGGCCTGGCGCCTGGCGCTAGCCATTGGCGCCTGGAGCTAGGCCTAGTGCCTGGCGCTAGCCATTGGCGCCCGGCGCTAGTGTTAGCGCCTGACGCCAATCAGCTGGTGCTGGTGCCAGCTTTGTTTCACGCGCCAATGCTCTGTTTTGTAAATTTATCTTTTTGGTTGATTTCTCTATAAATAACGTATTAATAACTCCGTCTTCATTCATCAACAATCAGTTTTCAATTATATTCACTTACAATCAGTTTCTCAATTCTCACCAAAATTCTCTTTAATCATCCATCTCTTTCTCTCTTTCTCTTTTCTAAACTTACTTTTACATACAAAATTCCGCAATCGCAAGATCTAGAAACACCTAGCCATATTCGAAGTTGCCTTCGCCCGAGACGTGAAAGGTTTAATTTCTGAGGGTTTGGTCCCTAATCTCTCTTTCAATTATTTAATTTGATTGTTTGTTTATTATTTTCCTTGAAGTTACTAACGTGTGTATTTTGTTATTAGAAAGAGGTACGAGGCATCAAAGTAAGTGCTTTAATGATTTTCATTGATATTATGATGTAAGAATCATGTTTAAATTGTTATTATGATATTCCTAGTAACATGTCTAGGGTAATTTTAATATTAAATATGATTGTTACGATGCTTCCTATGTTCTTCCTAATGTTTATGATTGTTAGTATCATGTTAGGGCTAAAGATTTTATTTTTATTGCTTAGTGACATGCTAGGGTTTGTTATTAATCTTGTTAGTATCATGCCTAGGATCTTGATATTTTTATTATGTTTAACATGAACATGAACATGAACATGATTATAATTATAATTGTTATAATTTATGATGATTATGAATGTTATTATTATTATTATTTTATTTATATATGATGATTATTATTATGATTATTATTTTTATTATTATTATTATCTTGATGATGATTATAATTTTGTTGTCATGATATTTATTATTATTGTGTTGCTTTATATTTATTGTTATTGCTTGATCACGTCTTTTATTGCATGTTTAAAGGGAATTTGGTATTTGTAATCACGCTTAATAAGATAATTAATAATCTTGTTAGGTTAATTTGATTATAATTCAAGTGATCGCCAATAATAGTTTTATTTGTGCATTAAAATTCAACCAACATAGATAAACAGGTTTAGGGTTAATCCTATTGATTGCATGTTAATTAGAAAGCGCACATGAATACGATCAGAATAAAGTAGAGGTCTATTATTAGGGGCAGGTTCAATCTCTTTTAGGTTGGATTTGTACCTTCATCCCCGAACACTTATTTGGTTCTAGACCTTATGGAGTTAACGATCTCTTGGATCGTTAAGGGGTGTAACCTTCACCCTGTGAACAGTTTACAAGTTCCTAAAACTTGTTGGCGACTCTTTTGCTCTACCTTCTTCCCTTTCGACGCCACCATACTTTAGTGTATGATCATAGTGGGGTTCAAGATAGGGTTAACGCTTGAAATTTATTCCCCACAGTTTTTGGCGACTCCACTTGGGAGGATTTCTATTTTAATTCCTGAAATTGTTTCGGCAATGATTTAGAATGAGTGGATGAGACTCGAAACGTTCTACGTATTTCATGTGCGTAATTTTGATTAACAATATTGTCATATGCATAAAAAAGATCTCATAGGAAAGACCATCCGTAATGAGTTAAAAACATAGGATTTTACACGTAGGAAGTTTAAGAAATGTCTTTCACAACTAGGACCGAAATAACACCGCGCAAAACTGGAAAATTTTATCGAGCACAGACAGCTGCTGAGGCATGTGGGAAGTAGCGCCTGAGGCCAGAGCTTGGCGCCAGACTTTTAGCCGTAGCGCCAGATGCCAGCATTGGCTCCAGGCGCTACAGTTAAAAAATGGCGTCAGTCTCTGATTGCTGGCGCCAACCTCCCCCAGTACCGAGCCAGAAATATGCGTTCTAATTTCGACCGGGTTTTCATATTGTTTGCTCGATCCTACTTCCTAATTGAATTTTTTCTCACTTTTCTGAAACCCATATGTGTTCTACATATGGACATAACCCTCTCGGAATTCATGCTCCATCTACCCGATTGACCGCTCTGTGCAACAAAGGGTACATCCGAGATGTTGAATTCACCAAACCATGGGAGCGAGTTTTTTCTAAAGCTCGCGGTGTCCCATCCACTCGTGCCAACCCTTCACGGTTAGGCTTCCGCGCGGTGCATCCGGACAATTAACCATGGACCCTCTATTGACTAAACCATATCCCGAACTTTAGAGAACTAGAGCCATGGCTAGGTTGCAAACTCATTGCATCATATTGTGCCTATTTAACTAATTGTGCATTATTTGTTGTGCATATACTATGATTTCTTAACCGTTTGTTTGACTTGTGTTGAGATTAAATAAATTAATGACTTAAAGAACTTTGCCTAATTAATTAATTAATTAATTTGAGTGAATAAAGTCTAATATTTTAATCGGAATTGACCTAGTACGACTTTAGGCATACCCCAGTTTATTAATAACACCGAAAATAGTCCCAAATTGAAGCTCCAATATTGGCGCTAAAGTCTGAGCTGTAGCGCCACCCTGTGGAATGTGGCACCTGGCGACAGCTCTATCATCTGGCGCCAAGCTTCACAGTGTGACGCTAGTCCTGTCGTTTGGCTGACAGTTCGGATTATTGGTCGAGTCATCACTTAGAGTCTAATTAACCAGTTTGCTAATTAATTCGGTTAATTTTCGCTGTCAATAACACCTTGTCGAGTCATTAATTGAGTCTATTCACATAGTCTAGCCACATGGTCATGACACGAGTCTCAACATGTCACCTACACTCACTAGTCTTAGCACACACTTTGAGTACACATCACCATGACCATGTCTTAGGTTCGTGCATGAGTCGGTCTTTTCCGTCATTTGAGTTGGGGCTATATTCTATTCCTAATTCTTCATATCCCTCCACCTCCATCATCTTAATCTTCTTTCACATTCTATTTCAATCTTTCTTCACTTCCTCCATCCATTGCATGTTGAGTAAAGTTTGATTCAAATAATTAACAATGAATATCCCCAAATTCCTTTTCCACAGTACTTGGTCGAGGAGAGAAGGACGATTAATTAAGGACAACCTCTTTATTCAGGTCTAACTTTTTGATAAACCGATTCGTCAAAATAGGAAGGCTAAAATGATAATGGCAAGTCAAGAAGAAGTCAACGAACTTAGGAACCAATTGGTTACCGTGACTGAGACACTGAAGCTACTCACACTCAAGATCGATGATTCTTTGAAGCAACAACAAATGAACCTCGTGCAAGAGAGTCTAATCAAGCTATCTAGTGACTATAAATTTCAAGGCATGAGTTCACAAAGGGTCTCGCTGGACAAGGAACTTCTTCCGCATAATTTCAACGCCACTGACATCCCTAAATTCAAGGCAACAGATAACTCTTACTTCTATCTAAGAGCTTTCGAAACTATAATGAGTATTAATGGTATTGATAACAAGGTTTTCCCCTCTCTGTTCCCACTATCTCTCGAAACCGTTTGTCAACAATGGTTCTTTTCTCTCGAGAAAGAAAAAACCTCTTCTTAGGAGTCGATAACAAACGCTTTCGTTGATAGATGCAAGTGCAACATCCAAGACGAAACATACCACAGAAAACTTGAGATGTCAAAACAAAAAGAAAACGAAGGGTTTACTTCTTTCTTCAACAAATGGAGGGAAACTTCTGCTAATATGGTCAAGGCTCCTACCGAAAAAGAATATGTGAGGATGTTTCTCAAGAATCTCCAAGGGAAGTATTCAAAGCACTTAAAATATCAACACAATTTGAATACTTTCAAGGCTGTGTATAATATAGGCATTGATATTGAAAATGACCTTCTGAAAGATAATAGTGCGAGAGGAAAGAAGAGCGACCATCCTTCTTCTTCCTCTCTCATTAATGAGGTACATGCCACGAACACCTCTAAACCACGAATCCAAAGGTCAAAAAGAGTGTTCACTCCACTTGGTATGAGTTATGAAACAGCTTTCAAGAAGCTACATCACAAAGGACTAGTCATGCCCATAGGGCCCATCAAAGATCCGGTTTCAGAAGCCGGGCCACCTAAGTGGGACCCTAACAAGCACTGCAAATATCACCAAGGAAAGGGTCACGACACTGAGGAGTGTTGGAAACTCAAAGAAGCTATTCAAGATCTGATCGATAACAATGAAACTTCCGAGATTCTAGCCATCGAAGATGACCAAGCATCCTTTGATCCATCACTTCTTATCACACCTGTAGGAGAGCCCATGATCGAGATAGCTTATATGACCTCTCTCGATGAAGTGGCCATAATTAAGGAGGATGAAAGTCTTTTCTTAGATAATACCAGGGAAGACTCGTCAAATCTAAAAGAGGACGTTCGAAAATTACAAGATGTCGTTGCCATGCTCTTGAATGTGGTAGAAGGAAAGCAAATCGGGTAATGGCCATCAAACAAAATTCTCGCCAAGGGTTTAATGAAGAACTCAATGCTCCTAAGCCACAGGCAAAACGAACCATTGAAGAATACACACCAATAGGTACGACTTACAATGAAGCTTTCGACTGTCTTCACGATCAAGGTCTTATCCACCCCATTGGTCCCAGTCAAGACCCTCCGCCTGAAAAACGGTTTCCCAATTGGGATCCAAATTCTTATTTTCGATACCATAGAGGTCGTGGTCACACCACCGAAGTATGTCTCGCCCTCAAAGATCGTGTTCTAGAACTCATTGATCCAAATCTCCTTCATGTTCCTCCGCGCGATAAGAAGGCCAAGATTAGTAACAATAGTAACAGTGGTTGTAAAGGGAAGAAGAACGACTATCCTTCTTCTTCCGAAAACACCTACTCTAGCAACAGTGTTGGTACTTTCGACCTTAGTGAGATCCTAGCCATGGGTAATCGAAAGCAATTGAGAAAGGATTTCGCCCCTATTGTAATTAGCTACGATAATGCTTTCGATCGACTCCATGCCAAAGGACTCATTACTCCCATTGGACCTATTCAAGATCCCCCACTTAAGAAGAGATGGCCTATTTGGAATCCAGACGAACAATGCAAGTACCATCAAGGTAGGGGTCATGCTACCGAGAGCTGTTGGAAGCTAAAGGAGGCTATCCAACATTTGATTGATAATAACAAGCTTCCCATGCCTCTAGTTAACAAGAAGAGCGAGCGATGATAAAGCAAACAATACAAGACAAGATGCGAGCTTCAACGACAAGTCTTCGTGACCTCTTTTTTCTATTTCTTTTATTATTTACCCTTTCCACAATAAGTCTAGCATAGGCACCTTTTATTCCCCTTAGATTCATTTTGTAGGATCATTATATATTTTTCTTTTAATAAAACGAGCATTTATTTCCTTATATATGATCATCACATTGCATTGCCAAAAAAAAAAAAAAAAAAAAAAAAAAAATCCATGTCGAATTAAGCACAAGGTATACCACTGATTTGAGGCACCCCTTGTAGCCACATCATATCTCTTTTCACCTTTCTAATTATACAATCCTTTCTTCATAAAACCACTTTGAGCCTCGTCTAACGATAGATCCTTCTTTTTTCAACCTACATCTACCTAACCTTGGGATGGGATGGTGTGCAACTTATGCAATTCTAAAAAAGGCTTGAGTGAATTCAAAAGATTAAAATAGCAAAAATAAGTAAAAATAAATAAATAAAAGTGTACAAAAGGGCAAGTGTTCCAATGTCTTTGACATGAACATGTCTTTGATATAAATACGTCTCAGATTGCGTCTCTTATCGAGTGCTCGGTACCGTGCCTGAGAAACATGAACGCAAAGTGAGTGATAGACCGCATGATCGGGATTGCCCACACTTATAAAAATAAAAAAAATGCAAAAGTAAAAAAAGGAGAGCAAAAATAAAAAAAAACAAAGAGCTCAAAAGTGAGAAGCCTCAAGCATAAAAATATAAAGATTTAATAGCGAAGTTGCACACCTTGGGGGCTTATCTAGGGTCTTGAGCCTTTATCCCCTTCTTCTTCAAGCCTTTAGCCTAACCACGTTACAACCCTTAAAAAGACCTTTTTGAGATATACACACACTTGTGCGAGGTTCGGCTAGAGCTACGTTCGGCCTGATTCCTAACGGATACGTAGGCAACCTCACATCGAGGTGCGACCGTAATAAAAATGCATTCATATTCACATTCACACACTTACACAATGATCATATCAAGGGGTTTCCTATGCTCATCCCTTTTCATTTAGAGCTAGACTTGGGGGCTTGATCCCTACATCATTAGCCTACCTAGCCTAAGAGTCACCACCATTTGACTCTTTTAACAAATAATATTTTCCCACACACTTAGCTCTTGCGGCCTAGCTTTATGTCACTATCACACACATCACAGATACGTGACCAAATATACTTTCCCTTTAGGAACACTTTGTCATGAAATCTTAACATAACGATGAAGCATGCCTTGTCATATCAACATCACTCATTGCTCATAATTGTCATTGCATCACGAAGTATGAAGTTCTTAGCCTCCGTGCATTAGTTACCCAAATACTTTCATCATTAAGTCAACCATTGAGATAGCCTAGGATGGGTTAATCCTTGCACCTCGAGAGATAGTATCAAACAACATTTGACTAAGCTCATTCAACAAGCATTCGAAATCTTCTTTCTTTTTCAAGTCTTTCTTTTTCGGGAGAAAGTCGGTACCCTCCACAAAAATGACGAAATTTTTTTGCTTTTTGCATTTTTCGAGTCGCACGATCACATTACAATGCACACACGAGTCATGTACACATTGAGTCATGTCGTGTCATATCACCTTGATTTGAGTCTAACACATTTGTCAAACACCTCGAGTCGAGTCAACCTCGAGTCAGTCGATCACAGCGAGTCAAGTTTATGCCTTGAGTCATGTCAAGTTAATGAGTCAAGCGACATCAAACCTTAGGTCAACCCTAAGATGGTTAAAGAGATTGACAAAGTTCTATAGTTAAAATAAATACAGGTGCAACAACACCGGGAAGACCCTACTCCAGCGCCTGACGCTAGATATTTCAGCAGCGACAGAGCTCGAAGCCTCTCAGAAAGGTGATTTCGACCTCATACAACAATTTCGGGTTCCTTGGTACGCCAATTAGCCCCTATAAGCAATTTTACATGATTAAGTAGTTAGTTTGATTACAATCACAATAAGTGATCGACTTGATGAAAGATCGTCTCACTTAGCTTAAAGCGCCTAATCACGAAAACACCGACATACTGGTTTTAGCGGAAGCAAAGTTCAGGCGAGCTTTAAAGATCGACAAACGTTGGTCTTCGGAAATTTTTCTTCAGAACATTATCGCAACAAACGTTCAAGTATCGAAGCTCCATTATTCAGAGACGCGTGAACATTTCCATCAAGCTCTTTTGCTCCAGAGTTATGTCGTGTCATATCACCTTGATTTGAGTCTAACACATTTGTCAAACACTTGGAGTCGAGTCAACCTCGAGTCAGTCGATCACAGCGAGTCAAGTTTATGCCTTGAGTCATGTCAAGTTAATGAGTCAAGCGACATCAAACCTTAGGTCAACCCTAAGATGGTTAAAGAGATTGACAAAGTTCTATAGTTAAAATAAATACAGGTGCAACAGCACCGGGAAGACCCTACTCCAGCGCCTGACGCTAGATATTTCAGCAGCGACAGAGCTCGAAGCCTCTCAGAAAGGTGATTTCGACCTCATACAACAATTTCGGGTTCCTTGGTACGCCAATTAGCCCCTATAAGCAATTTTACATGATTAAGTAGTTAGTTTGATTACAATCACAATAAGTGATCGACTTGATGAAAGATCGTCTCACTTAGCTTAAAGCGCCTAATCACGAAAACACCGACATACTGGTTTTAGCGGAAGCAAAGTTCAGGCGAGCTTTAGAGATCGACAAACGTTGGTCTTCGGAAATTTTTCTTCAGAACATTATCGCAACAAACGTTCAAGTATCGAAGCTCCATTATTCAGAGACGCGTGAACATTTCCATCAAGCTCTTTTGCTCCAGAGACGCGTGGGCATATCATTCAAAAGCTCTTTTGTTCAGAGACGGGTGGACATATCATCAAAGATCTCCTATTTTCAAGCTCTTTTGCTTAGAGACGCGTGGGCATCCTATTATCAAGCTCTTTCCTCCAGAGACGCGTGGACACATCATTTAGAAGTTCATATTAAAAAGAATACAATAAAGAAGCTCTATTGTTCAGAGACGCGTGGACATATTTAAAAAAAAAAAAAACTCTTTGTTCAGAGGTGCGTGAACATATCCAAAAAAGGAAGCTCTTGGTTCAGAGACGAGTGAACATCGAAACCGCAAGGTGGCGTTCCCTAGATTGTGGAGAGTTGTCACAAACAACTGAGGATTGTTTCAAGAGAAGAAATCTTCGATAGTATTCCCTTGGACGTGGAATATTATCAATGCGGATGAAGATTGCTTCAAAAGAAGCAATCTTCGATAGTATTCCCTTGGACGTGGAATATTATCATAGCGGAGGAGGATCGTTTCAGGCGAAGCAATCTTCTAATTTGGAAGCAGTTACGGGCGTAGCGGTTTTCAAGCGGGATGGCATTCTCTAGCTTGCAGGAGGTCATCAAAACAACAGTAAAGCGGCCGCAAATCGGTTACTTTCAGAGACGTGTGCTCGACGGTGCAAGATACGCGTTTCTTAACTCTTTTATCTGTTTAACTAACGCTAGTTTGCAGGTATCGGCGTTGTACGAGTGGTTTAGGATCGCATAACGTTCTTAATCATTCTCCGTCCCTATCGATACATTGACTTTTGTTTTCGAAACTTGCGTTTCTCCAAACTCAGTCAAAGTGGGGGCTTCTGTAGACACCCATTTGTGTCTCCCCAAAACCAAACCCAGTGATGAGTACCTTTCACGTCGAATCATAATCAAATGAAGCGAAAGTGTGGAAAGTTTAGTGTTGTGGATAGTTTTCTCTTCTCTCTATTTTTGAAAAATTATTTTAAGAAAACAACCAATCCAATTTGGTTGGTCCATAATATGGGTCCAATACTAGTGTAGTTGGATGGGGCTTGACAAGAGCTTTCCAAAGATATATTCTAAGCCCAATTTCGATGAATATTGAGGAAGTTATGGCCAATTTACTAAATAGGGCCCGGTTTGAGCCTTATGTACGACCCAATGATCTAGGGGAGGGCCTAATATGATTTATCATTCCTAATGCAATTAGGAATGGCTTTAGTCTTCTAGATTCTTCTAGAAGGTTCTTTTCATTCCTAATTCAATTAGCATTGATAAATTGACTTTTGTTGACTTTTCAGATTTTTAATTAAAATCAAAAAGCATTTTCGAGGAAAAGATACGATTTTATCCTCTAGTACGGAAAACTTATCTGAATTCGAAAATGCGTCAAAAATAGGACTAGCGCCTGACGCCAGGCATTGGCGCCTGGAGCTAGGCCTGGCGCTAGTGTTGGCGCCTGGCGCCAATCAGCTGGTGCTGGCGCCAGCTCTGTTTCACATGCGTCAATGCTCTGTTTTGTAAATTTATCGTTTTGGCTGATTTCTCTATAAATAACGTATTAATAACTCCGTTTTCATTCATCAACAATTAGTTTTCAATTATATTCACCTACAATCAGTTTCTTAATTCTCACCCAAATTCTCTTTAATCATCCAACTCTTTCTCTCTTTCTCTTTTCTAAACTTGCTTTTACATACAAAATTCTGCATTCGCAAGATCTAGGAACACCTAGCCATATTCGAAGTTACCTTCGCCCTAGACGGAAAAGGTTTAATTTTTGAGGGTTTGGTCCCAAATCTCTCTTTCAATTATTTAATTTGATTGTATGTTTATTATTTTCCTTGAAGTTACTAACGTGTGTATTTTGTTATTAGAAAGAGGTACGAGGCATCAAAGTAAGTGCTTTAATGATTTTCATTAATATTATAATGTAGAAATCATGATTAAATTGTTATTATGATATTCCTAGTATCATGTCTAGGGTAATTTTAATATTAAATATGATTGTTACGATGCTTCCTATGTTCTTCCTAATGTTTATGATTGTTAGTATCATGTTAGGGCTAAAGATTTGATTTTTATTGCTTAGTGACATGCTAGGGTTTGTTATTAATCTTGTTAGTATCATGCCTAGGATCTTGCTATTTTTATTATGCTTTAACATGAACATGAACATGATTATGATTATAATTGTTATAATTTATGATGATTATGAATGTTATTATTATTATTATTTTATTTATGATGATTAATATTATGATTATTATTTTTATGATTATTATTATCTTGATGATGATTATAATTTTGTTGTCATGATATTTATTATTATCGTGCTGCTTGATATTTATTGTTATTGCTTGATCACGTCTTTTATTGCATGTTTAAAGGGAATTTGGTATTTGTAATCACGCTTAATAAGATAATTAATAATCTTGGTAGGTTAATTTGATTATAATTCAAGTGATCGCCAATAATAGTTTTATTTGTGCATTAAAATTCAACTAACATAGATAAACAGGTTTTGGGTTAATCCTATAAATTGCATGTTAATTAGAAAGCGCACAGGAATACGATCAGAATAAAGTAGAGGCCTATTATTATGGCAGGTTCAATCTCTTTTAGGTTGGATTTGTACCTTCATCCCCGAACCCTTATTTGGTTCTAGACCTTATGGAGTTGACGATCTCTTGGATCGTTAAGGGGTGTAACCTTCACCCTGTGAACGGTTTACATGTTCCTAAAACTTGTTGGCGAATCTTTTGCTCTACCTTCTTCCCTTTGGACGCCACCGTACTTTAGTGTATGATCACAGTAGGGTTCAAGCTAGAGGTTAACGCTTGAAATTTATTCCCCACACCAAGCATATTCACACATGCTTTAACGTAGGCGCACTTCAAATGACGCCTACAATAGGGCCCCTGTTGTAGAAGATAGACCTCAAGTTTGGGGTTTAATTCTTGATTTACTTGTAATAGCTCCTAATTGTTTGATTATTGGAGATATTAATCAAATAAAGCACCATTATGATAGGTTGGGTGGGTCTAATATCATTAAGGGTTGGGATTCCTTTATTGATTTCAGAATTACTTCTTGTTTAGTTGCTACACCCTTTAAAGGCCCCCCTATACATGGACGAATAATAGGGAGGCTGATCAACTCATTTTACAACGACTGGATAAGGCTTATATGACCTTTGATTGGTTTCATAACTATCAGATAGTCGGTTACTCAATCAACCGATTCTCATCTTAGATCATGCTGCTATTTTCTTTGATGACGCTCCTTTTATACAGTTGTCGAATCGTCCGTACCAGTGGGACAATTGGTGTCTTGAATATCTGGACATACATGTTGTCCTAACTACTTGGCAACGACCCATTTCTGGCTCACCAATGTTCATTCTCTCAAAGAACCTACAACATGTCATGTCCCTAGTTAGGAATTGGTGTCTTTCCAACAAGAAGTTTTGGGGTGTTTATTGGAAAAACTTTTCGGCGGACCTTTCAAACGAAGGGAATTAATCCAGGCAGTCACAGTCTCACAGATGCCTCTTAATATATGACCAACATAGTTACTTCTAAGGAAATTTTTTTACTGCAGTTACAATTCTTGAGACAACGTTGTAAGAAAAACTAGATACTTAAAGGTGATTGCCCGTCGAAACTTCTATTCTCAAAGGTCAAAAGTCAGCAAAAGAAGAATGAGATTTGCTCCTTACTTGATGACCAAGGGATTATTCAGCATGGCTAGACGGATGTGCAGCGCGTTGTAGTGAAATCTCTCAAGGAAACCTTTAAAAGTGATTGCATGCCTCCTTATGATCCAGAAATTGACAATGTTTTGCGTGAATTACATCTTCCTCGTTTCAATCCCTCTCAGCTCGCTAATTTGGAACTTCCCTTCTCTACTTCTGAGTATGTACTACAATGTTTTCTTTAGGGAACTGTAAGTCTCTGGGTTCGGACGGAATTAAAGTTGAATTTTTCAAAACTCAATGGGATATTGTGGAAGACTCGGTGGTTTTAGGCATTCAGAGTTTCTTCCTGTAGACACCCATTTGTGTCTCCTCAAAACCAAACCCAGTGATGAATACCTTTCATGTCGAATGATAATCGAATGAAGTGAAAGTGTGAAAAGTCTAGTGTTGTGGTTATTTTTTTAATTAAAAAACCTTCTTTCTATTTTTGAAAATCTACTCTATTTATAAAAATATCCAGTCCAGTTTAGTTTGGTCTATGATAAGGTTCCAAAAATGGTGTAGTTGGATTGGGCTCGAAAAGACCTTTCCAACGATATAATATAAGCCCAATTCCGATGAATAATGAGAAACTTATGGCCAAAACACTAAACTGGGCCAGATTTGGTTCTTACATGCGGCCAATGATTTAGAGGAGGGCCTACTATAATTATCATTCCTAAAGCTATTATGATTGATTATAGTCTTCTAGAATACTCTAGAACGTTATCTTAAATCCTAATGGAGTTAGGATTGATAATTATGTTTCAAAGAGTTTGAAATTGAATAAAATTCCTCTTTTTGAGAGTCCTAATTTTATTTGAATTTAAAGATATTCAAAGACATTCAGATATTATTTCATGCCTCATAATCTTTATCCAAATTTTATATGGTTGGATAGATCTTTAAATTATCTTTCCAATGATATATTATAATATTAATTCGAGTTTTAACGAAAAAGATATGAAAGAAATACGAAACTCTATCCAAAACTGACATTGTCCTACTATTTCGGCCATATCTTTTTATCTACAAAATATTTTAATCTGATTCTAATTGGATTGGAAATTAGACTTCAAGAGCTTTCCAAGAACATATTATTTGTCTTATTTGGATTTATGTATCAAAAGATATGATAAAAACAAAATTCGTAAAAAAATTGTCTTAGCTCTAGCGTCAACGACAGACTCTGTCGCCTGGCGCTGCAAGCAGTGCCCGGCGACGAGCTTTTCATCTGGCGACAGGATGAATTTTATTCCGTGTGGAATTCGTTCTCTTTTCTATCGATTTCCAAACTATTTTCTTATAAATAGGGTCCTTGATCCTCCGTTTTCAATAACCAGAATTCTCTGATTCTCCTATCTCTCTAAGCTAATGCTTATTCTTTCTCCCTCTTTCCAAGCTAGCCTTTTACAAACACCATACCTCACTCACAAGCACTCGACACACCTAGCCCAATTGAAGTTGTCTTCGCCCTAGACATGAAAGCATGCTTATTTTATATCACTAGTAGAAAATAAGTAATGGGAAGCCCCAAATGGCAAGCGGTTTTAAAAATCCGCTTGCCATTTACCTAATTTTTTTAAAATAAACCTTTAATATTAAATGGCAAGCAGTTTTGGCACGAACCGCTTGCCAATATATATAATGACAAGCGGTTTGGGGTTGAACTGTTTGCCATTAGATATATTGGCAAGCGGTTCAACCCCCAAACAACTTGCCATTTAGAAAAAAAAACCGGGATCACAAACCCTAAGCCAATAAGTGCCCACACATTCTCACGGCCTCTCTCTCCTCTCTCCCCTTTCACCCCTATTACCAGTTCTCTCTCACTCCTCTAATTCACTCTCCTTTCTCCATCTCCATCTCTTAGCTTTCTCTCTCATCTCTTTCTTTCCTTTCTCATGCCAAGACCCATTGGTGCTTGTGGGTTTTTGAGCCAATTCCGGTGGTAGTCCGGTGGGTTTTCGAACGAATTCCGGTGGGTTTTTGAGCCAATTCGAGCCATGGGTTTTCGAGCAAATTCGTGGGGGTTTAAATCGTGGTAGTCCGGTGGTGGTGCGTGTGGTTTTATGGTCGAATTCGACAATAAAAACTCTAGATCTAGAGTTTTTATGGTCGAATTTGACCCATAAAACCCAAATTTAAAGCCAATTTTGATTTTTTGGTGGTATTCAAGGTATTTCCTTTTTTTTAATCTTTTATTTTGTTTTTTCAGTGTTTTTTTTTAATTTTATTGTGATGGGGGGTTGAATCGGTTTGTTTCAGGTCAATTTGTTATTGGTTGGGTGTCGTGGTGGGTGGTGGTGTTGGCCGGTGTTCTGGTGTTGGTGGGGGTCGTGGGTGGACGGGTGGTGGTGGGTGGTCGTGGCTGGTGGGTGTTCTGGTGGTATTGGTGGGGGTCGTGGCTGACGGGTGTTCTGGTATTGGTGGTGGTCGTGGCTGGTGTCGTGGCTGGTGGGTGTTCTGGTATTGGTGGGTCATGGTGGGCCGGTGGTGTTGGTGGTCGTGGCTGGTGGTACGAAGCAACATGAGCTTGGTTTTTTTTTTTAATAGAGCTGTTTTTTTTGTATTAGTTGTATTAATTTTATTACTTGTATTTTTTTTTATGTAAATGTAATATTACAACAAATAATTAATAAAAATATTAATGTTTTTAAATTTGTTTGGTTTGTGTATCAATTTATGTGAAAAAATCCAAAAAAAAAAAATTAATTTTTATACCCATAATGGGCAGCGCTTTGGCGCCAAAACTGCTGCCCTTTCTCTAGTAATGGCAAGCGGTTCTGAACCGCTTGCCATTTAAATGGCAAATGGCAAGCCCCCTAAGCCCATGCGGTTCAATACCGCTTGCCATTAGGGGGTTTGAACCGCTTGCCATTACGTTTATTCTACTAGTGTATTAATTCCTAGTATCATGTTTAGGGTATCATAATATTAATTCCTAGTATCATGTTAGGATGTTTTTATTGCTTTCTAGTATCATGTTTAGGATGCTTTTTACTCTTTCTAATATCATGTTAGTAACATGTTAGGGTTAAAGCTTTGATCTTTATTGTTTAGTGACATGTTAAAGTTTGTTATTAATCTTGTTAGTATCATGCCTAGGATCTTGCTATTAATTATTAAGCTTTATTGGGATTGATATTGTTATGATTGTTATTATTATGATCATTATCATGTTGCTTGATATATTTTATTGTTATTGCTTGATCACGCATTTTATGCATTTTTAAAGGAAATATGTACTAGAAATCACGCCTAATAAGATAATTAATAATTTTGTTTAGGCTAATATGATTTTAATTCAAGTGATCGCCAATAATAGTTTTATTTGCGCATTAATATTCAACCAACATAGATTAAACAGGTTTAGGATTAATCTAATGATTGTATGTAAGTTAGAAAGCGCACATGAATACGAGTAGAATAAAGTAGAGGCCTATTTTATAGGGTGGATTCTCTCTCTTTTAGATTGGATTCGTACCCTCATCCCCGAACACCAGTCATGGTTCCAGACCTCTTGGAGTTGACGATCTCATGGATCGTTAAGGGGTGTCACCTTCACCCTGTGAACGGTTTACAAGTTCCTAAATCTAGTTGGCGACTCTTTTTCTCTTGTTTCCTTCCCTTTGGACGCCACCATGCTTAAGTGTATGATCACAGTGGGGTTAATGTTTAGGATAATGCTTGAAATATTCCCTACACTTCCACACGGGGTATCTGCTGAAAGAATGGAATCATTCCCTTCTTGTAATGATTACTAAGCTTAGTACCCCAACAGAGATGTGGCATTTACGACCGATCAACCTTTGTAACACAGTGTACAAATGCGCTTCTAAATGCTTGGTGGCCAGGTTACGCCAGTATCTTCCTCTCCTCATCTCTGATTCTCAGCATGCCTTTGTTCAAGGCCGCGTTATGACGGATAATATTTTGTTGAGTCATGAGTTAATGGAGAAAATCAATTCTTCTAAAACAGGCTCTAATTAGCTTGCGTCGATAAAAATTGATATGAACAAAGCTTATGACATAATCCATTGGAGATTTCTTATGCAGGTCTTAAAAGCCTACAGGAACCTTTGGTTACTGATGATCCAACAATGCCTATCCACGGTGTCTTACTAGTCCTTAATCAACGATACTACCTCGAACACCTTTAAACCACAATGTGGTCTTCGCCAGGGCGATTCTATCTCTCCGTATCTTTTTCAATTCTGTTGGATATTTTCTCTCGTATGCTGCATCTGGACAGGATTTGAAGCTTTTTCAGGGAATAAAGCTGGCTAGAATGAGTCCTACTGTCTCGCAATTATTCTTCGCAGATGACGCCCTCATCTTTTTCCAGGCTACGTCTACAGCTTGTTCTAATATCATGCAGATCATTCAACGTATTACAAAGATTTCAGGTGAACAGCCAAACTTGTCTAAATCCTTGATCAAGTTTAACCTGAATGTCTATTCCTCTGTACAGGCAGGCTTCAAATCTATATTCCAAATGAAGCATGTTTAGGTGATGGACCTAGGGGCTCCAATTGATTTCGTCGGAAGAAAGAAAGACCACTTCCAATTCATCATCGACAAAATTATTGGGCGAATTAATTGTTTAAATGCCATTCGCCTTTCTCAACCGCAGAAGTTAATTTTTATTAACTCTATCCTAATAGAAATGGCCTCCCATGTTCTCTTCTATTATGAGTTACATGTCTCTATGACTGGGAAAATTGATTCCTTACTGTTTCGCTTCTTCTGGGCGTATTCTGAAACTAAGGGTATGCACTAGATTAATAAGGATACTATGCACCTTCCTCTTGGCCTGGGTGGTTTGGGCATTCGCTGTGTCTCATCCTTAAATAAGGCATTGCTCATGAAACAGGTTTGGCGACTCTTTTTCAATCCGCAGTTGCTAGTTTCTAAAGTTTACGGAGCACGAACGACCTTTCTTTCCAACAACCCTAATAGTCGGCCACGTTATTCTGGGGTCATTCTTATGGCCTACGAGGTCTACTTAAGGCGGACACTCTTCTGAACCAGGGTTGTAGCTGGAAAATTGGTAAGCGCCAGTCCACTCTAGTTGGGTCCGCTAAGTGGGCCAATGGGTTCATTCTAGAGTTAAAACCAGGAATTCCTTTGCCAAACTTGCCTCCTCATACTGTAAGTTTTTTCATCAATCATCACACAATGGGGTGGGATACTACTAAATTTGTGGATTGGTTCGTTCCTGCGGATGCGTCGAAAATCCTCGTAATAGAGGCCCCTGATACGACTCAGGATGATTTTTTTTATTAGGCAAGTACCACTTAAATACCACTGTCACGATCAAGATTCACAAATTTAACACATTGAGTTTAATTCTACAAAATTAGGGGGGGGGGGGGGCGTCCGCGTTGCGGCGCTCCCACAACTAGTATAGAATTAAAATTTGCAAGATAAGCTCCTTCATATGGCTGAAAGAAGCACCATTATTAAATTGGTGTTGATTCTACACTCTTTATGCTATGCAAACCTCTCTTTTTCTTAGTTTTATTCTTAACGAGCTCGAAAAATGTTGTAAGAGATTTTTATGAAATAAAGTGGATAGACTTCACTTGTAACACCCCCAAATCTCCCTCTGCAGAAATGCTATTGTAATACGTATAATTATACCGTAATTACAGACTTAGGAGTGTTACTGTCGTGTGATTACGCAAGGCTACTCAAAATACTTAACTCAATAACAAAACTTGCAGCGAAAAACTCAACTTTATTTTATTAATGCTTATGAAAATAGTAACATTGTTATGAGTACTCAAAATAAAGACAAAACCAACATTCCTAAACTAGGTGAAGTAAATTCCGAGACTCTCATATGCTGATTCATGACTCCACCTGAAATGATCAACGCTTCTTACCATTATGGTAAATAGGGCGAACTAAAACAAATAGAAAATACGGATTAGCAAAATATGCTAAGTACGATATGTGAAAGATAAGTACACTCAATTTATTTGCAAACAGGCTTTTAAAACAAATTCCAATAAGTAATCCAATAAATTCCAAACTCATGATTAAAAACCAATTCTCAATATTCTCCAAACAATTCCAATAACTCAATAATAATGATTAATAAAATCAATTATTTTCAAAAACTCAATTTCCTCTCTAAGTGTGCACACCCCCCAAGCTAATCTCTTACTATTTTAAGGCTATTTTTGAGGAAAAACTAGGTCATAGAAAGTCCATAGTTTTCAATGAATCTGCATAGTGGGATTAATATAATAACCATGCTTGTAAAACTTTTTAATACTCCCTCTGTCCCCAAAACTTCGACCCTTTTGGCTTGATTTCGCGGCTATTAAGTAACTTAAATAAAAAAAAATAAAAACATATTAGAAAATAAATTTACATGGGGTTTGTAAAAAATAGAGACATAAAGTATTAAAAATACATGAAAAAAAGAAAATTTTATATGAGGAAACTAATTTTGCACAAATATTATTGTAAATTAGTGGGCATTTTAATGAACATGGGTCGATCATTTTGGGACTAAAATTAGGCCAAAAGGGTCGAATATTTGGGGACGGATGGAGTATATATTTCAATAAATCCTTATAAAATTCCTCTTTGAATAAAAATCAACCTTTATAATAGGTTAACTCAAAACTCCTTTTTATTTCATTCAACATGCTTTAAAAATCAACCTTTTAATAAATACTTGAGATTTAAAATCTCATATAAATAACTTTTCAAAATCAATAACTCTTCCTTTGAAAACCCTTTTATTTAATTCATCAAACTTTTCGAATCAATTTATTTAATTCAAACCATTCAAAACATGATATGAAAATCAATCCTCCAAAATAAATTTATTAAAACAATATTAAAATAATACCTCCAAACATACTTTATTTTATAAATCATAATTTAAATCAATTTAATTCAATCACCAATAAAATCATATAAAACATGTTATTCAAACAATCACTTTCAAAAAGTATCTAGCAACCTAAACATACCTTGATTTCAAATATCAATCAACACTTTTCACTTTCAAAGTTCAATCAAAAATACACCATGAAGAAAATAAAGGAATAAGATTAAAGTGAATTGAATTTGCGTCGGAAAGAATAGACATAACTTGCAGAGGCCATGACTTCTTCAGTACAACTCTAAATTGGGTGATTTTTAAGTCTAACCTCAAGGATTTCTCAAGAGGAACAATCTTCCATGAAACATCAAAACCTGAAAAAATAACCAGAAGTGCCCAAAAAATGATTTTAAATGTGTACAGGCTGATTATGTATGAAAAGAGTAGAAAGAAAAGTATGAAAAGGTTTAGGTAAAAGAATAATAAGAGAGAAGACGGGAATTGGATTTTGGTGTGAAGAATATGAGAGGTATAAGAGGGTATTTATAGGCTCATAAATTAAAGAATTATGGTAGGGGATGTAGGAAGAATTACGGTAAAAATAATTAAGAAAATTACTTAGAGAAGAGAGCTAAAGAATTATGAAAAGTTATATATTAAGGTGACTAAGAAAAATTAATTTAAGGGAAGTGTGTTGTTGTCATGAAGATTAATATGGAAAAAGGGGTTTATTTGGGGAATAATCAACGATGAAATAAAGTAGGGAAATAAGATGATCAAATCTTTGTAAGATGGAAAGTGGGAATTAAGGAAATATGGAATTTGAGGAAGATAATTAAAATACAAAACTAACAAAATAAGTAACCTAAAATTAGCATATGGTGGCCAAAAATATTGAGTATATATATGTTCATTGAAGACGTCGCTCGAAGTGCGCCTACGTTAAAGCATGTGTGAATATGCTTGGCACTCATAGGAAGTGGGAATTGACATTACGATTAGGAACAACGGTTAGGGACAAAGCAAAGTAGGGAGCCGCCAACAAGTTTTTAAGGAACTTGTAAACCGTTCACGAATCATAAAAGGAAACCACGATTAAGGGACAACGATAGGCAACAACGATTAACCCGTGAAGGTTACACCCAATTCATAATCCATGAGATTACTAACTCCATATGGTTTGGAACCACGAAAGGAGGATCGGGGATGATGGTACGAAGTGAGTCATGGAGTCACATTTGCCCGTATTGGCCTCTACTCGATTCTTATTGTGAAAAGTGATTAGGGGATTTTGCTCCCACCAATCGGAATGCGCCACGTGGGCCAATCAGGTCCTGCCAAGTGTCCCCCAGTTGGAACTGTCAGGGCTTGCCACGTGGCATGCGCTTATTCGTCCACCTTGGACCTGTTATGTCGTGACATGTGGCATACTCCATGCCTAATGGAGAAACCGGCCACCCAGGCCCAACTTCCGAGGGAAGCCCAATCGGCCCTAGGTTAACCTAAACCTAGGATGGGAACGTTTCCCAAGGTTATAAATACCTCCCTTAATCCTCATTAAAGGGGATGACGAAAAAACACATTAATTACACACAGTAATAACCGGCTGATCTCGCTAACAAAGCAGATTACCTACATTAAACACTCTCACCTAGAGAGACCCAATCACTTTAATTTCCGCATTAATTACTCCTTAATCAAGTACTAACTTGACCGTTGGAGGCGGAGCTCCCAGGAGTCTCCGTTATTTTGAAGGTACAGGCGTCCGGTTCCAGTCTCGGAATTGTAACTCTCCCGCAGGACATCAGAAAACCCCGAAACATTTGGCGCCGTCTGTGGGGAGAGTACTTCTGAGATGGCATCCAAGTCTGTACCGACTCCTGAAGAGAGGCGTCCCCTAGACGACCCTCAAGTTCAGTCGGACCATGATACTGAGAGTGAATTTGAAGTTGAAGCTCACACTGCTTCAGACGGGACCCTAAGGGCCCGACGTACCCGTTATACCGAAAGGAGGGAACGGGAACATCTTCAAAGTGGAAGTGAGCCAGCAGGCGCACCGCCTGTTCGGCAACAGCCGACTGATGGGTCTGCTCCCATCACAAGGAACGAACTCATGACCTTCATGAGGAACTTCAAGGGAGAGATTCAAGAGTTGATCAACAAGAAGCCGCCTGCTCCAGTCAAGGAGCAGTCGGCTAAGAAACCCTCCACTTCACTGAAGAGGAAGCCAGTTCAAGGGCGAGAGGCGACTCCTCATCCTAAATCTAGGAAGCGGGAGCCGCCTGCCCTTGATTTCACAAAATTCCGTTTTCCTACAGGAAATAGGAAACCTGTTCGTCATATTCAGGCGGACGGGTCGAAGCAAACATTCACAGACGCTCGGCTACTGCTAGAGCAGAAGAAGAGTGACCGATTGTCAGAGTCGGCCTCTACTTCAAACTTTCAAGACAGTCTGCGAAATGCCTCGATGAGGCATACTCAGTCGTATCATGAGAGTCAGTCAGGCGGCACCTCCCGTCAGTCCGGCTTTCATAGCGACCAGGCGGTACCAAACTTACCATTTGTGCCGCAACAACAGTATTTTTTGCAGCCACCTCCGTTTGGTGGACCTGCAGCAAAAAACGTCCAACCTATGGACTGGCAGCTACGGTTGCTTAGACTTGGTGAACAACCGTCCGCCTTCTCCAAAGAAATTACTGAAGCCGCCCAGCCGGCCAAAGTGAAAAATGTACTAGTAGGCGCCTATGACGGCACTACTAACCCAGAAGACCATCTGATGGCATTCACCAACCTGATGTACCTTCAAGGGTTGGATGATCCAACTTGGTGCAAGTGTTTCCCAGCGACTCTCAAAGGAATCGCACAACAATGGTTCGGCAACCTGCCGACTGGTTGTGTAAATAGCTTCAGGACGCTTGCTTACTTATTCACCTCCAACTTCGCCATGAACATCCCTGCGAAGAAAATGACCCTTGATTTAGGAAAAATTCAGCAGGGCGAGAAGGAGGGGCTTCGTTCTTACATCAGGCGGTTTAACCTGATGAGAATACAGATTCAAGGGTTACCGGATGAGGTAGCCTATACTGAATTTTTCAGAGGTCTCAAAGACGGGTCTACCTTCAAATTTGATTTGGTTCGAAAGAGGGTGGCGACTCTTCAAGAGGCCTTGATTGAAGCAGAAGCCTATATACAGGCGACTGATCTTTGTACGGTAAAACAGTCGGACGGGAAAAGGTTCGACAAAAGAGAAGGACGACAGAAACAGTCGTCAAACAAAGATGAGAAGAGAAAAGAGGTCTGGGCGGCTGATTCCTCTAAACAGCCGGCCTAGAAAAAGAAAAAAGAATTCAAACCATACTCCCCAAAGTATACGTTTAACAAGGATAACCAGTTTATCCTAAAAGAAATCAAGGGACGAATCTCAATTGAGAAGCCGGTCCCCATGAAGGGTTCTGCAAACAACCGGAACCAAGATAAATTCTGTGCTTATCATGATGATGTTGGTCATCACACTTATGACTGCATCAGTCTTATGCGGTATCTAGACCGCTTGGCTGAGCAAGGTGATCTTGACACTTATGTCAAGAAATCTACGGGGAACACTTCCTCAAAAAAGCAGTCGGCCAAAAAGAATCAACAGGCCGACAGCTCCGATACAGATGATGCAGTCGTCTACACCATTGCAGGCGGCTTCTCAGGAGGCGGCCCCACTATTAGGGGCAACAAAGACAATATCAGGCGGTTAGATGTAAATTCCGTTCACCAAGAACGGCCGTCCAAATATTCATTTCCTGAGATTGTCATCACTGAAGAAGATCTAGGAGGGGTAAGAGGGCCGCATGACGACCCTATCGTTATTGAATGTAAAGTGGCCAACCAGAGAGTTGGACGAATCCTCATAGATACCGGAAGCTCCTCAGATCTCATCAGTAGCAAATGTCTGTCGAAACTAAAATATCAGACTGATTGCATACATCCGGCCTCCCACCCTTTAGTAGGGTTTGGAGGAGGAGTCGTCCACCCACTGGGACGAGTGGATTTACCCATCCGCCTGGGCGAAAAAGGGGAAGGACGACACATGGTAGTCCGGTTCCTAGTAGTAGAAGAACTCTCGGCCTACAACATGATTCTGGGTCGACCAACCCTAAATAATTCCAAGGTTGTTATAATCCCATCTCTTATGTTGCTCAAGTTTGAGAGGGATAATGGAACAGTCGGCTCCCTAAGGGGAGATCAGAGGATGGCCCGAGAGTGCTATCTCTCGGATGTCAAGCCCACTGTTATGGCCACTGGGTCAAGCGGTGAAAAAACAGACCTAGACAATGTCAAGGAGAGTACGCTTGTTCAAGAAGCAGGCGGCAAGAAGAGAAAGGCATCCCAGACAGGGGCCGCAAGAAAAGAAAGAAAATAGCAATCATTGGCAGAGGAGCGGTCGGATGATTTTCGCCCTCAGCCGGCTGGTGAGCATACGGACCTGATCTTAGACGACTCACGTCCTGACCGAACAGTCAAGGTTGGGACGACTGCTCTGACAGACCTTGGTGACGACTTTCACAAACTATTGAAAGAATACAAGGACATCTTTGCATTCGAAGTCCATGAAATGCCAGGCATTAGTCCTGATCTGGCGGTACATAAACTGGCCGTGGATCCGAAAAAAAAAGCCGGTACGGCAAAAGAAGCGGAACCATGGCGAAGAAAGAAGTCAGGCGGCAGCCGCCGAAGTTAAAAAATTACTTGATGCAGGGTTCATTCGGCAATGTTACTTCCCAGACTGGGTTGCAAATGTGGTGCTTGTTAAAAAGCCGAATGGCACCTGGCGAATGTGTGTAGACTACACAAACTTAAACAAGGCGTGCCCCAAAGACAGTTACCCTCTGCCTAAAATTGATAACCTGGTCGACTCAACAGCCGGCCATGCTTTGATGAGCTTTATGGACGCCTATTCTGGTTTCCATCAAATTCCTTTATGGAAGAAAGATCAGGAGAAGACGGCCTTCGTCACTGATCAGGGGTTATACTGTTACACGGTCATGTCGTTTGGTCTTAAGAATGCCCCGGCTACCTTCCAGCGAATGATAAACACTGTGTTCTTTGATCAGATTGGGAGAAACGTCGAGGCATACATTGATGATATGATTGTCAAGACTAAACTTCAGAAAGATCATTTGTCGGACCTCCGAGAAACTTTCGCCACACTCGGGCGGCACCATGTCATGCTCAATCCCAAGAAATGTGTATTTGGAGTTGAGTCTAGGAAATTTCTCGGATTCCTTATCAATTAGAGAGGAATAGAGGCGAACCCTGAGAAGGTGCAGGCGGTCATTGACATGCAGTCGCCTTGTACCATCCGAGAGGTTCAGAAGTTAACAGGTTGTCTGGCGGCCTTGGGAAGATTTCTAAGCCGATCAGGCGACAAATGCCTATACTTTTTTCAGGCAATTATGAAAAAGGCAAGGTTTGAATGGGGGCCGGATGCTGAGGCCGCATTCAAGAAATTGAAAGTTCACTTGCATTCCTTGCCGAGGCTGGTCAGCCCTTTGCCCAAAGAAGTACTCTACATGTACCTGGCCGTCTTTGATCATGCGTTAAGCGCTGTTCTCCTTGCTGAAAGAGACGGCTGTCAGCTCCCGGTCTACTTTGTCAGTCACGTACTGAAAAATGCCGAGTTGAGGTATCCCCTAGTGGAGAAATTTGGTCTTGCACTCTTCATGGCTGTTAAAAAATTGAAGCCCTACTTTTTGGCACATGCAGTCGTCGTGTATACAGACCAACCTATCAAGCGGCCACTTACCATCATGGAGTCGTCAGGCCGAATGATCAAATGGGCCATAGAAATACAGAGCCTCGAAGTTACTTTCGAGCCTAGAAAAGCAGTGAAGGGGCAAGCCTTTGCTGACTTTATTGTTGAGATGACTCGTCCTCCTGACTCTCAAGTTCCAGACCAAGTATGGAAGGTATATGTGGACGGAAGCTCTACTTCAAATGGTTGTGGAGCAGGCGTCATATGTCAGTCGCCAGAGGGCGACAGGTACGAGTATGCTCTACGCTTCAGTTTTCAGGCTTCAAACAATGAGGCAGAATATGAAGCTTTACTAGCCGGGGCAAGAAAAATAGACGCCTGTTCCGATTCACAATTGATAGTGAGTCAGTACAATGGCGAATACGAAGCAACCCATCCGGGCCATGATCAAGTATTTACAGGCGGTCCGACAAGCAGTCGGCTCCCTTGAGGATTTCCATCTGATCCAAGTGCCGAGATCAGAAAACAACCAGGCGGATGCACTGTCAAAATTAGCATCATCCGCCTCCGCTGATACTCCTCGAACTGTTTTTTGGGAAGTAATGGAGAAGAGAAGCATCGAGGAAAACCCTATTGGAATCCTAGACAGAAGCTCAACCTGGATGGATTCAATCAGGGCATATCTGACAAACGGTACACTGCCGGATGATCCTCAACAGGCGGCAGCACTGAAAAAACGAGCCACCTGTTTTGAAATGATAAAGGGAGAACTTCACAAAAGGGGGTACCTTCAACCCTTCTTAAAGTGTGTTACTCCAGAAAAGGGACGAGAGATACTAGACGATCTTCACTTTGGTTACTGTGCTTCTCATATAGGCGGTAGGCCGCTTGCTCAAAGGGCAAGGCGGCAGGGCTATTTTTGGCCTACTTTGGAAGCAGATGCAATGGAGATGGTGAAAAAATGTGACAAGTGCCAAAGGTTTGGCAAACTAATTCACCGTCCGGCTACTGACCTCACTACCATTCATAGCCCACTACCGTTTGCTAAGTGGGGCATGGACATTCTGGGTCCATATACGCCTGCTACAGGCGGAAGGAGGTACATACTTGTTGTCGTTGACTACTTCACTAAATGGGTAGAGGGGGAGGCTGTAAAGGGAATCAAGACGAAAGATGTAATTTCATTCATTTGGAAAAATGTCATCACTCGGTTCGGGGTTCCCATGTCTATGGTTTTTGATAACGGTCCCCAATTTGAGACGCCTGTTCTCAAAATCTGGTTGGGTGACCAAGGAATTGCAAACTACTTTGCATCTGTCGGCCGTCCACAAGCAAACGGCCAGGTAGAAGCCTTTAATAAAATCATCTCGGACGGTCTCAAGAAAAAGATTGAACGAGCAGGCGGCCTATGGGCGGACGAACTACCACATGTTCTCTAGGCCATTAGGACGACTGAAAAAGGGGAGACTGGAGAAACTCCATTCCTCCTAACTTACGGTGCGGAAGCTGTTCTTCCAATAGAACACTACGAGCCGACTCTTCGAGTAATGCTATATGACGAAGAGGCAAACTGGGAAGCCATGCGCCTGGCATTAGACTCACTTCCTGAAAAGAGGGGCAATGCTGTCTTGCGCCATGAAATCTATCGCCTGAGAATGACTAGATCATACAACAAAAAAGTACATAGGCGTCCACTCAAAGTAGGGGACTTTGTACTTAGAAAAATGGAAGCAGTTGGTAGGGCTAATGAGTCTGGCAAACTAACTCCCAACTAGGAAGGACCCTACCGAATCTGTGAGGAAGTCAGGGACGGTACCTACCGTCTGGAAACACCAGACGGACAACCGTTGCCTCGAACTTGGAATGTAGATAATCTTAAGAAATATTTCTTTTGAATGATGTAAATAGTCAAGAGCTACTTAATAAAAGTTTGCACTTACTATTCAATTTTGTACTAAGAGGGGCACGCCTACTAACAAATAGTCGGCTACTCTCCATGTTTAATTTTTATTCTTACTTAAGAGGGGCATGCCGTCTGTACCTTTACAGTCGGCTACTCTCCATTGAGTATTTTACTCTATTTTCAGAGGGGCATGCCGTCTGTACCTTTACAGTCGGCTACTCTCCATTGAGTATTTTTACTCTCTTCAGATGGGCATGCCGTCTGTACCTTTACAGTCGGCTACTCTCCATTGAGTATTTTACTCACAATAGGGGCATGTCGTCTGGACATATAGTCGGCTACTCTCCATAAGAAGATGGCCGACTGGTTCCAAACACATAGCCACCCCCCTAATACTTAGCTAAAAAGATTAGGGCCTGGCCGACCCTGTGCCTAACAGGCGGCTACCCTCCTTTTACTTAGCACCTACGTTCGCCAAGAACTTACCAAGGCCACAGGCCGAATGATCAGACCAGGCGCCAAGCCAACTGATCAAATCTACAAAACTAATACGACCTGTCCCAACATCATAGCAGGCGTCCGGCGGCATCCCTCCGGATGAAATTCGTCGCAGAGAGCAGCTGCCTTTTGGGTGGAACATTGTTCTATAAACTAATTACACGGCACCTATACGACTGTCCCCAAGGGCAATCACGTAGCCGTTTTTGAGACAAGGATAACTCTATCACTAACCAAACCAGTGGTAGCAGTTGACATCTGAGTCAGATGACCGCCTGTATTACTTGGGATAAATGCAGGGGGTACCTCTTGAGTTAATAGCCAACAAACATTGGAGAATCAAGGGGTCTAGCCGGCCTCTGCCGCCTGGTACCTCTACTTCTCAAGCAAGAGTGACGGCGACTGAGTAACTCTAACGTTAACTCATAGTCACTCCCTCAAATTTGGTATGGAACCTAAAAGGTTTGAGTAGACCGCCTGTTTTTTGGCAAACAGGGGCACTCAAACCACTATTCCTACTAGGTAACCTATTGAGTGAATAGCCAACAAACATTGGCGAATCAAGGGGATCATCCGGCCTCCGCCGCCTGGTACCTCTACTACTCAATCTAGAGTGTGACGGAGACTAAGTAACTCCTATGTTAACTTATAGTCACTCCCTCAAACTTAGTATGGAGCCTAAAAGGTATGAGTCGTCCGCCTGTTTTTAGCAAATAGGGGCTCTCAACCACTACTCCTGCTAGGTTAACAAATTATGAGTTAAAAGCCAACAAACATTGGCGAATAAGGGAAACAACCGGTACCCGCCGCTTGTTATCTCTACTACTCAGTTCCTTGGCGACTAGGTAACACTCATGTTTACTTGGTCAGACCACTTTCCTACTTGGTTAAATTTACAAATGACAGGACCGCCTGCCTAAAAAGGATCCAGACCTTAAAATAGTTCGAATACCGATTGGAAATGGCCGACTGATCGTCTATCTTGGAAACAGACAACCAGTCGTCCAGGGGAATAGGCGGCGTGACTAACTATCCGTACCTGTCTGCAACAATCGGCCATGTAAAACAGTCGGTCTAGTGAACAATTGGATATTAGAATATGGAATACTTAGACAAATTTGAGGCAAAACAAAGATTCATTAAAAAGAAGCCGGTCATTAAAGACCGGCAAAATATTCAAAGCCCCGGCCCCCTGGCCGGGTAAATACAAAACAAACGGCACGCAGGCCGTGGAAAGAATACATAAAGCTTAAGAAGGGGGCAGATCTTCAATATTAGTAGCTGCCGCCTGGTCAGCACTCTTCTTGCTGGACTCGGCTTCAGCTGCATCCTTTTTTGATGCATTACCCCCAAGCGGCACAAGCGCCACTACCGGCTCCTCCTCCTCCAACGCCTCTTCCTCAGCAGCCGCCAGGATCTCTTGATTATATGTATCCGAACACTGGCGGTACGTTTTTTCCCATGAGGCAAAGTCGGCATTAGGGAAGAGGCGGCCCCAAGTCATGCGCTGGATTTGAGCGGAGTCTTCCATCATCTCCCGGACCAGCTCTTTCTTCTCTTGCTCGGCCTTTTCCGAGAGCTTCTGGGTAAGACTCTTCTCCTGGGTCACCAGGCGTTCCTTTACGTTGGCCAAGGATTTCTCCACGGCTTCGTATGACTACATTTTTAGGCGAAGAGGTTTCAGTTCGGCCTTGAGATTGGTGATGGTCGCCTCCAGCTCGCCATTCCTCTTCTGGGCCGCCTCTAACTGAGCCCGAACAGCGGTGGTAGCCTGCGCTTGATAATAAAGAATATCAATGGTCAGAACTTCATTTTGGGCAATTTGAAACATTGCCTTATCACAGTCAGAGGCGGCCATAGCTTTTGCAGCCTTTACCTCTTTGTTCTTCCGGTCAAGCGGCTTGCGAAGGCCGTTCACTCGGAGCAGGGCCTAAGTAAGAAGAAACAGGCGTCAGTTTCCAAACAAAAAAGAAAACAGGCGTCCAGAAATTCAAAGACTCAAAAATATGCGAAGTATACCTCAGCAAGGACCCCTGCAATCCCGTCTAGGTCAAGGGTGCCGACACCCCTGACCGCCTCCCTTTCAGCTGGAGGAACTGCCCTGATCATAGACTTTGCCATCTCTACCAAGTCAGGCTCCTGAGGGCCGGCTGCATCAAGCATAAACAAACGGATTAGACCTAGTAAAAAAAAAGAGCGAGTCTAAAATTTACAAGGACAACTTCTTACTTCTAGGTGGCCCAGTTGGAGTTTTAGAAGAAGTGGCCGGCTGTTTCTCAGCCGCCACATGTTTCCTGGCAGAACCAGGAGAGCTCCCAACAGTCGTCCTCCGAGCCTTGGGGTCCGGCTGTTGGGAAGATGAAGCTCTTGGAGCACCCGTCTACAAAAGAAGAAAAAAAGTCAGTATATGCATAAACACAACTCCAAAAAGAGGGTGAAAGGTTCGGAGCTCACCAAGGGTGCCCCCTTCTTGGGGGAGTCGGTTGAAGCTTGTTGCATGATGGAGGCCCGCAACATGGCCGCCGCAGTCTTGGAGGCGGTGATTTTGCTCATGGCGTCAACTGCAAAAACAAACAGCAAAGTTAATAAAAGTCATAACAATAAATGTATGGAACAACAGAGTATTCGACAGGCCGACTACCTCTTGAGCACCGACTGCTGAGGCCACAGGCGGCCAAAAAGTACTCGTCGTAGAGCCATTTGAAGCTCGGGACGCAGTGCAGGGGTACTTGCTCTCGTACCCCTGAAGTAGAGTCGACCCTCGACTCTACTTTAAAAAGTCCTTTATCAAGGATCTCTTTCTTAGCCTTGGGGGGAACAGGCGGCATGCTACGGCCGCCTGCAAGAAGGGGCGGATTCCTGTTCCACCTATTGAAGCGCTTGTTCAGCTCAATGTCTGAACTCTCAATGATGAGGAAGGTGCTCCGCCAGTCCTTCCACTTGTTTGCTTTACCTCTCGTCATGAGGTAGCCCCTGTGGCTTGTCAATTGATACCAGCCGGTACCGCCTGTCTTAGGGGTCCGGCTGAGATAGTTCATATGGGCGAAAGCCTCGAAGCTCGGCTCCACCCCGTGCAGTTCGCACCCGGCCACATAGCCGAGTACGTTGACCCAGGAGTTTGGGGCTAACTGCCATAACCCCAACTCATACCCATCCAAGATCCGCTGAACAGCCGGATGTAATGGGAAGCGCAGCCCTGCCTTGATGGCCGCCTCGTAGCAGCCAAAGCAGGCGCTATCATAACTGGAACCAGCCGGCCAAACGACTGTGTCTTCTTGATCCGGCACAAGCACTAGAAAGTCGGGGCCCATGGTGTGGTTTGCAATAAAGCTCTCCACTTTCTCTTGCATGGCTGTTATCCGGCCCCGAGGTACCGTGCAGTAGTAGGGGGTATTTTGCTTTCGGTAAGAGGCGGATGGCTCCGCCCAATTGTCCCCCTTCTCAACTGCGTGAGAAAGTCTCGCCTCTTGCAGGCGGCTGTTTTTCTCTTCCGTGTCCAAAGAAGCATGGCCAGAAGAGCTTGACTCGGAATCGTCCTCTGACGAGTCCGAAGAGGACGACTCCTTCCCTCTCCCGGAGTGGCCCGCCTCCTCTCTTTGGAAAGGAGCAGATTTGTTAACTGTTAAATGGGAAGGGGTCACTATGACTCCTCCCTCAGAATTGCCGGCTTTCAGGCCGCCTTGTTTCACTTCCACATCTGGCGCCTGGTCAGATGTTTCACTAAGCGGCACCCTGTGGGAGGAGCCGTCTGAATTTGAGATCCTAGCAGTCTTTTTCGTTCTGGCCATCCTGCTCTGCATAGACACAGATACAGTCGGACTTTGTATAAAGGGCAAAGATGGGTCCGGAAAAGGGCAGGCGACACTCCTAGTCCTAGATTCAGCCGTCCCCGGTGACCGGCTGATCACTAACCTAGGTCGTGTCGTGTGCTTCCGTGGTGCCATTTCAAAAAATAAAAAGAAAATTAAGAGTAAGAGAACTGACAGTTACCAGAACGAGTGACGGTTGATGAAGTTCTGAAAATCCTGTGCAGTCGGCTTGTCAGAACAGGCGGTAGGCAGAAAAGGTCCGAAATGTCAGAGCAAGTTCAGGGGTCCGAATGTTCTCAAATAGTTCTCAAAGTGTGAAAATGACTCAAGACAATCCTCCCTTATATAGGCGAAGTGAGAAGGCGAAGGGTCACTTTCAGAATTCAAAATTTGGGCGGGAAAATCTCTCGTCCTTTCGGCGACTGACACCTGTAGAAGGTCGCCGCCTGTTACAGTGCGACACCTGTCACAGGTAACACGTGACCAGTCACGTGCCACCTGTGAGGGGCAAATGATTAGGGGATTTTGCTCCCACCAATCGGAATGCGCCACGTGGGCCAATCAGGTCCTGCCAAGTGTCCCCCAGTTGGAACTGTCAGGGCTTGCCACGTGGCATGCGCTTATTCGTCCACCTTGGACCTGTTATGTCATGACATGTGGCATACTCCATGCCTAATGGAGAAACCGGCCACCCAGGCCCAACTTCCGAGGGAAGCCCAATCGGCCCTAGGTTAACCTAAACCTAGGATGGGCACGTTTCCCAAGGTTATAAATACCTCCCTTAATCCTCATTAAAGGGGATGACGAAAAAACACATTAATTACACACAGTAATAACCGGCTGATCTCGCTAACAAAGCAGATTACCTACATTAAACACTCTCACCTAGAGAGACCCAATCACTTTAATTTCCGCATTAATTACTCCTTAATCAAGTACTAACTTGACCGTTGGAGGCGGAGCTCCCAGGAGTCCCCGTTATTTTGCAGGTACAGGCGTCCGGTTCCAGTCTCGGAATTGTAACTCTCCCGCAGGACATCAGAAAACCCCGAAACAAAAAGCATTCATGAGATCTATAAGTTAATGTTAACAATCTTATATTGGTTTGGAATTAGTAGTGAATTATTTATTTTTTATTAACTACAATTAATGCTTATGTTAGTTAGGCCCCGTTCACTTCACCTATTTTCGCGAAACTTAAATTATTTTTACTGAAATGAAATTATTTTTGCTGAACTTAAATTATTTTACTGAACTGAAATAAATTTTACTGAAATGAAATTATTTTTGTTGAACTGAAATTATTTTTGCTTAACTGAACTTAATTTTTTTTTTTTACTGATTTTCTATTATATTTCTTCTTTATAGTTACCGAATTTTACTGAACTGAACTGGAATTATTTTTGCTTAATATCATTTTTTTAAGGTGAAGAAAATAAGGACCAAGTTTTTCAAATAAATTAAATTGCCTCAGAATTAACCGCATGTCCCAAATGGTGAAAGAAAAAAGTTTATATCCCAAAAGGTGAAACGTATAAAAGTTTAGACCCTATTTATTTCACCTTAAAAAAAATATTCAGTAAAAATAATTTGGAAAAATTGGCAGTAACAACACCAACTATGACAAAAGTGCATGTAGCAGCACAATCTTTCGAGGGTGCACTCAAAATCACAAACTATGCACTTAGGTGCACATAACAACATAAATGATTGACAAAATTTAGCTTTCTTCTTAAAATGAAATCTTAAATATTTTTAATGCTTTTTTGTTTAAAAATATTTTTGATTAATTCCATTCTACTTAATTTTCCATTTTCCATCTCATGTAATTAAGAAACCATTAAATTGAATTATTTCAAAAAGTTTTCGCCATCATTTTCTACCGTTTGTTTCTTAGTTTTACATCTCATGTGATGATTGACTTAGTTTCCTCTTCCATCATAATTACCTAGATGAAGCCCGTACAATGCACGGTTTGTTTGAATTTTTTAAAATATATATATTTTTGAATTTATGTGCTAAAATTGGTTATATATTTACATAAAATTCCTAATATCAAAAGATAATATTTTATATTTAATTAATTTAAATTTAAAAATCTCATTTGCCAATTTCGCTTACGTGGCATTTGAATTATTTTATTATAAAAGATTTTAATAATCTCTTATTTAATTGGCTACTACAAAAATTTAAAATCCTACATGGCGCACTAAGAAAATTAGATCCTACGTGGCTGTCTAAAAACTCGGGAAAAAACTCCCCTTTATATATGTATTAGATTTTTTCCCTTTAAGTGATTCTCTCTTAACCTCTACATTAAGTGTTGTACATAAAAAACAAGAAAATCAATTTGACATATCCTAAAATCCAATTCTAAAATTATTTTTTAATTAAGTATTTAAAATCATTTTGTGGGGTTTGGTATTGGAAAGTTACCTATGTATCCTGAAATCTCGTAGAATAAAGGTATTCAAATGATTTTTTTTTTAATTTATCAATTTAGTATTTAACTAAGTTGAAAGGGAAAGGAAACTAAGTCAATGTGAGATCGATATTAGAAAATTAAAAGTAAATGAAGAAGCAAACAAAGGAAAATAATAGCACACTTTTTTTTTGAAGGAATCCACTTAATATAATGGTGGAGGTTAAGAAATGCTTAAATGAAAAAAAAATAAATACAAGGTAAGACTAATTTAGTCACACATGATGGAAAATTATATATGTTTAAATAATGTTTAAACAATTATATAAAATAATAAAGATTCCACTTTTTTTTCCATGAAACCTTAGTTAATTGGTGTCATTTATGCCAATATGTGCACCCAATTACATAATTTGTGCTGTAAATCGCACCCTTAAAAGGTTGTGCTGCTACACGCACCTTTATCAAAGTTGGTGTTGTTGCGGCCAATTTTTTCAAATAATGTAAGTTTAGTAAAAATAAGTTCTGTTTAGCAAAAATAATCTGAGTTTAGTAAAAATAATTTCAATTTAGTAAAAATCAGTAAAACTAAAGAAGAAATATAAAATCAATAATAATAATTTCAGTTCAGTAAAAATTATTTAAGTTTAGCAAAAATAGTTTCATTTCAGTAAAAATAATTTTAGTTCAGCAAAAATAAGGTGAAGTGAATGGGGTCTTAGTCTCTAATTGTTACCTTAACTCATTTTCTTATAACTAGGCAAAGTCTCGTGCCATGCACGATCATAATTAAACTTTACAATAAAAATTATAAAGAATGTTGTTAATTTTAAAAATAATTTATCCAAAAAAAATATTTGTAACAAAATAACTTGAATTTTAATTTATACAAATACCAAATGCGTGCACAAAGGTTATTGAATTGAATTTCATAAAAATAATATACCCCTCCATTACATATTATTCGCAACAAAGGGTTATTATTTGTGACAAATAATACCCCTTTGTTGCAAGTAATATGTAACGGAGGGAGTAGAAATAGAAATTTAGAAACTATAAGGTTTTATGTAAGAAAATGAAAATATTAGCTTAGGTTAGTACCCGTATACAAATTCATATATATTTGTTTTTATTTTGTTGACACATTTTGGTTGGCATAATATAAAATTTTAGTTGATTTTATATTACTTTAGAATAATTAGTATTCCGTAATTAACTTTTTTAAAATATATATTTAGTGAGTAGTAGGGAGTTTTATTTTAATTTTAATAATCACATTGCAAAAATGCATAGAGTAGTTAGATTGAATTTTTCAATGTATGTTATGTACTCACTTTTCTTCTCTCTTACTTTTTTAATAATTTAATCAAGAGTTGGAATTTTACACTATATATTCATATGTCATCCTTGATTTAATATTTTTTTTTACCAATATACAATATATAAATATGATCCTATAGTTGGATCTGTCATAATGTCTTCTTTTACAAAAAAAATAAATCTCATAATTTTAATAATCTCTAATTAAAGATATTGATGGTCAAAGTTGTGTCTCAACAAATGTGCAAATGCAACTCTAGCTTATAAAAAAACGGAGGGAGTATAATATAATAAAATGATTTTGTTTAGTTGTTTTTATAAACGTTATGTATAAGTATAAGATTTATACAAAGTTTGCTACCAAAATGATTTTTCTATTTTTAATTAAAATAAATTTTATTGTCAAATGATAAAAGTTGGAGGGAAAAAATTGATAATATTATAATATTCTTGGATAATGATATATTTTAATACCTTTTTTTTTAATATATGCTACTATTTAAATATTTAATCAATACCTATAAATCCTCAATAATCACCAAAGTAGGAGCAAGGAGCTTGGAACGACATTACAGTGGTAGGGTATGGATAAGTTCAACATACAAGACCAATTTTAAGAAACTGCAGGCACTTATGATATGACTGATTTTCATTGTATTAGTTATTGTCGAGTCGGATGGATGGAGAGTGACCCTCTTTTCCACTTTATCAAAAGAAAAAAAAAAAAAAAAAAAAAAAAAAAAAAAAAAAAAAAAAAAAAAAAAGATATACTTTGGGAGTTTATCAATTTGGATGAAAATTGAATGGTTTACAACCTTTCTAGCAAAGGTACCTGTCCTTAAAGTACATAAAGCTGTAGGAGGATGGCTACATGCATATTAGAAAAGGAACAAGGAGGGAACCAACAACAAAGATTCTCTTATCTATTTGTTTTGTTACAATCACAACATATTCTTTTTACATCTATTTCATAGTAATTGCAAGATGCAATTAGACCAGTCAATTCTTGACCCAACACGAGCATACCCAAATTTAACCCGAAGTAGTTCAGAGAGAAACTGAGCTTGAACCGACCTTGACCCGTACTCGACCCAATTATTTAACCCATTTATAAAATATTGTATGTAATGACATTGTGTTTTTTCACTCTATTTGAGGTAGTTTGTAGCACCACCCGACTCATTAACCCGAATTGGCATGTTTAATTACAACACATCTTATTTGGTAAGGGTCCACTACTATTTTTCTCCCCTCCCATTTAGGCTCTGTTCATCCATCTTAGTTTTGGTAAATTGATATTATTTTTTACTGAAATGAAATTAGCTTTACTAAACTTTAATTACTTTTACCGAATTGAAATTAATTTTACGAAACTAAAATTATTTTTATTGAATGAAAATTAATTTTACTGATTCTATATTGTATTTCTTTTTAAAGTTACTGATTTTACTAAACTGAATTTTTTTTTGTTGAACCAAACTGTTTTTACTAAACTAAAATTATTTTAATAATTAACTTGTTTATTACGTATTATTATTATTTTATTTTTATTTTTTGTAAGTTGAATTGAGCAGGACCTAAAACTCTCTTGTAAAACCAAGAAAAAAACTCTAACCATTTAAGCTATTCCTCATTCCCATTACTCGTAAAATATCAACTCCCATACAAGTCTTTATTTATTAGTAATCATTCATTTTTAATTATTAACTTCCCTACAAGTCTTTATTTTCCTTTAACTTTTAATCATTTCGGTACTATATTGTGCTTGCAATTCTAAGTGATTTCCAACTCAATTCCACATTATTTGCCATAACAACACTGTATTTACACCTTTGCCTTTTCTCCACTCTAAAATCAATTCACTCTTCACACTTTGTTTCAATTATTTGTGAAAGAAAACCATCATCTAACAACAAAACAACATGACTACCATAATAGAAAATGCAGCAGGAGGATTATTAGCAAATGAAGCTTATGGACTGATCGGAATGCTGTCATCACGTATCGATGCTGAAATCAAACTAGCTCGCGGTTTCAAGAAAGAGTTAGAGGCAGTTAAAAGGCAGCTCACTCGATTAACTAAGCTATTACATGGTGCTTCTTGCCAGTCGATCACCAATCCATTGATAGTCGATTGGCTCAAAACTATAGAGAATGTTGCCTACGACGCAGACGACTTGCTCGACCAATGGTCCTATGAAGCTCTACAGGATAAAATTGTTATCTGCACCCGAAAGAGGGACAAGATTAAACGCGGTGTCTCTAAGCCCATTTCACGCTTACGTATTGGTCACAAAGCAAGTGACTTAACGAGCTTGATTAGCAACATATATGATGATGCTAATAAGCTTGGTATTAGACCAATCGAAGTTGCCTCAGGAGACGCGCACAACAACAGTAAACATTGTCATCCAAGTGAAGATCAAGAAACAAGCAAACTTCGTAACCAGCGACACTATGTGGATGATAAGTTGCTCATAGGAAGGGACGAGGACTTAACACACCTTGTTAAGTTAATATGTGATCCTAACAACACTAATTCATCCCATCTCACCGTCATAAGCATAGTGGGTATGGCAGGTGCATATCATCTTCTTTCTATGTTTGAGTGATTTTCTTTTTCTTATTTTTTTCTTTTTTTTACAACATAGGATACAAATAATTAAATGCATGTTTTATCTCTTGCAAATTGTTTTGACAAGAAAAACTTACCCCTGTTTTTGTAATGAAAACTTACCCATATTTTTATGGGTATAAGAGGTGAATTATGTTTTGACGTCCTTTTATATATATTCATTTTATTGGTAGGTTTGGGAAAGACGACATTGTGTAAACGCATTTCCAAGGAACAAGAGGTGCGGGAATTCTTCAACTCTATAGCTATTTGGCTAGTCATCTCTCGTAGCTATGATCTTCTAGATGTTTTAAACAGAATGGTGGAGATGCTTTGCAGAAAACATTCATCCATGAAAGATAGACAAGCACTGATATCAGAGCTTCGTGAAAAGTTGAAGGATAGAAGGTATTTACTCATATTAGATGATGTATGGGATACAATTCATTGGGAATCCTTGAAATCTACACTAGAGGAAATTGGTGGGTCCTATGGTACTACTGTACTAGTGACTTCACGCAACAAAGATGCAGTAGGAAAAATGGTTACGGCTTGTTATGATAGTAAGGGTAAAAATAAAATTAGAAGGCCTTATATCTATATGTTGCAGGGATTGAGTGAAGCTGACAGTTGGTCGCTATTTTTGGCTAGAATAAGTGATGATAGTCTAGTTGATAGCGAAAAAGAAGTTATTGGAAGAAGAATGTTGAAAAATTGTGGAGGTGTTCCTTTAGCCATAAGAGCACTAGGAGACTTACTAAGGGACCAAAGTCTGGATAGATGGAAGGAGATTGAGAAAAGTCAAACATGGACGAAAGTGGATAGGAATGATATTTTGCCTTCCTTGAGGTTAAGTTACGACTTCTTGCCAAGCATGACTTTGAAAAAATGCTTTGCTTATTGTGCCATATTCGGAGAAGATGAGGTCATTGACAAGAATAAGTTGATATACATGTGGATGGCTCAGGGATACTTGCAACCTTATGAGGTAATGGAGGATAAAGGGGAAGAGTATGTCGAGCATCTGATGAACAGTTCCCTTTTCCAAGAAGCAGAATTGGATGACTTTGGCAAAGTGAAGACATTTAAGATGCATGATCTAATATGGTCTCTTGCTCGAGTTGTTTCAGTGGGGGAGTGTTTGTGCTCGAATGGAGATGAAAGATCAAATGAGGTTCTACGGCACTTGTTAGTTCCCAAGCAGTCTAAAAGCAGAGAGCTCACTCTCACATCCTATACAAAGCTGCGAACATGTTTGCTTTTCAAGGAGTTTGAGCATCCTTGCTTGCATTTTTGGTTAAAATGTAAGCACTTAAGGGTGTTAAATATAGGATGGAATTGGAGCGAGGATTTAGATTGGGAGCCGTTGGGTAGCCTAATACATTTGAGGTACTTTGAATTTGATGTCGACAATGGTTTGGGTGTCATGCAGTCTAACCTTGGTGAGCACATCACCAAACTTTACCATTTGCAAACACTTTGTATAAACAACTTATGCATAGTGAAAGATCCATGCAGTACTCAATTTCCGAAACAAATAGGTAATTTGGTGAATTTACGGCACATCCTTGATAATGATTCCATTGGTATACCTATGGGGTTGAGTCTTTTGACTGCTCTACAAACTTTTCCCGCTATGAATTTAGAAATGAATTGGGGTGGGAGATTAAGTGATCTTGGTTCATTGACTAATCTCAGGGGTACATTGGAAATCCACAATATATGTTTTGTAGATGGTGAAGAAGAAGCTTATGATCGAGTTCTGCACAACAAGTCGTATCTTGACAGTTTAGTTCTCAGATGGGGTTATAATAAATCGCCAGCAGTTAAGGATAACCCCCATGCGAATGAGATCCTAGAATCTCTGCAACCCAATGCAAACTTAAAAATGCTTCAGATTTGGAATCATGACGGTACTAGATTTCCAAGATGGTTGACTGAAGACGGAAGTTCCTCACTTTCCAACCTCGTCTCCTTGAAGATTTATAGATGTAAAGCCAAAGGAATTCTGACATTAGAGAGCTTCAGATCTCTTCGTTTCTTACAAGTGGAGTACTGCAAGAGGCTAACTATTGTATTACCAAAGGAAGGGTTCCAATGTTGCAATTCGCTCGAACAGATAGCACTAGTTGGTTGTTATCAAGTCAGAAATTTTGTAGACTTGTCCACTTTGACACAGCTTCGTTCTTTAACCTTAAAAAATAACCAACTACTAGGGTTGGGGAGTCTTCCTTGTTTAAGGGAAGTACACACTGATGAATTAGTACTACTTGCACTATTGAGCGAAGATAGTCCTGTTTGCAAATCCCTCGAAGTTTTAACATTGGAGGGGTTCCAGTTGACTGATAATGATGATCATACAACTGTTCTTCCTGATCAGCTCAAATACTTGAGGGCACTCCAATGTTTGACAATCGGACACTCTGAATGTTTGGAAACGATACCTGAATGGCTGGGGAAACTGACATCTCTCAGAGAGCTGCATCTTTATGGTTTGCCTAAACTGAAGAATCTGCCTTCTCTAGAAGCAATGCGGTGTCTCTCGAATTTAAAAAGTTTAGAAATGGCTGGTTGCCCTCTTTTGTTAGCAGATGTTGAGAGTGAAAGTGGAGAGTGGCTTAAAATTGCCCATATCCCTCCTTTCATACACTACTGATGTTAGTAATGATGATGTTGTAAAATGTAAATCAATCTTTTGCAATCACAAGTACACTTTAATATATTGGTGGATGTTTTTATATGTTTATACTCTAAATCTTAATTCTGAGTATGTCCAAACATATTTCAGGCAATTCAATTTGGTTTTTCACTTAGGCCCTGTTTGGTTTGATGTAAAAGGTTTTCATAGAAAATGAATTTTTCATTTTTTCCCATTTTCCTTTGTTTGGTTTGTTAAGGAGTGGAAAACAATTTTTCAAGGGTGGAAAATTCCATCTTTAATGATGGAAAACATTTTTCTTCCAAAAACAAGGAAAGCCACATTTTCCTCTCCTCTTTTTTTACTTCCCTCTCATTCATCCCTACATTTTCACTCTTATTTTTTATTTTTCTTGGACTTTTCTTGTATGCAACCAAACAATGGAAAACTAATTTGCAATTGTGTTTTTTCTTGCAAATATGTTTTCCATGAAAACTAATTTTCCATTGAAAATGTTTTACGTTAAACCAAACGGGGCCTTAGTGTTTACAGTATATTTATATCTACAGCTTTGGTTATACTACAGTTGATAAAAACTCTGTAAAAAGTCCATGTGTTTTTTATTTTTAATAAAAATCGTGAATCAATGTAACAATGTCTTTTGTCTCGTGTGACTTACTGAATTGACCAAACAAGAATAGTTGAGTTACCTCTATCTGGCTAAATCAATTCTACATCTTCGGCTTCCTCATTGTCGTGCTCATTATTCGTATAGTAACCTGTGCTGAGATCACCATTGTGCTATGCTACTTCCAGCTCTTATTTGACATCAGGTTCTTCTGCCCTGTACCTCTTCTTCTGCATAGCATTCGATTTCTTCACCAAGCTTGAAATTACAACGGTCGTGGGTATAAACTCATCGTCCAAACCTTTGTGCAACGAAAATCAACTCGTCATGGGGTTGTCACCTTATCCTCGATGCCCATAATACTTTTAGTGACAAACAAATAGTTTGTTGCTCGTGCCATTGTTAGTAGTTTGACCACGATAGTACAAGGCGTTGCCCATAGATGCTATTTGTGCAACCAGATATCAACATTTGTCAACTAAAAATAATAGAAGTATTTTACAAATAACAAAAAAATAAACAAAAGTTTTATCAATACAACATACCACAATTCAGATGAAACCACTTGTAAAAAATGAAAACTTGATTAAGATAGTTTAGCAAAATCAACTACAATTGTGAAGAGATATTGTTTTTTCTTTTTGGTATTTAGAAAGCCATAAAGGCGGGGGTGAGAATCGATCTCAAGATTTTTTTGAACTGTGAGGGAAACTCTAATCACTTGAGTTATCTTTCACTCTCCTTGTGAAGAGATATTGTCCAATATATACATTTGTGTTAATTAGTTATACTAATCTATAATATAACTAAAACCCATGACATTAACATGGTGACGACATTTGTCTTCATGAAATTTATGATATAGCGCCACATAGATGATGACATGACAACACATTAATATTTGGATTAAATTAGATTTGAACTATTTCATCCCTTGAAATTCCCAACTTTTCATTACCATCACTATTATATCAAGCAGACATTAATTTCACTTTGATTTATCAGGGATAAAATTCATTTCCTTTATTACTACCTCCGTTTCTTATTAGTTGCAACTTTGGGGTATTATTTGTGAGATATAAAATATCCAAAGTTGCAACTAATACGAAACGGAGGTAGTATATTTGTTGTTTCTATTCAACAATTAATGTCACTTTATTACTTAATTAAGTTAATTAGAATTCATATATGAATTGTAACTTTTCATTAAGGGTTCTATAAGTTTTTAAGCATTATTTGCAATTTCCTACATAAATGTAAAACAAATACTATTGCCTCTCTCTTTCAATCCCCAACTAATTTAATTATTTTTTAATTTTATTATTTAAACTTGAGGTAATGGTTTCAAAAATGATTTAAACTCAAGATAATTTTTTTCATCATTTTATATTTAACCATAACCCGGGGCATCGCCTGGGCCCCAAACTAGTTTACTATTAAAAATCTTAAATACAACGTAATTTATCTAATTCCCAATATGTAGAATTTTAAGAAATTTCATCCATCTAAGATATTCATAACAATTCTTTGTCATGTACCTAACCCGCCTGATTTATGTGTTTTTGTACAGATAATTAGTAATAAACACTATTGAAGATAAAATCTTAAGTCATAAAGCAACAACACCAATAAATTAAAACAAAATCAAGTTATAACATTGTAAGTCTAAACAGTAGTAATTAATAAAAAAAAAAAAAAAAAAAATTGTCAAAAATAAAATGACTTTTTATAGATTTTCAAAAAATAAAACAACCTTTTGATTATTTAAGAAAATAAGACATTTGACGTGCTTCCACTCAAAATAGAACGTAACCTGTTGTTGAATGATTTGACAATTTTATTACGATACATGTCTCATTGAAATTGGTAGGTTTATTTATTTATTTTTATTTTAAATTTTACATTATTTTTTTTTTAATAAAAACTGATTTTATTTTTTTTAAATAAAAAAACCATAAAACCAACCCCCGTCCTCGTAAGCGCCTCCCCACACCCCTTCCATCCCCTCCCTTTTCCTCTACCTTCATTAAAGCCCATTTAAGGTGAGTTAAATTAGTGGGATTTTGGTTTTGGGGTGGGTTTTCGGTGGGGGTGATTTGTTTGTTGGGTGGCATAATTTGCTGTTTTTGGCATCAATTTGTGGTAATTTAGATGGCAAGTTGCCGAAAGGGGCAACGAATTGTTGGATAACCTATTGAAGGTGTTATTGTGTGTTTTTGCTGAAAAGGGGGCTGCGTGGCTGCTGTGGGATGTGGGATGTGGGCATGGCTGTAGCAACGATGGAGTAGAGATGATTGGTGGCTGCTTTCTTGGTGTTTGCGGGATGAAGTGGTGGTGGAGCAGAACGGGAAAGGGGAGCGGGTAGCAAAACGGGAACAGGGAGGGGAAGGGTATTAATACGGGAGGGGGTAGACAATTAAAATCTTTGTTTTAAAAAAGGAAAATTTGTAAATTAACACCCAAATAAGAGACCTATTTTAAAATTACAACCCGTTTCAATTTTTATTTTATTTTACCACCCCTTAAATTAAAACAGTACTCAGATTACCACCTTTTTCATAAATCCAGTGGCTTTTTCGTCAATGACGCCCACCTAACTTATTTTCCTCCTTTTTTCTTCTTTTTTTCTCTCGATTTCACCCTTTCACTATTGTATTGCACTAAACTAAACCCTTCCCACTTTCAATTTCTTCATTAAATCACTAAAAAATCATCTTCTTCTCTAATTTTTGAAAATCATCTATCATTAAGAACCGTAACTCATGAAATCCCCCAATTTCCCCCAATTAATTTGTGTGAAAACCCTAATTCATGAAATCCCCCAATTGATATGTGCAAAGAACCCTAATTCATGAAAATTCCCCAATTTACCCAATTAATTTTTGCGGAAAACCCTAATTCATGATATCCCCCAATTTCCCCAATTAATTTGTGCGAAAAACCCTAATTCATGAATTCCCCCAATTTTCCCATTAATTTGTGCAAAAAAATCCCTAATTCATGAAATCCCCCAATTTCCCCAAGTTAATTTGTGCGAAGAAACCTAATTTATGAAATCCCCCAATTTCCCCCAATTAATTTGTGCGAAGAACCCTAATTCATGACATCCCCCAATTTCCCCTAATTACAATGTGTGTAGTATCCTAATTTTAAAATAGAATTGAGGATACTGATAAGCCGTCATCGAGCCTACCAAAGATAAAAACCTAACTTTGTCTCTCTAATAGGTAGAAAGGGCAAGTAAGGGGTCGATCCCACAAGGACTAAGGGGAGCACTAACAAGTATCGATTTGTGATAAGCTAAGTCAAGTCTTTTTGGGTTTTGAGTTATAAGGAAAAACTACAAACAATAATAAAAAGGATCTTGGGAAGGTATCCACCAATTATGTCATTCACAAACTACAGTTTAACATACAAAACATAGCAATTTGGGGATAAATTAGGGGAAGTCATCTAAGGCACCCAACTACTCTCTCTAGCTAGAGGAATTACTTGAGTCATGAATACAACCTACTCTCGTGGTTACAAAGCATAAAACAAGTGTTAAAGCATAATCACAATGACATAAACATTCCCTTGACTGGAATTTGCTATTCTCATGGCATTTCAAGTTAATTAAGCATAAGGGAGCTAACTCAAGTTCATCTCTCGATCCTTCGTCGAGAAAGCTTAGATAAATAGTTCTAGCAATGGCCACTTACAAGAAGTAACAATGAAACCACTTAAGCTCAACTAATTAAATCCCACATTAGCTAAATCAACACATGAAAGCAAGTATTTGTGAATTCATCAATGGTTTCAACAATCCTAAGTAAAAGAACTACTCACAAATCATAATAAATTGCAAAACTGAATGAATAATTAACAACAAAGAACATGAAATCAAACCTAATTTATCATAAACAAGTAATAAAACAAGAAAAGATACAAAAATAAGCAATTAAAGCAATAAAATAAGAGAGAGAGTAAGAAATTCTCATTGATAATGCAAGAAATAATATATTCTTCAAGTCTCCTAACTTCAATTCTTCATATTCCAAGCTTTTAACAAGTTTTTCCCACTTTCTCTCTCTAGAAATTGAGAGTTTCTCTCTCTAAAAACCTAACCTAAGATAAAACTACACAAAGAAGATCCCCCCCCCTTTACAAATTAAGCCAAAGGAGTATTATATAACCCCCAAGTAAAAGGACGGAGAACACGAGGAAATGACCCGTCTACAGGTCGGCATGGACATGCCAAAGGTTGCATGGACATGCAGACCTATTAAAATACGACCAGTAGCTACTGCCTAACCTTGCACGAATGTGCTTCATTTGGCATGGACGTGCAGTGACTTGCACGGACGTGCCACTTGTTGGCACAGTCGTGCAACACTTTTCTAGCGAAGCAACTTATTTTCGGAAGGTCATAACTTCTTCGTTACTCATCTAAATAAGGCATGTGACTAGTCGTTGGAAAGCTCTTGAGATGAAATTTAATCTCCAATTTGAATCACTTCAAAATGTCGAGTGGAACAAAAGTTATGGTCAGTTGAAGTTGACCCTTGTGCAAAAAACCCTTCAAGGCTTTCCAAAAGCTTTTCATTTCTCTTTAAGGCACTCATCCTTCTTCCTCCATTTCTCTATCAACCAAGCTTGCCCTTCTAATTGTTCACTCATGCTTGATCACGTCCATATATAGTGCTAAAAATAGCTACATTACATCAAAAACACAAACAACCCGTGAAGCATGGATGATACAAAAATTGTATAAAAAATAGGATAATTAATGAACTTTGATGTCAAATAATCACGAAAACAAGGTTTAAAAGTACCCTAAAATTATACCAAATAACAAAGTTATCAAATCTCCCCAAGCTAAGCTTTTTCTTGTCCACGAGCAAAACAAACATGTCAAATCAAGAAGGAAGATAACTTGTTAATGATCAAACCTAAGGAGAGGTAATAAAGAGGAAACACAAAAACACAAATCCGCATGATAACAACCATAAACACTTTTAGCACAAGTGAAAAGAAATTTAAACCCCTAAGTCGCCTAAGAGGACAAGTTTTTATCTCGTGAGGGTTTCCATTGAGCTTAACCCACAACTCACACAAACCACGCCAAAACTATCATAACACATCATAATCATCAAAGTGATCAATACACACCAAAACCAATGTTTTTATTGCGCCAAGTCAACTCATCGTGATATGAGACACAAGCAAGAAAACTGAGCAACTTTCAAGAATTACCAATCATGCAAATGTACACATGAGTTGGGGATAAAGAGGAAAACTAAGCAAGGTTGCACTAGGATACTTCTTTAGACCTTTTACTAGTTTATTAGAGCACATCTAGATATTCCAAAGTTGCAACAAGCCCTTTTTCGGTTATAAAATATCAAAATGCAAGTCCACCTCCCAAAATGCACTCCCAAGCCCCTTTAACTACACTCTAACTCGGGAATTTATACAAGAAACATCAAAATAGACAATGTGTGGGAGGCGTCCACAAGTTGACCTCTAAATAAGAAAAGGTGAAAATTTTAAGAATTTTGGAGGATTTTTTTTTTTGTATCCCTTTCTTTTTCTATATTATTTTATTTCTTTCTTTTTTCTTCAACATTCATTGCTCTCGCCTCTTTTAACTGTGAGCGGCTCTTTCTTTTATTCGAGACATGTGGCTTATTATGCCACTTATTACACAAGATACAAATAGAACCAATTCCCTAATAGAGTTTCATTTTGGGGAGGAGGGGAGGAACATCAAGGGCACAAGGGACTGCAATTCGATTCAAACATATCCTACTTTGGGCAAATTTGACAATATCCTATGCTAGACGTTCAATTGAGCATTCATCGGTTTTCATTTCATATACTCTAATGCAATCAAGATTAATAAGCCTCTAAATGACCCAAACTCTAGCATACACCCTTCTAAAGAACTAGTACTCATCACTCAAGAATCAAGCAAGTGTAACATATAAGCATCGTCATTTGCGTCTCGTCATTTAATTTTTTTCAATTTTTTTATAAGTTATAATAAAGAAAGGGAAAAAAATAAAAAGCATAAATATCCAACTGTACAACTATGAACAAATTTAAGCATCAAACTAACAATCAATCCCCCTTCATGAAAGCATGAAACTACCTTCCCCCCAAGCTGAGACGAAGCATTGTCCTCAATGCTTTGAAGAGATAATCAAGGGGGAAGGAGGGAACGGAACACAATTAATCTTAACAAGTACATCTAATCCAACATCCATGCATAACTACAACGAAAAACCACAACATACAATAAAATATAGCCCCAAGCCAAACTCTTTAACAAGCTGACAGGGTAGAGTCGTATCCCCTAATAAAAAATAATTACCTAAGTCCTCTAACTAAAGTAGATAGGGAAGTAGGGTCGAACTCCACAGGGAAACAAGTCTTTCTACTCCTACTTAATTATTATAACCTAAATTATCAAAGTAACCAATATTGTTGTAAATAAAGTTTATACTACGAAGAATAAAATCGAAGGGAATAAAGTAGGGAGAAATCAAATATTAAAAGACCTAGGGCATAGGCTCACTAATAAACAATATTCCAGGGCAAATCATAATAAGCAATCATCAAGCACTGATTAATCAAATTATAAAGGGCTTTCTCTACGTATTATAGGGCTTTCGCTACATATTATAACCACAGAGTTAATTTACCGGTATTAAATCTCATCTGTCGAATCTCGACTTAACCATTTATAAATTAGTCCGCCTATTGAAACTAAGCCTAAACATCAATTCTCATCTGTCGAATCTCGAATTAAATTGCTAAACTCATACAATTAAATCTAGCCAAACCTAATTGCATAGCATTAAATCAATCAGTATAAAATTAACCAAGCATTGATAATCAACAATCAAAAATTTACCCCTTCATATTATTTATTAGATCCCCATAAACCCTAGAAATAAAACTACTCAAACATCATCATAACTAAACTAATCAAATGAATTAAGCAAAACATAATCAAAGAAATAAATAAAACAACTGAAATTAAAAGAGAAGAAATTGTTACAAAAAGAAATCTCGATTAATGGAAGTAATTAAGAACAAAGTTGAGAGAGAAATTAAGAGAGAGAAAATATCCTAAGGAGAGAGAGAAAGTCTAAGAAGGAAGGTAATCATAATTTACGCACATAATTCGTACTTAAACCCTCCTAAAACAAAAACTAAAACAAAACTAATCAGCTCTAAGAAAAACACGCGCCCGATGGGGCGAAGGGCCGCCCGATCAGGCCCACGTTTTCACTCTTCCCTTGCTTGGCACGCTGCGCCCGATCGAGCCTACGCTCACCCGATTGGGCGCGCTTCTTCCTTGAGGCTGTTGTTGCGCGCATCCGCCCGATTGGGCATATGCTTGCCCGATCGGGCCCGGCTTCCTCTTCGAGACTTTGATTTCGATTGGGCTCGATTCCTCGGCCCAATCCGGATTTCCTCATTGGGTCTTGATTAGTTGATCCAATAGCCCCGGTATCACATACCGAGCCCTTAATCATCGGCTCTCACCGATCCTGGGCTTCAAGAATGGTCGTGTCCTCCTAGCTTCCGTAGTCGATCCATGAAAACCCGGGAAAATGCTCCAAAAGTGCAATTTCCTGTAAAACTCAACTAAAAATACGAAAACACTATAAAACACAAATTAGTAATAAAAGTGGCCCCAAAGAGCCAAAAACACTACTAATTATGACCGTGAGATGGAGGTTAAACACTATATAAATTGGACATATTAAACTCCCCCAAGCCAAACCTTTTCTTGTCCCTAAGCAAAGAGCTCATCAATGAACATATAAAACATGCCTCATCCTAATAAACAAAATCAAGCACAAACGATTCAAGATAAATCTAATGAACATGCTTCAATGTCAATCAATCTCATTCATCTTATCATCCTTCATCCCCAATAATTGTCAAGTAAAGGAAACCACATGAGCATATAGAATTCAAGACTAGTGCTCACGCACTCAACTCTCATTTATGTGGCGAGTAAAAGATGTACTCGATCTCTCTCGAACCAACCCCTTTATTTGTGATCAATGCCCTCCCATCTCACACTCTCGTGTGTTTAAAACAATGAACTCTCAACCTACTAGTCGACTCGAAATATGTCAAATCATAACTTGCATTGATAAACAACACTTTCACATTCATACAACTCTATGCACAATGGTCGGAAGGTCTTTAAAGCTTGTAATGTAAGGCTAGGGTAAAGGGTAGGATAAATTTAGGAAAATGTGAGAGTAAAACCATGCTAAAGGGAGCCATATCCTAATAAAACCTAAGGTCACAACAAGTGATGACCAAAACATCTCCAATCACAACTCAACTCCACAAAAGTTCACCAAATAATCATATATACAACACAATCCCAACACTTACATATTCACTCACAAAATATGATAATATGGAATAGAATGAATTAAAACAAACTTTGAACCACTTATTCTTTTTCTTCTTTTTTTTTTCCAAACTTGAACTCTTTTTTTTTCTTTTGATTTTTTTTTCCTTTTTTTCTTCTTGAACAACCTTTAAATAGAACATTTGAACATATGAAACAATTTTTTCTTATTTGCTTTTTTTTTTTTTTTTTTTTTTTTTTGTCTTTTTACCTCATATTGGAAATTTTCAACTTTGTAACACAAAACATCAATATTTCCCGATCATAATATCAAAGAACAATCACTCTTCTTTTATTCCCACATTGTGCAAATGATATGCACACCACAACTCCCTCTCCTCACCAACTAATAGCTCCCCCAAGCCAAGCTTGAGACTAGTAACCAATGGGGCTCATATAGGCTTGTAATGTGGCTAAATAAACAATAAAATGGCACAAGCAACAACATGGGTAACAAGAAGGGAACAAATGTATCTTATATCGTCTGAAGGCTTCCTAAAAGAACAAATGTCTTCGTCCTCCTCAATGTGCATAATATTGAGCTATATAAACATTACTTATAGTTGCAAACCAATACTCAAATTCATTGACATACCAGGAACTAACACACATTCCTAACCAAATTAACTAGTCAAGCACTATATTCACAAATAGTTGGCAAAATTGACGCATGTTTAGGAATCCAAACAATTAAACTTCAAATCATGATCAACAAATTCACAAATCTCATTTTCATATACCAAGAATCAAAATAATATGTCTAAGTATGGGACACAGGGAAGCATGATTTACAATTCATTGGAACGTATTTTTGAATTTTTTTATTTTTCAATTTTTTTTGTATTTTTTTTCATAAAGGAAAGCAATAAAAACTACACTAGGAAAGCAATAAATAAAGAAGAGAGAAAAAGAGTTACCATATATACAAGTGAGAACCTCCATCACTTATTATTTCTCTAGGCACGCTAAATCTTGAAAAGATGGTCTTCTTGAAATGTCTGTGGACCACCTTGGCATCATTGGTAGGAGTGGCGATGGCCTCAACCCACTTGGATACATAGTTGACGGCGACAAGAATATATCAGTTCCCTTTTGAGGAAGGGAACGGTCCCATGTCATCAACACCCCAAACGTCAAAAAGTTCAACTTCTAAAATTCCGGTTTGAGGCATCTCATGCCGCAGCGAGATGTTGCCAGTCCTCTGGCAAGAGTCACAAGTCTGCACAAAAATGTTAGCATCCTTAAACATTGTAGGCCAATAAAAATCCGACTCGTTAATATTGGCCACCGTTTTAGTGGGGCCATGATGTCCTCCATATGGTGAGGTGTGGCAACTAGTAAGCACACCGTGGACTTCCCATTCGGGAACACACTTGCGAAATAATCCATCTGCACATTCACAAAACAAAAAAGGATCATCCAAAAAATAATGTTTAACATCAGAAAGGAATTTCTTTTTTTGTTGGTAGGACAAGTCAGGAGGTAAAGTACCACCCACTATATAATTAGCAAAATCTGCATACCATGGGTGTTGCTCTACAACTGCATATAGGTTGTCATCAGGGAAAGAATCATCTATAGGAATAGAATCCTTACCCTCATCATACCTGATACATGACAAGTGGTCTGCCACTACGTTCTCTGCTCCCTTTTTATCTTTTATTTCGATGTTGAAATCTTGGAGCAAGAGAACCCATTGGAGTAGCCTTGGCTTTGATTCCGCCTTAGCTATCAAGTACTTCAACGCTGCATGGTCAATAAAAACAATGACTTTAGAACCAACAAGATATGATCTAAATTTTTCTAAAGCATAAATAACAGCAAGAAAATCCTTCTCCGTAGTGGCATAGTTGACTTGGGCCTCATCCAAAGTTTTCCTTGCATAATAAATAGCATGCAAAACCTTGTTCTTTCTTTGCCCGAGCACGGATCCTAGCGCAAAGTCACTTGCATCACACATGATCTCGAAAGGAAGATTCCAATTGGGAGCACATATGATGGGTGCCGATATCAAAGCCTGATTAATCCTGTTGAAAGCCTCAAGACACTCGTCAGTAAAAATAAAAGGAGCATCCTTAAGCAGAAGCTGAGCCAGTGGTTTAGCAATTTTAGAAAAATCTTTGATAAAGCGGCAATAAAACCCCGCATGACCCAAGAAACTTCTAACTCCCTTAACATTAACTGGGGGAGGTAATTGCTCAATCACTGAAATCTTAGCTTTGTCTACTTGTATGCCCTTATCAGATACATTGTGGCCTAGAACTACTCCCTCTGTCACCATAAAGTGACATTTCTCCAAATTTAGAACTAAATTGCATTCTTCACATTGTTTTAAAATTTTAGCGAGATTAATTAGACATGAATCAAATGAAGAACCATACACGCTAAACTCGTCCATAAAGACTTCCATAATGGACGCTATGAAATCAGAAAAGATGCTCATCATACAACGTTGAAAGGTAGCGGGTGCATTACATAAACCAAAAGGCATTCTACGATATGCAAAAGTGCCATAAGGGCATGTAAAAGTTGTCTATTCTTGATCTTTAGGGTGAATTGGAATTTGAAAAAATCCCGAATACCCATCCAAATAACAAAAGAATTTATGGTTAGCTAACCTCTCAAGCATTTGATCTATAAAGGGAAGAGGGAAGTGGTCCTTTTTAGTGGCGATATTTAGTCTACGATAATCAATGCACATACGCCACCCTGTTACAGTTCTAGTGGGAATTAATTCATTTTTTTCATTAGTTATCACAGTCATCCCACCCTTTTTTGGCACTACCTGCACAGGACTTACCCACTTGGGGTCAGAAATAGGATAGATAATACCTGCATCAAGTAGTTTCATAACCTCTTTCTTGACTACTTCTTGCATGGTTGGATTTAATCTTCGTTGGGGTTGAATGCAGGGCTTATAGTTGTCCTGGCCTCTAGATGTATCCTGTGCATACAAAAATCTGGGCTAATACCCTTGAGATCATCAATATTGTACCCAGTAGCTTTCTTATGGGTTTGAAGGACCCCTAGAAGTTGGGAAGTTTGTAGGTCATTAAGTGCAGTACTGATGATCACGGGGTATAGTTCCTGTTCATCAAGAAAAATATATTTTAAATGAGAAGAGAGAGGTTTTAGTTCAGGTTTCTTGACCTCTGCAGGTTTCGATTCCTGAACTAAATTTACTACCTTCATTGTTTCCTTGGGGCTTAAATCTTTTAAGGAAAGAGCTTTTTCAATATCTTGTATCTCATTACCCCAAACGCTTGCATTGTCTCTAGATAAATTCCCGCAGAGAACTTCCTCTAGGGGATCCCTCGCAAGAACCTGTGGCAAGCTATCATCACAAATATCATCCATTATATTAATTACATCAATGTAATAACAATTTTCCTCTAGCATAGGCCCTTTCAAAACTTTCCCTAGATTAAAAGAAACAATATCGTCACCAACAGAAAGGGTTAGTTTGCCATTTTTCACATCAATAATAGCTCCTGCAGTATGGAGAAAAGGCCTACCTAATATAATGGGAATTTGCGTATCCTCTGTCATGTCTAACACAACAAAATTAACAGGAATAAAAAATTTACCAACTCTGAAAGGGACGTCCTTTAAAATACCTAAGGGGTATTTTACTGAACGATTTGCCATTTGCAAAGTTATATTAGTAACTTTAAATTCTCCCATATTAAGTTTAGCACAGATAGACGATGGCATGACACTGAAACTAGCACCCAAATCACACAAAGCTTTATCAATAAAAACATTCCCTATATGACAAGGGATAGAAAAACTACCGGGATCCTTTAATTTAGGAGGGGATTTGTTTTGCAATAAAGCGCTACACTCCTCTGTGAAAGCTATAGTTTCTACTTCATTAAAGGCCCTTTTCCTAGTCAGAATGTCTTTCATAAATTTAGCATAAGCAGGAATTTGAGTGATTAAATCAGTGAAAGGAACTGTTACCTGCAGATTTTTCCAACCTCTAAGAACTTACCGAATTGTTTATCAAACTTACTCTTCAGTTGTCTATTAGGGAATGGAAGTTTGATAACCGGGCTCTACACATCTCCTCCCTTATCCTGAGATTTACCCTGAAAAGAAACATTAGTAGAGTTAGTATCTATTTGTAGCCCTACAAGGTTAGCAGGATTAGCATTTGGTATAGAGGAATCTAGATCAGGAACTGGTCCATCTTCCTTTGGCATAGGAGGTCCATCATACTGTGAACCAATCCTTAGAGTGATTGCATTGGCATGATCTGTAGGATGGATAGGTTGTGATGGTAAAGCTCCTTGCTGACGGGATTGTAGGGTAGATGAAAGTTGTGCAATTTGATTATCCATGATTTTATTGTGGGCTAAAATAGAATCAATTTGTGTATCCCTACTCTCCATATGCTTTTGCATAATTGCAAGCATTGCTCTAATTTCTGTCATGGCAGGGTCAGAAGATGATGAGGGTGATGCTTGGCTTTTCTGGCCGGAATTTGGGTGGTAATATTTTTGCTGTGGTGGAGGTTGCTGTTGTGGTTGTTGTGGAGGTGGAGGTTTTGTACATTGGTACTCCGGTATGAAAGATATGGATGGTTCCGATAACCGGCATTGTAAGAGTTGGAATATGGGTTACTTTGCCTATAGGTTTGAAAGGCATTAACTTGTTCCATGGAGCTCTTACAATCTTGCTCCCAATACCCTACAATTCCACAATTTTCACAAAAAGTTTCATTGTTAGCAACAACAGAAACATTAGCTACAGAGTTAGGAGTAACAGTAAGATTATCTAATTTTTGACAAATAGACGTTAATTGAGCTTGCAAAAAGGATACGGAATCGACATTATGTTTTCCTTTATTTGAAAACCCTATCAGATTCCCGTATTGGGAATTGTGTATTGCCATGTCTTCGATAACCTATCATGTATCGTCCACATTTAAATTCATGAACCTCCCACTGGCTGCAGAATCTAGAACTGATCTAGAAGAATTTCCAAGTCCATTGTAAAATGCTTGGATCAATTGCCATTGTGCTAGATTGTGGTGGGGGCATTCTCTCTGTAGATCCTTGAACCTCTCCCAAGCTTTATATAGCGTTTCGTCGGCCTCTTGAGCGAAGTTCTGAATAGCACTCCTTAGTACCGTTGTTCTCTCTGCAGGATAATATTTATTATAGAAATTCAAAGAAAGAGTTTCCCAGTCAGTAATACCAAGTGCAGTTCTATTCAAACCATTAAACCATAATTTAGCCTTGCCACATAATGAAAAAGGAAAAAGAATCTCCCTGATTTGGTCCTACGTGACCCCGGCTTGTCTAATGGTTTTACAATACTGGAAGAAATCTGTGATGTGAAGATTAGGATCTTCTCCCTTAGCTCCGCTGAATTGCTTCCTCTCTATCATAGTGATAAATTGGGGCTTGATTTCAAACTGAACTCCATCTAGCGCCGGAGTGGGAGTAAGGTGCAGGAAATCTGTGAGCTTCGGCTACGAGTAGTCACTGAGTTTCTTTTGGGCTGCCATCTCTGATTCTGAATCTGAAGGAATTTCTGTGTCACTAGAATCAGAGGGAGGGTATCTTCGACTGTTGTCTTCCTCAGAACCCGCCAGAATTTGTCTATATATTTTCCTTTGCCTATGAAATGAGCGCTCGATCTCAGGATCGAATGGGATATAACCTGATCTGAAACACCTGAGCATAAACAAGGAACTAAAAGACAAATATGAGAACTGCCTCAAAGAACTAGCATTCTGTGAGACAAAAGGGGATAATCTAGGCTACAAAAAAATTAATCAGAAAATAAAAATAAAACCGTTTCCCCGGTAACGGCGCCAAATTTTGACAGGGTAGAGTCGTATCCCCTAATAAAAAATAATTACCTAAGTCCTCTAACTAAAGTAGATAGGGAAGTAGGGTCGAACTCCACAGGGAAACAAGTCTTTCTACTCCTAATTAATTATTATAACCTAAATTATCAAAGTAACCAATATTGTTGTAAATAAAGTTTATACTACGAAGAATAAAATCGAAGGGAATAAAGTAGGGAGAAATCAAATATTAAAAGACATAGGGCATAGGTTTACTAATAAAAAATATTCCAAGGAAAATCATAATAAGCAATCGTCAAGCATTGATTAATCAGATTATAAAGGGCTTTCGCTACGTATTATAATCACAGAGTTAATTTAACGGTATTAAATCTCATATGTCGAATCTCGACTTAACCATTTATAAATTAGTCCGCCTATTGAAACTAAGCCTAAACATCAATTCTCATCTGTCGAATGTCGAATTAATATTGCTAAACTCATACAATTAAATCTGGCCAAACCTAATTGCATAGCATTAAATCAATCAGTATAAAATTAACCAAGCATTGATAATACACAATCACAAATTTACCCCTTCATATTATTTATTAGATCCCCATAAACCCTAAAAATAAAACTACTCAAACATCATCATAACTAAACTAATCAAATGAATTAAGAAAAACATAATCAAAGAAATAAATAAAACAACTGAAATTAAAAGAGAAGAAATTGTTACCAAAAGAAATCTTGATTAATGGAAGTAATTAAGAACAAAGTTGAGAGAGAAATTAAGAGAGAGAAAATATCCTAAGGAGAGAGAGAAATTCTAAGAAGGAAGGTAATCATAATTTACGCACATAATTCGTACTTAAACCTTCCTAAAACAAAAACTAAAACAAAACTAATCAGCTCTAAGAAAAACACGCGCTTGATCGGGCGAAGGGCCGCCTGATCGGGCCTGCCTTTTCACTCTGCCCTTGCTTGGCACGCTGCGCCCAATCGAGCCTACGCTCACCCGATTGGGCGCGCTTCTTCCTTGAGGCTGCTGTTGCGCGCATCCGCCTGATCGGGCGTATGCTTGCCCAATCGGGTCGGCTTTTTCTTCGACACTTGGATTTCGATTGGGCTCGATTCCTCGGCCCAATCCGGATTTCCTCATCGTGTCTTGATTAGTTGATCCAATAGCTCCAATATAACATACCGAGCCCTTAATCATCGGCTCTCACCGATCCTTGGCTTTAAGAATGGTCGTGTCCTCCTAGCATTCGTAGTCGATCCATGAAAACCTGGGAAAATGCTCCAAAAGTGCAATTTCCTGTAAAACTCAACTAAAAATATGAAAACACTAGAAAATACAAATTAGTAATAAAAGTGGCCCCAAAGAGCCAAAAACACTACTAATTATGAACGTGGAATGGGGGTAAAACACTATATAAATTTGACATATCACAAGCAACCAATGAATGGAAAAAATAATTATAAAATCAATAGCTTGAGAAGGGATGAAGAGAGAAAGAGATATTACACAATTTGATGTTAATTTCTTCATAAATTCTTCGAAACTTGGTAGAGTATGTTGTTTTTTTCCAATGTAGCAAAAACTCTAAAATTCTTGTGAATTTGAGACTATGAGATGTAATTTGGAGTGGAGAGATCATAGAGAGTACCTAATTGAGAATCATTTCATAAAGCTTGTTAGTTCAAATCATCATACAATTAAAATCCATGTACATCATTATTCAGAAATAAACAAATAAAAAAAAAGGAAGAAAAATTTGCCTTTCTTTTCGGTCTTTGGCTAGACCTTAGCTAGTAAGTAATTTGACAAACTCCTAAGGAGCTTATCATATGCACCTGAGCACATTTCATAAATTAAAACCATAAAAATAAGAAGAAAATTTAATAATAAGAAGAAAAGGATATACATTAATTTACAAAGCTTCCTAAAATAAAAATGAAAAGATCTAAAAAAAGGTCCTAGATTGAAAAGAAGAAGATAAAATAAAAGTATAATTATCAACAAAACACTTTGGAGATTCATTTGGTAAATCAAAAACTATATTTACATCAAATTCACCAAATTGAGCATCATTGGTTGGAAAAGGGTCATGCAAGTCATAGAATGAAGTACAAAGAGGCTCACGTAGTGAAGTGAACTTTGGAAGAGGAGGGGGGCAAAGGTTTGGAAATGAGACAATAATATCAAGAGTTTTTGAGAAAGGGATATGAGGCTCAAAAAATGAATGTTTAATTGGTAAAGACTCAACAAATACCTCACTCTCAACTCTATGGTCCTCAAAAGAGGGATTTCCCTCCACTTCATACCTTTTATATCTTAGTTTCCCAAAATTCATCATGAATATCTAGGCTACTCTTTCCAAATTGATAGTTATTCTCAACATCTCTTGAATAATCATCAATATAATCAAATTGAAGAATACCATCAACATTACATTTGGACTTTAGTACACCTATATCATTAGTGGAATTCAACAAACAATCATCAACTTTGTCATCATTCATAATTAATGGTACATTAGGCTCATTATGCAAATTGATGATATTTGGAAAAATAGGGTCATCAGCCAAAGGTTTTTCAAGAAGAGGCTTCTCAAAATTTTCATTTTCATTCATTTGAACCATAGAAGCTTCACTATAATGATTCATGGATGTACAAGTGTTGTTTATGTCCATTAGATTCCTAAACTCTTCACAACCCTCCAAAAAACGTTCTAGAGCAAGCTCTAAAGAAGACTTGGGTTCTTGAGGATGGGAGAAATTTCGAAAATCACATTGGGAAGAGGTGTCAACATTATTCACATTAGCCACATCATAAGGAGTACATGACATAAAATTGGAATCCAAGGAAAAATTTGGAGAATTTTGACAATTTGCATCACCAAAACTCGAAACATTAGAATCCAAAACATTATCACCACATTCTTCAAATGAGTTTGCATCATTAAAATGGTCATATGTCTCATGATTAGCCATCTCCCAATCATAAGTATCTTTAGCAGCCATTCAAACATACTCCAATTCTCATTAATAGTTTTAGACATATATTAACCTTCGGACATAGATTAAACAACAACTCGCATTTCATCATTTAAACCTTCAAAATTTACTTCACAAATATCCACTTTTAAAAGACTATCACCATAATTATAACCAATATATTCATTAAACCTATGGTAATATGTCAAAAATGTTTCATTCTCATATTGGGGAAGGAAAAAAATTGTCATTTATTTCAATGGAAGAAACCCCAGAAATAATTTAAAAAAAATAAAAAGAGAAGAAATTAAAAAAATATATATGTACAAAGACCTAGACTCATCTAATCAATACTTAGCCAATGTCAACCGAAGTCCCTGGCAACGGCGCCAAAATTTGATAGGCCGTCGTCGAGCCTACCAAAGATAAAAACCTAACTTGGTCTCTCTAATGGGTAGAAAGGGAAAGTAAGGGTCGATCCCACAAGGACTAAGAGGAGCACTAACAAGTATCGATTTGTGATAAGCTAAGTCAAGTCTTTTTGGGATTTGAGTTATAAGGAAAAACTACAAACAATAATAAAAAGGATTTTGGGAAGGTATCCACCAATTAAGTCATTCACAAACTACAATTTAACATACAAAACATAGCAATTTGGGGATAAATTAGGGGAAGTCATCTAAGGCACCCAACTACTCTCTCAAGCTAGAAGGATTACTTGAGTCATGAATACAACCTACTCTCGTGGTTACAAAGCATAAAACAAGTGTTAAAGCATAATCAAGATGGCATAAACATTCCCTTGACTGGAATTTCCTATTCTCATGGCATTTCAAGTCAATTAAGCATAAGGGAGCTAACTCAAGTTCATCTCTCGATCCTTTGTTGAGAAAGCTTAGATAAATAGTTCTAGCAATGGTCACTTACAAGAACTAACAATGAAACCACTTAAGCTCAACAAATTAACATCCCACATTAGCTAAATCAACACATGCAAGAAAGTATTTGTGAATTGATCAATGGTTTCAACCATCCCAAGTAAAAGAACTACTCACAAATCATAATAAATTGCAAAACTAAATGAATAATTAACAACAAAGAAAATGAAATCAAACATTAATTTAGCATAAACAAGTAATAAAACAAGAAAAGATACAAAAATAAGCAATTAAAGCAATAAAATAAGAGAGAGTAAGAAATTCTCATTGATAATGCAAGAAATAATCAAATCTTCAAGTCTCATTCCTTCAATTCTTCATATTCCAAGCTTATAACAAGTTTTTCCCACTTTCTCTCTCTAGAAATTGAGAGTTTCTCTCTCTAAAAACCTAACCTAAGCTAAAACAACACTAAGAAGATCCCCCCCTTTACAAATTAAGCTAAAGGAGTATTATATAACCCCCAAGTAAAAGGACGGAGAACACGAGGAAATGACCCGTCTACAGGTCGGCATGGACGTGCCAAAGGTTGCTCGGACGTGCAGACCTATTAAAATACGACTAGTAGCTACTCCCTGACCTTGCACGGATGTGCTTCATTTAGCACGGACGTGCAGTGACTTGCACGGACGTGCCACTTGTTGGCACGGACGTGCAGTCCTTTTCTGGCGAAACAACTTATTTTTGAAAGTTCATAACTTCTTTGTTACTCATTGGAATAAGGTATGTGACCAGTCGTTGGAAAGATCTTGAGATGAAATTTAATCTCCAATTTGAATCACTTCAAAATGTTTAGCGGCACAAAAGGTATGGTCAGTTGAAGTTGACACTTGTGCAAAAAACCCTTCAAGGCTTTCCAAAAGCTTTTTATTTCTCTTTAAGACACTCATCCTTCTTCCTCCATTGCTCTATCAACCAAGCTTTCCCTTCTCTTGGTTCACTCATACTTGATCACGTCCATATATAGTGCTAAAAATAGGTACATTACATCAAAAACACAAACAACCCGTGAAGCATGGATGATACAAAATTTGTATAAAAAATAGGATAATTAATGAACTTTGATGTCGAATAATCACAAAAACAAGGTTCAAAAGTACCCTAAAATCATACCAAATAACAAGTTATCAGATACCTAATTGAAAATTGAGCGTATGCACTTGTGGGAGATTCGTCTTCAAATACATGTTAGCAAAGTTAGTGAGAATTTGGGAAAATTTGGGGTAGAAACAACAAATTGAGTATAAGGAAATGAGTTCTAGAAAAAATCGGGGGGGGGGGGGGGATAGTAATGAAGGCTCAATATAGCCGTTATATGGGTCCTAGTGACGGAAAGTTCATCTGATTTTTAAAAAATGTGGGAATCTGAGTACTTTTTTTAATTTAAGGGGTGGTAAAATAAAATAAAAATTTAAACGGGTGGTAATTTCAAAATAGGTTTACTATTTGGGTGGTAGTTTACAAATTTTTCAATAAATGAAAATGTTAATATCAAAACAAACGATCTTAACCAATCATAAAGCAACACGTGTCTGGTGTAACCTATTAAATAGGTTACCGATTTTTTGTTCTATTTTGAGTAGATTTATATCAAAATTCGTTTTATTTTGGAATAATTGAAATGTTGTTTTATTTACGGAAGACCCGTGAAAGGTCGTTTTACTTTTTACATTTTTTCGTAAAAAATAAATTCCCTCCGTTTCTTTTTACTCGCAACAAATAATATAAATAGTCATTACACATTTATTGCAAAAAACTATTTTCTTTCCTTTTATGGTAATTTTTTAATGGTAAAATGACAATTTTACCCCATACTTTATTTTTTAACTTCTTTTAATTTTTTTCCCTAAACACTACTTATTTAAATCCTAATCTAATCACTTAATCTAATCTAATCTAACCATTCCCACCAAAAATTACCCACCCCCATATGATTTCATTACAAATCATCCGACTCCTCAATTACCACAATTGAATGATCTTTATTCAATTGACCTCGACAATGGTGCCCAGGTTCTCCTTCTTCCAGAGATTTCTCTAGAATAACTTCATAAACCCTAGAATTACTCCCTTTTCCTCCATTCTCTCTTATCTTCGTTCCCTGTTCTCTCTCTTCCATCTTCTCTCTGAAACCCTAACTTCAATTTCTTTACAATTTTTGAGAAAATGAGTCCCAAAAAAATAAAGAAGGGGTCCCTAATTCGTCCTAGGAAAGATGAGGAGTCCAATCTTTACATTTCTAGACGAGGATCTAGAAACATGAAACCAATTTGCCATTGCTCTGCGTCGTTTTCCAGGTACTCCAGAGGAAAAATTAGGGCTATTTTGGCTGAGTATATATATCCAGCGACGACGAGAAGGAGGTCGTGGAAGCAGATCCGGTGCAGACTGTTGATGTTCCAGCGTCGGCGGTTGCAGATCTCCTTGCTACTGGTAAAGAAGTGGTTGATCTTGATGATGGCTTGAAGGGGAGCCCAGAACTTGCTGAGTCGGAGAAGAAGGAGATGCTTGAGAAGGCGTCAGACAGTGGTGGTTCTCCTCGGGGAAAGAAGAGGGGTAAATCTATCTGGAGGGAGGAATATAGCGACAAAGATCCCTTCTACATGGCCTATCTAAGGGACAAATACCCTCATGACTTTCCCCCAAATCTCTGATCATGCAGTGTAACTATTACTAAACCCTAATTGCATGTTATTTTGCTTAGATCTGAGTCCCTTTTAATGAGTTATGCTTGTGTTTCTCTTTATGAGTTTGATTATTTTGGCTAAAGTTGTTCTGGCTATGTTGGCTAAATTTGTGGTTGTTGGTTGTTCTGATTATGTTGGTTGAAGTTATTGCTCTTGGTTGTTCTGATTAATGACTAATGCTTGTTATTATGGTTGTTGTTCCTTTATTATGATTTTAAGCATGTTGGATGAACTTGTTGATGTTGGTTGTTGTGATTATGGATGTTCTCTGTTTTTTAATTAATTATGGTAATTCTCAGTCCCTTGTGCTGGTTGGTATGAATTATTGTTGATGGGCTAGATGTGTGTTGGCTTCTTATTGATTTGAGTCTATAGTCATGCAACTTGGAGGTCTTGTGATGTATGGATGATGACCATAACACTTATGGTATAGCCCTTGTAATACTCTGGTTTGAAGTGTGTTTGTGTTGTTGCCTTTGAGTCCCCATTGTTGGCTGGTGTACAAGTTTGAGTGAGTCCCTACTGTTGGTTATAGTACTGATGCATTGAGTCCCCCCCTACCTTGCATTATAGTTGTATGGAATTCCAAATGATGAAGGGACTCTTACGACTTGAGCCCATTATGTAAGAATTAGACCTGGCAATCTTGACCCAGACCCGATGACCCGACCCAAATGACCCGACCATGACCCGAAATCGACCCGAAGCCAGTGGCCCGAAATTGACCAAAAACCCGAATTAACCCGACCCGACCCATACCCGACCCGAAGTTGAACTGACCCGACCTTGACCCGAAACGACCCAACCCGAGATGACCAGACCCAAAGTTGACCGAGACCCAAAACGACCCGACCCGAAGTTAACCCCAGACCCGAAGTTGACCCGACCCAAAAAAGACCCGATCTTTAACTTCTTTTAGTAAATAATTATATAAGTTATAAAAAGTTTATATTAGGAAATTATACATTAAAATAGACCCAACAACATCTTACAGAATAGCTAAAAAGATGGATAAAGTGAGATGTGTAAATAATGCAAAATGTCAAATCGTTAATAGTAATTTGGGACGGAGGGAGTATAAGAATTATTCAAAGAAATTATTACAACAATGACAATGATAATAAGAGTACGTATTAAAACTAAAATTAGAAATTATTACAACAATGACAATGATAATAAGAGTACGTATTAAAACTAAGATTAATAAGAGAGTGAGGTATAACTCAATTAGTTAGTGCATCCCTTTTAGTTTCAAGAGATCCTGAAAGTGGTTCTCAATCTAAACACAAAAAAAAAGGTTAATAAAAGTCAAACAATTACTATATTCCATGAAAAAATAGCCTTAATTAATATAGTGAGTTTTTCGTCAAAAAAAAAAATAAATAAATATATATATACAGAGTAGAATTTAACCCAATGAATCACCCGAATATGTCTCGACTCGAAGTTGATCCGACCCGACCTGAAAATTGACCCGACCAAAACTGACCCGGCCCAAATTCGACCCAAAGTGTTGACCCAATACCCGACCCGACCCGATTATTAGTCGACCCGAAATCAACCCGAAACCCGAAATGACCCGACCCGAACTTGACCCAATAACCTTTTGACCCGAACTTGACCCGACCCATACCCGACCCGAATGACCCATTTTCAAGGTCTAGTAAGGATGCTCCAACATCTTCTTAAAAAGGATGTTGTTGAGGTGCCTGTTAATGGTAGCTAATATGGTTAAACCAATCTCATCTGATGGAACTTAGACACAATGACACTGCCATAAATTCACAACTTATCATCATGTTAATTCTTTCACTTTATTTGCCCAAAAAATGGTAGAGTGTACACAAGTCCTATTCCATATTCACTACCTAGTCATGACTTCCTACCTATTCTATTTAACAAAAGACACCTAACCATTACAAAAACAAACAAAAACCTAGTTTTAGTGTTGATGGTTATGTGTGGCAGTCTCTAATCTTCTACCTTGGTTCTTCCTCTGCGAAAAATTGTTAGTTACTGACTTCATCATTTACAAAAAGTTGCATCATCTTACTTGCTTCTTTAAAATCTTCTTACTTGCATCATCTCAATCTGCATCTACTTCCATCTCTTGAGTCTCTGGTTGTGGGCCTGTGGTTGGAACAAAAAGAGTGTTGAGATACCGCACTGTGTCAGCAATGAGAGTCCTGTCTACCTTCAATAATATTCCAAAGTCCCCTCTCTGTCTTGCCTTGCCTTTGCCATGTGTGGTGGGTTAAAGTTGTTTCTACCTTGTTTTTCCAACACCTTAATCATGCAAGACTGTAGTGTGATCCAAGTATACCTGTTAAGGGTTGGATCAAAAACCTCAAATGCCTCTGCCACTTTCTCAATTAGCTCATCCAAATTCTTTGGGAATGAGTGGTACTGTATGGACTGTATAGCCTTGAATAAACCAAATTCCAACACATTAAGGTATGGGGACTGGACAGGTTGGAAAATAAACTAAATGTTAAAGCCATTAGCTTGAGTGGCTGCCAAAAACTCTTCATCTATTGGTACTTGATGTGGCCTAGCATTTTCCCATTGTATGATTATATTCTTTGATAACCGTGCTGGCCATTCTGCATGTATTGTTGGAATGATTTTGTTTAAAATCATGTGCCTAATTGCTTCAATGTTGATCGTCTGAATGGCTTTAGTTTCCATTGTGCCTGCCTATCTGTTTTTGCTTTTCTTTTTTGCCCTTTCATGTTTCATAAAAGGGAACAAACCATACTTCCCTGAATGTATCAGAGTCCCATCTTCAGCATATAGAGGTTTGCCTACCATTCCCATGAACATTGCCTTCAACTTAAACCCTTTAGACTGTTGTGCCCTGTATGAAACCTCTTCATTTGGTGTGAGATAGAAAGTCCTTGTTTCTGGGTTCAGGTAGAACCACTTCTCATCAATGTGGATGTGACGTTGCATATCCATAATTGTAGGGTCCCCCTCACTAGGAACTGGATTTATGTGTTGCAGTACCCACTTTAGCCTTGCAACTTTGTGGTTATCAGATAGTGCAAGGTGGTTTATTGCTGACACTGCCCTCAGTCTACCTTTTTTTTCAACCTGTGTATGACCACATGACTGACATTCAAGATGCACCATAGCTTCTGTTTATGGTTCTCTTGTATAGTTTCACAGACATAAGCCAGTCATTAGAGTATTCAAAAGGCTTGCGTCCTTTTTTCCTAATTTCTTGGTTCTGACATCCACTACTTCTCCCAGTTGCATGTGCCTTTTTATTTCTTTCAGCCTTCCGCGTGTAGTAGATTTGTGTATATGATGTTTCTTTTCCATTGAGGTCAGCATTCCTCTTGGGAGTGAGTCACCTACCATATTTAGCAGAATATCATCAACAATCTGCCTTTTCTCTTAAATGTTTACTTCTCTGCTTTGCCTCTCATTGTTTGCAACATGATTGTCCTACTCTGCCTCCGTCCATGAGTCCCTTGTCTCAGTTTCTTTATTATGTTGCTATTGAGTTGAATCTTGACTGTCTAACCCGGATTGTGAACTGTTGGAATATTCTTCCATCACTATGTCCTGCTCCATGAGAATTTGGTTGATGTTGAAAAAATCATCCTAGATTTCTGCCATGAGTCCCTTTCTCTTTCTTTTTTTTTTTTTTTTTTTTTTTTTTTTTTTTTTTGCAGATTTGATGGTAGGTGATGAAGTGGAGGTGACTTGCCTTTTTTTTGGGAGCTTTTATTGGAGCCTAATTCTGTACAAATCCACTAATGCTGCTGCTATTAACTCAACAATTAGGAATTAGGACTGATTCAAGATGATGATGGTTTTTTGTAATTTTCAAATACTTTAACTTAATTTATGGTCTGTAATCTCAAAATTTGGTGTGGAATTCGAATTCCCACCCCCCCTCCAATCCTTTGTTAAACGAATGTGAATGAAGGTGGTGAATGAAAACGGGTTCCTCCTTTTTATAAGGAGCTATTGGTTGTTAAATATGGTATATTTGAAAATTTAGAATTTGATTTGAATGTTTTTTAAATTTTCATGAAAGTTTGGAGGGAAAAGAAAATTTGGAGGCTAAAAAGAGTAGCCTCCAAAAAACTATCAGCCAAAATGAAAAAAAGAGAGGGAAAGGAGAGAGAAAAAAACAAAAAAAAGTCGCATGCCCTCCACTAGTAATAGGGACCACTTTTTTCCCACCCTTTTCAACTCTCCTAATCACATGCCCCTCCCTTTAATCTATCCCCTTAAAAACTTTTTCCTAGGGGTCCGAATTCCCCTCTTTGTTGCGAGTAAAAAGAAACGGAGGGAGTACAATAGTTGACCAAATATTCATACACTCTAATCGCACAATTTTTCAGTTGTTATTTCCTACGACTAAGAAAAATAAATTGAACGAAATCAATATTATTGCCTAAAAAATAAAATTATCAAATTACAAATATTTCCTCAACAAAGATAAATAAAGAGAATAAATTGGTAGAAAAAAGGCTTGGAGAAGCTACGTACAGTTCTTCAAATTGAAAAACCTTCAATGGTCGATAGACATTGAAAATTCAAGATTATAGAGAGAGTATTAGGGAGAGACAGAGAGGGGGGGAGAGAGATAATAGTGAGAGGGCAGGAAAAATAAACTACAGATTGCATTTCCTAGGGTTATGCCTTATTAGAATTCAAAATTCAGCGACAAAAATTGTGGAATCTAAAAATTTTCCGCCTCTTGGTCTGGATGTTTGGGCAATAAGTTCCAAAATTATGTTGCCCATTATGTAAACTAAGAGTGACGTTATATCAACTATCGTGGCCTACTTATTTTGTGCAACAAAGACCACAGTCGTAGCCAAAGGAAATGTTGGGCGACGGGTAATGAAGTTCGTTGCCCATGATTTAATTTAGGGTATCAGTTTTAAACTTGCAGCACAACATATTCACAATGTGCAACGAAATGAAGATTTTTTGCCTTTACTAAATTCATCCCTCACCAAAAATGGTTATCTTGAATTGAGCCTAAACATTAGCCTTTCCTATTATTCCACAATACATCCCCTAAGCACTCCCCGGAGTCTGTACTTAACCCGAGGTTCTAAACTTAAACCAAAGTGTAAAAGGTAGAGTTGTTTGAGGATTTGGCCCTAAATCAACTCTAGTTTATTGTAATTTAATGTCCATTATTATTAATTATTTTCTTTGAAGCTACCAATGCGTACGTTTGTTGTTTTATAGTTTCAAACAAATACAATCAAAGTAAGGACTCATGTTTCTTTTGTTCCTATTATATTTATAAAGATTTTTATTATATTTGTCATAATGCAAAGCATTATTTTATTTATTGTTAAATTGCTTTTAATGTTTATGTTGATTTTGTTATAATTTAGCGATCACCATATTGCATGTTAAAGGGGATATGTAAAAAATATAATGCCTATTAAGATAATTAGGACGACCGGTTTTGGTTTCTTTATAATCTTGTTGTTTAATCAAGTGATCGCATTATTGTAGAATTATGTGTTGCATTAACATTCAACCAATTTAGCCTAATATTAGTTTGTAGTTGTAGACACCTGCTTGTGTCTCCCAAAAAATAAAACCCAGTGATGAGTGCTTTTTACTGCATTGACTATTGAGTAAGCTGAAATGTAGAAGAGTCTCGTGAATTTCCCTTCTTTCTAAAATGTCTAAACCAAAATCATTCATTTCATGTCTTTAAAAATCATTCATTTTGTGTCCTATTTATGAAAACATCCAATCAAGTTTATTATGGTCTATAATCTAGGTCCAATAATTGTGTAGTTGGATGGAGTTTGAAAAGATCTTTTCAACAATATATTATACGCCCAATTCCGAGTTATAACGAGGAAGTTATGGCCAAAATACTTAACTGGGCCTAAATCGAGCTTTATATGCGGACCCAATAATTATGTGGAGGGTCCATTAATATTAATTATATTTATAAAATGATTAGTATTAATTAGAAGCTTATATAAGTTTATAAAAGTTCTTAATTATCCTTTTTTCAAAAGATAAAGATAAAGAGTTTGAAATTGAATAAAACTCCTCCTTTTGAAAGTCCTAATTCTATTCGAACTAAAAGACGATCAGATATGATTTTTGTGCTTCATAATTATCCAAAGCTTAGATGGTTGGATAGTCCTTGAAATTATCTTTCCAATGATCTATTATAATATGAGAAGGTAATGTGTTAGTCCGGACTGGGATGATATCCTCTATTGAATGGATGATATCCTTTATTACCTATATGATCTCCTTTATTAGTTAGATGATATTTCTATTGGCTGGATGATATCCTCTACTAACTAGATGATATCCTTTTATTGACTGGATGATATTTCTACTGGCTAGATAAGATCCTCTATTGGCTGGATGATATCCTCTATTAACTGGATGATATAATTTATTGGCTATATGATATTCTTTATTGATTAGTTGAATGATATTTCTATTAGCTGGATGATATCTTCTATTGGTTGAATGATATCCTCTATTAGCTATATATGATATCATGGCTGGATAATTTCATATATCTAATAGAGGATATAATCTTGCCAATAAAGATTATCATAGACACAATCGTAAATGATATCATATAGCCAATAGAGGATTTAATCCAACAATGATATCATATAGCCAATAGAGGATATTATCAAGCCAATAGAGGATATTTATAGCTTGTTTGAGAATATGTATAATTTTTTTTGAAGATATGTATAACAATGGCAGAACCTCTATTGAAGATCTCGTACTTAAGGTCAATGGTATAACATAATAACTTGCTCATTTCTCAACCAAAATACATGCATATGTTATCAAAATTCTCACAATTCAACATACAATCATATGGGACAATCAGTTTCAACAATATACATCACATAAGAAAGCCTTAATTCGATGTTTTTGGCATCTTTTGAAAAATCCGATAATCTCAAGCAATTAAACTTTCTCTCTCTTCCACCATGGGTGACCTCATTCCATTCCTTCGTCGTAACCACCACCAACTTCTCATCGGGTGGAAACTTGTTCTTCATCGTCGCAAGTAGATGATGACGATACTTCTCGACTGACGAAACAATGGGTACGGCTTGCCACACCCAATACTTTGCGTTATAATGTTTAATTTGAGCTATAACAAAAAAGATAAAAAAGAAATAAGAAACATTATTTAAAACTGAAACCCTTCCACTATTTCGGTAATATATTTTCTTGTAAAAAATATTTTTATCTAATTCTAATTGGGTTGTAAAGTATACTTAAAGATATTTCTAACGACATATTATTTTCCTTATTTCAAATTTTGGATTAAAAGTTATGGTAAAAACAAAATCCGAAAAAACTGTTTTTATTGCGCCTTGATACTTCTATCGGGAAGTAATAAATTTATTGCCATGCGATAAAATGAGTTTTATTCCAATTTGAATTGTGACTCTTTTATGATATTTATCGGTCGTTTATCTCTATAAATAGTGATGATTTTTCCCCGTTTTCAATTTACCCACAATCTTCATCTCTTTTCTCTCTCTAAGCTAAAGCTTATTGTTTCTCTCTCTCTTAATTTTGTAAGCCTTTTATACAACTTTTCATAAAAACACACCATATGTCCTTCACGAGACTTTGACACACCTGACCAAGCTCGAAGTTGCCTTAGACCTCGACATGAATGATTGATAGTTCTGCGGGTTTGGTTCCAAATCCTTCTTTTAATTTTTTGATTATATTTATTTTTTAATATTTTTCTTGAAGTTACTAACGTGTGTCTTGTATTGATAGAAAAAGGCACAAGGCATCAAAGTAAGTAATTTGGTTGATTGATTATTTTTTTGATATAGAAATCATGTTAAGAATATTTTATTAATTCCTATTATCATCATGCTAGGATGTCTTTATTGTTTCCTGGAATCATGTTAGGATGTCTTTGTTGCTTTCTAGTATCATGTTTAGGATAAAGCTTTGATTTTTATTATTTAGTGACATGCTAGGATTTGCTATTAATCTTGTTAGTATCATGCCTAGGGTCTATCTAATATTCGTAAGGGGTGGTGTCCTTAGAACAAGTGTATTATTCCGATTGACGGTTCAAAATTATTAGGAAGCTAATTATTCAGTGAGGTAAAGTGATTGGAATGCCTGTTTGGAGGATGCTTCCGATCAGTAATATTAATGTATGATTCATATTACAGCTTAATCTTGACTGAACCCTTTGGGTCACACCAAAGCAACTAACGAACCGATGCGACAAATTAATTAGGAAGGAATTAATAAGTTGCCCGAAAAATTAATAATTAGACGTTGGAAACTCGAGCTTGGAGCTTCGAAACCGAGCGTCGTAATTTGAGTCAAAAATAATAGTAGACAAGACGAGAAAATTACTAATAAATCAACAAAATTACCAAAATACCCCTACCATCGGAATGCCAGAGCAAACCTAGTGCAAGGGGCATATGGCCTAGCAAGGTGGCTAGTAAGAGCACCAAACCGAGCCTAGGCTGGCTGGTGCATGCTATCGCACCATTGCTAGTAGCTGGCCAAGTCTAGAAGCCCGCAGAAATGTGCGAGGCATGCTAGCAGGTTGCAGCTAGCAGCCCGCATATTGGTGCGTGGCATGCTAGCAGTAGGCCTCGGCCAAGCTGTCCACACATAGGTGCATGGCTAGCTGGGCCGAAGGCATGGTAGCAGCAAGCAGCCCACACTTGGGGTGCCTTGGTGCCCAAGTGTGGGTGCTGTGTGGCGCGCATAGATTGGGGCTTGAGTGTTGTGTTGGGCGGCTATGGGAGAGAAATGAGGAGCAAGTTTGGTCCCCCCTCCCTTTTCCAAGTGGTCCTCACCTAACCTCTCTTATGAAAATAACACTTGTTGATTTATTAGTAGCTTGATTATTAATTTTATTTTTGATTTAAAATAAAATAGAAAAATCAACTCTCCCACATTGATGGAAGAGCAAATCTCACTCTTGCCTTTCCCTATAAATACCCAAGTTGGGGTATTGGGAAAAGCACTTGAGTAAGTGTTGAAAAAGGCTTCACCATTGTGAAAACCTTTGAACACAATTAATTAATCGGGTTTAGGTCGGGCTTAACTAACTCCTAAGCATTGGACCATTTTTGGGACTCGAGTTACAGGTGGACTTCGTTGGAGGTCCTCGTGCGAGCGAAGCATAGAGCTTTCGAAGAAAGAGCTCTTTTAGTGAGCGAAGCACGCGCCAAGGTATTAAACTCTTTCTTAATCTTGTTGTTTAAGTTAATTATGCTTTATGGTTATAATTATTGTGAGTGTGGACTTGGCTCGGGTTTTCTTCTGTGGTGAGTCGGACTCATCGAAACCCAACAATATTATTATGATTTGATGAGATTATTTTGATGATGATGATTTGTGGAGTTAATATTATCAATAATATTATTATGTTGCTTGATATTATTATTGTTATTGCTTGATCACGCCCTCTCTTGTACCCTAGGTCAAAAAGTTGAATGGCGCCGGTTCTTCAAAATCAGTGGCAAAAACATGGGTTAAAGTAGGCGGGTTTTTATTTACGAGTATATTGTAATTTTTTTTTATTTATAATGTAAATTTTATTTATTTATTTATATGTTGTAATTGATTGTAATTTTTTTTGATAATATATTGTAAAATTTGGATTATATTGATTGAAATTCGTCAGATTTAATTGTGATGTTCTTTTTGTTTTTTTTTTTTTGATTTAATTGTTCAGTGAAAATGACATATATATATATATATATATATATATATATATATATATATGTATATATATACATATATATATATATATATGTATATATATACATATATATATATATATGTATATATATACATATATATATATGTTTATATGTACATATATATATATATATACATATATATATATATATATATATATATATGTATATATATACATAGGTATATATATACATATATATATGTATATATATACATAGGTATATATATACATATATATATGTATATATATACATATATATATACATATATATACATATATATATATATATATATATATTTATATATATATATGTATGTATATATAAACATATATATATATATGTATACATATATATATGTTGTATATATATATATATATATATATATATATATATATATATATATATATATATATATATATATATATATATATATATAAACATATATATATAATGTATATATAATGGGCATTTTTGCCACCGGTTTGAACTGGTGGCTTTTCATGCTCGTAAGTGGCACCCCACACATTGGCACTGGTTCAAAACCGGTGGCATTGAGGGGTTTTGAACTGGTGCCAATTACGTTTTTTCACGTAGTGGTAGGACTAAAGGGAATTTGTACTTAAAATCACACTTAAGAAGATAATTAATAATTATATTTAGGCTAATGTGATTTAAATTCAAGTGATTAACAATAATAGATTAATTTGCATTAATAATCAACCAACATAGGTTAAACAAGTTTCAGATTAATATAATGATTGTATGTTAATTGGAAAGCGCACATGAATATGAGAAGAACAAAGTAACGACCTATTTAGGGCGAGTTTGTTCAATTTGTTTTAGGTTAGATTCGTACCATCATCCCCAAATATCCAGTCATAGTTCAATACCATTATGAAGTTAGCGATTTATATGATCTTCAAGGGGTATAACCTTCACCTCAAAGATGGTTTACAAGTTCCTAAGACTTGTTGGCGGCTCTTTTATTCTAGCTTTCTTCCCTTTTGACGCCATCATGCTTGAATGCATGATCACAGTGGGGCTCAAAGTTGGGTGTTTGAAATATTCCCTACAGTTTATGGCGACTCTGTTGGGGGGATTGCTATTTTAGTTTCTAAATTTATATTGGCAGTTGATTTCAAATGAGTGTATGAGACTAGAAACATTTTAAATATTCCTATGCGTAATTTTGATTAACATTGCGGCATAAGCATAAAAAGGTCCGCATTGGAAAGACCATCCCTAATGCATAAAAAATATAGGACTTTTACACGTAGGAAATTTGGGAAATATCTTTCCCAACTAGAATAAAAAAATACTATGAAAATCGAAAAATCCCAAGAACACAGAAAGCTGCTGAGGCTATGAACTATCGTGAGACAATAGTGTCCATCGCTGTGTGATGGATTTATTGCGACGCGATGGTTTCATTGCGGTGCGATAGAGTCATTGTTTCACGATAGAGTCATCGCTCCGCGATGTACTTTGTTTTCTCGCGCCGAGTTCTTCCAATACTGAGCCAAAAATTTGCCTTCTTGTTTTGACCGATTCAAGTACTATTTGGCCGATTAAACTTCTTGTTTAATTTTTTCCTTCTTTTCTGAAACCCATATGTGTTCTACATAGTGATTAAGCCTTTGGGAATTCACACATCATCTACCTAATTGAACGCTCTGTAAAACGAAGGGTACATCCGAGTTTGTGAATTCATTAAACCATGGAAGCAAGTTTAACTTGCGGGGTCCTATCCATACGCGCTAACCCATCTAAAGGTAAGGCTTTTTTTTCGATGCATTCGGGATCATAAACATGGACCCTCTTTTGACTATCATAATCCTTGAACTTTAGAGAACTAGAGCCATGGTTAGGTTGCAAACTCATTCCATCATATTATGACTACTTGACTACTTGTGCATAACTTATGTGTGATTAAACTAATCGTTTGTTAGACTTGTGATTAAAAATAAGTCTTAACAAACTAATTAATGGCTGAAGGACTTTACTTAATTAATAAATTAATTAATTTGGATTATTAAAGTCTAATAATATTCGACTGAGCACGACAATAAGCTCACCGTTTTTCAGAAGAACACTGGAAACAAGTTAAAACTGACGTTTCAATATTGACGCGGAGGTTTGGCTTGTGACGCAAAATGTCAGTGTCCTTCACAAAATGATAGTGATATCGCGCGATGATGGTTCTAACTCAACGCGATTGTGTCATTAGTCACGAATAGTTTAGTTTTCTATTCAAGTCTTCGTGTCAAGTCTAATTTATCGATTAACTAAGAACTGAGGTTATAATTTGGTCATTAATCGAGTCTAGTCACATAGTCCCATGGTCATACAAAAGTGTTATGCATGAAAGGAATGGTGTCCTTCGAACAAGTGTATTATTCTGATAGTGGGTTCGGAATTATTAGAAAGCTAATATGTTCAGTAAGGTCAAGTGATCGGAATGCCTAGGTGGAGGCCGCTTCCGATCATTAATATTAATGCATAATTAATATTACAGATTAATCTTGACTGAACCCTTCGGGTCACACCCAAGCAATTAACAAACCGACGGGAAGAATTATTTCAGAAGAAATTAACGAATCGCCCGAGTATTAAATATTTAGACGTCAAAAATAGTAAAAGACGAGGCGGGAAAGTTAATAATAAATCAACAATGACTAAAATACCCCTACCATTGGAACCCCGAGTGCTAGGGGATTAGGCAAGCTAGCAGCCCGCACCATGTGCGAGGCTTGCTAACAAGATACGGCTAGCAGCTCGCACATAATGATTGGCTTGCTGGCGCGCTGCAACTAGCAGCCCGCACATGTGCGAGGTGTGCTAGCAGCAGCCTTCGCCAACAGCAGCCCGCACATGTGTGCGTGGGCGTACTAGCTGGCAGCAAGCAGCCCGCATGTGCGGGGCTTGGCTAGGCCGGGTAGCTAGGGCCGTGGTCATTGTGGAAGCATGTGAGGGAGGCTTCAAGTGTGAGGGACAAGTGGCACAAGAAGAGGAAGGAGTGGGGAGCAAGTATGGTCCCCTCCTCTCCAAGTGGTCCTCACTTCCCTTTGCATGTACTAATGACACTTGTAGATTTATTATTAGTTTGCTTATTTATTTTATTTTAGCTTTAAAGTAAATTGTGGAATTTCATGCTCCCACATTGATGGGATAGAAATTCCCACTCTCACTCTTTCCTATAAATACCCACCTTGGGTTTTTGGGAAGAGTGTTTGATTAGGAGTTCAATAGAGCATTGCATTAGCAAAAACTCTTAAAATCATATAATACTCGGGTTTTTGTCGGACCCCGCTAACCTGGAGGTAACGGACCTAAAAGTCGGTAGTTGTTTTTGCGGGTGGATCTCCGTCGGAGGCTCTCGTGTTTTCAGGGCTAAGCTTCTCAAGTAAGAGCCCAATTTTGTGGGGCGGAGTACGCGACAAAGGTATATTTCCTATTTTTCCCTTTTGTATTTATTTATGCATTAGTGATATTATTTATTGCGAGCGTGATCCTTGGCTCGGGTTTTTTCCGCGGTGAGTGGGACTCACCATACCCCAACAGCGGTATCGGAGCCCCGCTCGTTTATTTTTAATCATCATATTTTTCAAGGTATTTTTATGGCTTAATTTTTCTGGTTTTAAGTTGCTAATTAGATTAGTAGCTCGTATTATCCATTTGAACCTCGTATTAGAGCTGACTTCAGCTTCCAAACCCAGATTTCGACCCAAAAATAGTGAATTTTTGGTGGAAAAGACGTTTTGGAAATGGTTTTCTCCTTTTTGGACTCGGTTTTTAGCCAAAAAACGACCAGAAATGCATTTTTCGAGGGGTTTTTTGTTCTTAAGAAACATTTTAAGTCTTTCTTACCTTGAAAATTAATTGCATATTTATGGTGGTTAAGTAATTGGTTCAATACATATTTTATATGTAATTTTAAACCTCTTTAGACATGATTACTTGGTGGTAATTTGTGTTTGAGAGCTTGGTTTTATTGTCTCACATAATTGTAAATTAATTGCATTCAGTGTGAAATTTTTGTTTTTGAGGCTTCTAAAGTGCTAAAGATTCAATCTTTAATTGTGTTAAGTGATTGAAACTTTAAAAAGCTACTAAATTCATGAATTTTAAGTTGAACTTTGTTGTTTTAATCATTTTTGGTTGATTGGAAACATAAAGTTTCAAACTTTGTGGTAGAAATTTGTTTATCTTCATATTGGAAGATATAATTTTTCAAGGATTCACAAATGTTAGTAGTAGGATTTTTTCATTTGAACATTAAAGTTCATATTTTTCAAACTCCCTCTTACTTTGTCAAAATCTCAAAATTAATTTAAATTGATTAAATTAATTATGAGAAATTGCCTTATTTATTTTGTTGCACCAAGTTAAACCAATTTAATAAAAGAATGGTTCTTGGGAATTATTTTGGTTGAATGCACCTTGATAAATTTTATTTAAGTTAGACTTGTTTAAATTTTCAATTTTGCTCATTGAATTAGTTCTAAAATTAATTTAGAATTAATAATATGTCACGCAAAATTGGGATTGAAATCCCGAGGCTATGGCACGTAAAACGAGGCAAAGCCCCCTTGGCTAGCCAGGCATGTGGCTGCTAAAGGGACTGCTCGATGGTGTGTGCAGCCATGTGCGTGACTATTGCACCCAGCCACACCAGCAGCACATAGTTGTGTGCGTGCGTGCGTGTGGGCATGCATAGCGCAGCACATAGTTGTGTGCGTGCGTGTGTGCGTGCGTAGCGCATCACATAGTTGTTGTGGTCCGGCTATGGTGCGGCTGTGGTGCGGCAGTGGTGCACGAACATTTTGGTGCGTGGTTTGGTGCTTGGTGCGATGAGGCAAGTATCCTTAGTGCGTGTTCCTCGCACCAGGCAACCCGTAGCAACACTACTAGGTGTAAGCCTAGCTAGTGCTACGGAGGGTGGTCGAGGCACATGAACCAAGCCGCATTGTCCGAGTTACTAGATGATCTGACTTTGGTTTTCATATGGTGTGCGCCACTTGTGTGCGGTTGGTTTTGTGATTGATTTTTTTTCGTTTTATTTATTTTAATTAATCTTGTTTATTTTAATTAAAAAATTTTGAGGCTAGGCCTCGGTTTTGAGCGGCATTGGCAAAATTTATTTTGACAAATTTTGGGTTCTACCAGCTTAATTAATTGGAATAATTAAGATGGATGCGGAATTTAGTGGGAGCTTCAATTATTAATTACGTCAATTACATAATCGGTTAAACAACTTTGACTAGTTTTAATTAGGTGTTTTAATCGGATTAACCACCTAGATTAGTTACTAGTGCGCGCGCGTGTTTAATGCATTATTACTTGTTTATTGTTGTAAAATGTATGGGCCATTCATATATAGTGAATTAATGAATGGAATGTATATTATTCTCTCAAAGGTTTATAAAAAGGGGAACTAGTGGGACCCGATTAGGATAGAAAATTTGGACTACGTGCCGTGATGTATTTTTGTAAATCTAAATACGGTCTGCGTACCGTTGAGTATTTTGTACCTTAATATTTAGATTAGTCCTAATCATAGTTAATAGTATTGAATAATTATGGTCAAGTCTTGAAGATGGAGGTTCTTGGAAGACAAAACCATGAAGTTGCAAAAGAAGACCTTTTGAAGATTTGAAGAATTCAAGGGGCCATGCTAGTTGCCAATATGCATCAAAATGCTTTTGCTTTACATATTCATGATTATTTATATATGAATTATATGTTAAGATGCATGTTTAAGGATTTCAAATGTTGTGATAATTAATTAAGTTCACTTAAATCAAACAACATAGAAACCCTAGGTCCCTAAATATTAAGTAAAATTGTCATTACAAAACAACATTTATCGACCTATTGAGAGTAGTGATGAGCTACGCCAAAGCGAGGCATCACTACCACTCCCTAGACTCATAAGGCATACCGGGTATGCTAGTTGCAATTGGTTTTGGTTGTACTCGACGATATGAGTGATGGAGTCCTAACATGTCGTGGCAAAGTGAATAAATTGTTGAGAGAGAATTAGATGCGTCGATTTATTCAACCAAGAGTGGTTTAGAGCCATTAGAAAAGCGTTGCTTACCTTGGGAGATTGAGTGTTAAGACAAGCCAAAGCATGCTTAGCCACTCATTGTTTCCTTGAATCTTGGAATTGCCTTATTTTCACAAAATGGGACAATTTTATGTGTAAATAAGACATTAAATAAGTATTGAAATATGCATGAATGAAATTCAATCTTATTTAAAGTATTATAAATGGTTTTTCATTTCAAATTCTTTCAATTGTAGAATCATGTCTTCAAACAACTCAAACAACCAATTTTCATTACGCTCAATTCTCGATAAGGAGAAGTTGAGTGGGACCAATTTTGATTGGCAAAGGAATTTGCGCATCGTTCTTATGCAAGAACAGAAAGAGTATGTCCTTGATGAGGAAATGCCCGACGCTCACAATGAGGAGGTGACTCAGGCTACCCTTAACCGATGGCAAGTAGTCGATCGGGATGTCAAATGCGTTATGCTAGCCACTATGTCTCCTGAACTTCAAAAAACCTTCTTCGAGAAGGAATTGGCCTATGAGATCATTTCTGAGTTACAGAATATGTTTCAAGAGCAGGCTCGAACTGAAAGGTTTGAAACCCACAGGAAGATCCTTTTAGACTAAGCTCAAGAAAGGAGAGCCAGTCAGCCCACATGTGCTCAAAATGATCGGATTATTTGAGAACAGGGGAAGGCTTGATGCGAGGTACTCAAATGAGATGGCAATTGACATCATTCTCCATTTGCAGCACAAAGGCTATGATCAGTTCAAAATGAACTATAATATGCACAACATGGAGAAAACCCTCACTGAGCTTCATGGGATGTTGAAGCAAGCTGAGCAGACGCTCAAAGATGAGGGAAAGCATGATATGCTTATGATCAAGAAGGGCAAGCCATTTAAACGGGCAGGCAAAAAGAAGAAAGGCTTCAAGGGGAAAGGTAAGAAGTACTTTCCGCCTAAGACGAAAGCTACAAAAACAACAAGGAGAAGAAGGTAGCATCTTCTAAGTCTGATTCCGAATGCTTCTATTGCAAGAAGAAGGGACATTGGATGAGAGATTGTCTCAAATTCAAGGAAGATAAGGAGAACGGAACTGTTGCTTCTTAATCAGGTATATTCATTATAGACTTAAACTTCACTAGCTCAACATCATGGGTATTAGATACCGGATGTGGCTTACACCTTTGTTCCAATTCTTAGGGACTAAGGAACGTTAGGAAGCTAGAGAAGGGAGAGGTTGAACTCCGGGTCCGCAATAGAGCCAAAATTGCAGCCGTATCCGTTGGAACTCTCAGTTTTTCTTTTCCCTCTAGGCTTGTTTTGGAACTTGGTATTTGTTACTATGTTCCCAACATTACCAAGAACATCATTTCAATTTCGGCGTTGGATGCCAAAGGTTTTGAATTTCTAGTAAAAGACAACAAATGTTCATTTTATCTCGATATTGTTTTATATGGTATCACGCATTCTAAAAATGGAATTTATGTGCTTTCTTTAGACAAACAAGTTTATAATGTAAATAATACTACTAAAAGAGCTAAGACCATGGAGTCAAATTAAACTTACTTGTGGCATTGTCGTCTTGGCCACATTAACATCAAACGCATCAAGAAGCTTCTACAAGAAGGCGTTCTTAACTCTTTTGATTTAGAATCTTTTGAGAATTGCGAAGGATGTTTATTAAGCAAGATGATAAAGCAGCCATTCTCCAAGTTGGGAGAAAGAGCAGGTGACTTATTAGGTCTAATACATACCGATGTATCTGGACCAATGAGCTCCGCCACAAGAAACGGACATCGATATTTCATCACCTTCACAGACGACTATAGTAGATATGGCTATGTCTACCTAATGTTGCATAAATCTGAATCGTTTGACAAGTTCAAAGAATTTCAGAGTGAGGTGCAAAATCAGCTTGGCAAGAAAGTCAAAGCCCTTCGATCAGATCGAGGAGGTGAATACTTGAGCCAAGAATTCGATGACCATCTAAAAGATCATGGCATACTTCCATAACTAACACCTCCAGGAACCCCACAATGGAATGGAGTATCCGAACGAAGAAATCGAACCTTGTTAGACATGGTACGATCAACCATGGGTCTTAGTGATCTTCAAATCTCTTTCTGGGCACATGCACTTTTAATTGCGGCATTAACGCTGAACCGTGCTCCGTCAAAAGATGTAGAAAAGACTCCATACGAATTATAGACGAACAAACCTCCTAGGTTGACTTTTCTAAAGATATGGGGATGCGAAGCATACGTCAAGAAATTGATTTCTGACAAGCTTCATCCTAAATCTGATAAGGTTTACTTTGTGGGCTACCCAAAAGAAACCAAAGGGTTTTACTTCTACAACAAATCGGAGAACAAAGTGTTTGTTGCTCGCGATGGTGTCTTTTTGGGGAAGGAGCACCTTTCCAAAATGACAAGTGGGAGGAAAATCGAACCCGATGAAGTTCGTGAGGATGAGCAACAAAATCAAAATGACAGTCATAGTGCTCAAATAGCATCTGTTAACGAAGGTCAAAATATGCAAAGTCGAATCGACAATTCAAATACTTAGTTCATTACCCTACGTAGGTCTCAGAGGCCGAGATCTCAACCTGATAGATATCTCGGATTGTTTTTAACTGAGAATCAGGACCTCCTAATCATGGATGGAGATGAACCGGAAACTACAAGCAAGCGATGACAAGAAATGACTCTGCTAAATGGCAAGAGGCCATGAGATCTGAAATGGATTCCATGTTTGAAAATCAAGTCTGGGACTTGGTTGACTTATCCGAAGGCTACATACCTATCGAATGTAAGTGGATTTTTAAGTTGAAAACCGTCAAAGATGGAAATGTATTCATTTACAAAGCGAGATTTGTAGCAAAAGGTTACAGACAAGTTCATGGTATTGATTACAATGAAACCTTTTCTCCAGTCGCAATGCTTAAATTCGTTCGGATCCTTCTAGCATGACACAACCTAAAGGTTTTGATTGCTGCATATTACAATTACGAAATATGGTAGATGGACGTCAAAACCGCCTTCCTCAATGAAATTTTGGAAGAAACTGTGTACATGACACAGCCTGAAGGTTTTGTCGACCAAAACAATTCTAGAAAGGTATGAAAGCTTAAGAAGTCCATTTATGGATTAAAGCAAGCATGCAGAAGTTGGAATCTGCAATTCGATGAAGCCATTAGTAAGTTTGGTTTTATCAAGAATCCAGATGAGTCTTGTGTTTACAAGAAGGTCAGTGGGAGTGACATCACCTTCCTAGTCTTATATGTCGATGACATTTTGCTCATTGGAAACAACATTCCATTGTTAGAGTTTGTAAAGGCTTGGCTCAGAAAATGTTTTTCAATGAAAGACTTGGGAGAGGCTCAGTACATATTAGGCATCAAGATCTATAGGGATAGATGAAAGAGGATGATAGGATTGAGTCAAAGTACTTATATTGATAAGGTACTAGCTTGATTCAACATGGAAGGAGCCAAGAGAGGCCCCCTACCCATGTCACATGGCATAACCCTTCGCAAGAAGTAGTGTCCAAAGACACCTGATGAGTGGGAAAGGATGAATCAGATTCTATATGCTTCGCTTATTGGATCGATCATGTATGCCATGATATGTACTAGGCCAGATGTATCGTATGCCTTGAGTGCTACGAGCCGACACCAATCAGACCCAAAAGAGGCGCACTGGACTGCGGCCACAAATATCCTTAAGTACCTGAAAAGGAACAAGGATAAATTCCTGGTCTATGGTGGCAGAGATGAATTGGTTGTTAAGGGATACACCGACGCAAGCTTCCAGACATATAGAGACGACTTCATGTCACAGTCAGGGTACATATTCTGTCTTAATGGAGGAGCGTTTAGTTAGAAGAGTGCTAAGCAAAGCACAACTGCTGATTCTACAACTGAAGTTGAATACTTGGAAGCATTTGAGGCAGCTAAGGAGGCAGCTTGTATTCGTATGTTCATTGGGGAACTTGATGTTGTACCCTCCATCAAGGGTCCAATAGATCTCTATTATGACAACAATGGGGCTATTGCTCAGGCTAAAAAGCCACGAGAACATGAGAAGGTCAAACATGTCAAGAGGTGATTTCATATGATTAGAGAATGGAAATCATAAGGTGAAATCGGAATTTGCAAGGTTGGAACGGATGATAATGTATCCGATCCACTTACTAAACCTTTGTCTCAAGTGAAGCTCGACAAACACGTTGAGGCAATGGGAATCAAGCACATTGGAAACCGGCTTTGATTTCCTTATTTTAGTGTTTTAATTAAATTTTGGACAATGTTGATGCAAAACACTATGATGAACCATTCAGTTTTAGAGAAATTAAATTTTCATGCAATTTAAATCACTCCATTTCTATTTAATTGTGGTTTAGAATTAAATAATGAGTCCAGTAGATTTAAAGAATATTCAAAATAGGGTATCAAGACCAGTCTTGATAAGGAAACCCCTATTAAGTGAACGTTGAATATTGTAATCGAAAATTATCCCTAATCGAGCTCATTTAAACAATGGAAGATTAATGACTAGTTAAGATTCGTGTGTAGTTTGATTTATAGCACTGTTTCATGTGCTACAAGGACATAATTGTCATTAATCATTTGCACAGGTATTGGTTTAGAACCATAATGGATCGACCTATGAGAATACTTTATAATATTCAAAATCGTCATAAGTATATTTCTCATTATTGCTATCAGAACTCTTTTCCTTGACCATGAGTATTGTGAGGTCTCTTATTTGAGTATTAGTCCGTTTTTTATGTCGGTCAAACGTCTGTCGTAACTGGGGATTATAACGACGGCTATCAGGCATTTAGGTCCTCTTAGTAAGAGAAGCTACATTACAAGACTGGGAATGTCCCCCTACTAATAATAGGGAACATGTGTTGTTGTTTACAAGGCCTCTCGAAGAGCAAGACTGTGAAAATGCATGGCCGTGCTCAGATCGATTTTAGAAATCATCTACTTATTGACAGTCAAACTCGGATTCTCAAAAACACTTCTGGACCTAATAGGACAAGTGGGAGATTGAAAGGAATGGTGTCCTTTGAACAAGTGTATTATTCTGATAGTGGGTTCAGAATTATTAGAAAGCTAATATATTCAATAAGGTCAAGTGATCGGAATGCCTAGGTGGAGGCTACTTCCGATCAGTAATATTAATGCATAATTAATATTACAGCTTTATCTTAACTGAACCCTTCGGGACACACCCAAGCAATTAACAAACCGACTCGACGAATTAATTTGGAAGAAATTAATGAGTCGCCCGAGTATTCAATATTTAGGCGTCAAAAAATTCGAGCTTAGAGCGTCGAAACCAAGCGTCGAAACTCGAGTAAAAAATAGTAAAAGATGAGATGGGAAAATTAATAATAAATCAACAATGACTAAAATACCCCTAGCATCGGAACACCGATTGCTAGGGGATTAGGCAAGCTAGCAGCCCGCACCATGTGCGAGGCTTGCTAGCAAGCTACGACCAGCAGGCCGCACATAATGTGTGGCTTGCTGGCATGCTGCAACTAGCATCATGCACATGTGCGAGGCGTGCTAGGAGCAGCCTTCGGCAATAGCAGCCCTCACATGTGTGCGTGTGCGTGCTGACCGAATTGGCTGGCAGCAAGCAGCCCGTATGTGCGGGGCTTGGCTGGGCCGGGTAGCTAGGGTCGTGGTCATTGGGAAAGCATGTGAGGGAGGCTTCAAGTGTGAGGGACAAGTGACACAAGGAAAGGAAGGAGTGGGGAGCAAGTATGGTCCCTCCTCTCCAAGTGGTCCTCATTTCCCTTTGCATGTATTAATGACACTTGTTTGCTTATTTATTTTATTTTAGCTTTAAAATAAATTTTGGATATTCATGCTCCCACATTGATGGGATAGAAATTCCCACTCTCACTCTTCCCTATAAATACCCACCTTGGGTTTTTTGGAGGAGTTCTTGAGTAGGAGTTCAATAGAGCATTGCATTAGCAAAAACTCTTAAACTCAAATAATACTCGGGTTTTGGTTGGACCTCGCTACCTTGAGGTAACTGACTTAAAAGTCGGTATTTGTTTTTGCGAGTGGATCTTCGTCGGAGGCTCTCGTGTTTTCGGGGTCTAAGCTTCTCAAGTGACAGGCTCAAGTCATATCACCCAATCAAAACTAATTCCTAAATCCTCTAACCAATGCAGATAGGGAAGTAGGGTAGAATCCACAAGGAAACTGATATTTCTATTCCTAATTAATTAAAGAAATCTAAATCATTAAGTAACCAATATATTATAATCGAAGGATAACTAAACTACTAAGAGTAAAAGCAGGGAAGAATAAAAATAGAGAAAATCAATGAATAAAAGACCTAGGGCATAGGTTCACCAATAAAAAACATTCCAAGGTAAATGTTGAAGCTTAAAGGTTTTGATGATGAGGAACTTAAACTAAAGCAAACTCATCTAATAAAGGTTTTCAAGTGTTTGACTAGTTTAGGTGAAGTTGATCGTGGTGATGGAAGAAGTAACTAGAACTAAGAAGATATGAGGAGATCTTTATACAAAAAGTTAAACAGAAAAGAAGAAGAGTTCTCTAATAAGAACTGAGTTCCCTAACAGGAACGTTCCCTAACAAGAACTTGAAGTCGGCAAGCTAAGGTCCCTGAAGGAACTTAGTCTACGTGGAGCACAAGTAACCTACCTATACAGGAGCGCGGCTCAGCAATTTAATTTAGCTAAGGTTTTTATCTTCTAGATTATTGTTAATATGTTAAGTAGGTTAATGCACGAGATTTTTTAGAAGCGTGGCAAGTTTGCTTGGTAAATAAATTAATAAGGAAAATATAAAAGATAGATTTTAAAAAATATTTTCTAAAAGGTTTTATTTCTTAAAATCGGTTCGTTAAAAGATATGATTCTCTTTAACAATATCTTTCTATCTTATTTTTCCGGAAAAGATTTTCTTCAAATATGATTTTCATAAAACTGTGTTTTAAAGATAAGTTAATTTAACTTACTTATCTTTTAGAAAACCTACTTGCTATACAGGTCCTACTTGTATAAATAGTAGAGATCGAAATGGTTTAAGGTTTTTGCGAGTTTATGCGTGGAGAAATCACTGAGTTGTTATAGAGTAAGTTTACCAAGTTTCTAACTTGTCATATTAGTTTCGGATTTAGTGCATAGCTTGCCTATCATATACTAGGTGTCATACATTTGTATTGGTTGGGTTATTTGGGTGAGTTTGTTATCTTTTCACATCGCATACAGGTTGTCTAAGCTTCTAGTGTGAAGCTGAGAGTTTTGTACTTTGGCAGTACGAGTGAATCTAAGTATGGTACTTAGTTTGGGTAGGATAGGGTCCTATCGAGTAGCAAGTGTGGAACTTGTGAACAAAGGTCTGTGTTTAATAGGTTGTAACTTGGTGTTTGCCCTATTATAGTGAAGTGGTTTGTGTTTGAAATCCCTAAGGTAGGATCGAGGTTTTACTTCCAGGTGGGCCCTGGAAGGTTTCCTAGTAAAATCTGTGTGTTCTTGCAAGTTCCTATTTGCACTGTTTTATTATTCCGCAAAAGTAGCTATTAGGAACTCGATACAATTCACCCCCCCATCTTGTATTAATCATCCCAACTAACAGTAAAACATAACAATCAATCATCAATACATAAATTAATCAGATCATAAAGGGCTTTCGCTACGTATTACTATCACAGAATTAATTTACCGGCATTTAATCTCATCTCTCGAATCTCGACTTAACCATTTATAAATTAACATGCCTATTGAAAATAGACCTAAACATTATTTCTCATCTCTCGGATCTCGAATCAATATTGTCAAACTCATGCATAAAAGATCAGGCCTAATCTAGTCACAGAGCTGAAATCAATCAATAGGAAATTAATCTAGCATTGATAATCAACAAAAATAAATTACCCCTTCATATTATTTATGGATCCCCACAAACCCTAGAAAGAAAACTACTCACACACAATTAAATCTAAATTAATCAAATCAATAAAATAAGACATGATCGAAGGAATAAAATAAATAACTGAGATTAAGAGAAAAAAAAAAAAACCGTTACCAAAGTAATCGGAATTAAGATTTGAGTAAAGAACAAAGTATAAAGTGTGGAGAGAGAAAATAAGCTAAGTAGAGAGAGAAAGTCTAAGAGAAGAAGTAAGAAAGAGTGAAAAGAGATACTAAACTTGCTTAACGAAATCGTACTTATACTAAGCAAGTAATCCTAAACTAAAACAAATTTAAACGACGCTTAAAATCTCCTAATGCTGACACGCGCCCGATCGGTCAAGGCAACGCCCGATCGGACCCTCCTTTTTGCTATCAAGTGCATCTTTCGCGCCCGACCGGGAGCGAGTTCGGGCGTCAGCTGCTGCTACAGTTACTCCGACCCGCCCAGTCGGGCGCGCCTTCGGGAGGGAGCTCTCTTGGCCGGGCGTCACTCTTGGGTTACAATGGACTCCTCGTTTAGGCTCGTAATTTTGGCCCAAATCAAATATCCTCCTTGGGTCTTGAATAATCGGTCCAATTGCATCAGAATCTCAAATACTAAACCTTTAATCACTGGTTTAATGTCTCTAACCAGCTCTGGGCTATAAAAACTGGTCGTGCTTCCCCAATGCTCGTAAATACTCCATAATATCTCGGGAAAATGCTCCAAATGTGCAAATCCCTACAAAAGTTAACCAAATCTATGAAAACACAAGAAAACACCAATTAGTAATAAAAGTTGCTCTAAAGAGCCAAAAACACTACTAATTATGACCAAGGGACGGGGGTAAAATACTATATAAGTTAGACACATCAAACTCCCCTAAGCCAAACCTTTGCTTGTCCCTAAGCAAAGAGCTCATCAATGAACATATAAAACACGCCTCATCCCAAGTAATCAAAATCAAGCACAAACGATTCAAGGCAAATCTAATAAACATGCTTCAATGTCAATCAATCTCATTCATCTAATCACTCTTCCTCCCCAACAATTGTCAAGTAGAGCAAACCACATGAGCATATAGAATTCAAGACTAGTGCTTACACACTCAACTCTCATTTATTTGGCGAGTAAAAGATGTACTCGATCGCTCTCCAACCAACCCCTTTAATGTGAACAATGCCCTCCGAACTCACACTCTCGTGTGTTTAAAAAGATGTACACTCAACCTACTAGTCGACTCAAAATATGTCAAATCATAACTTGCATTGATAAACATCACTTTCACATTCATACAACTCTTTGCACAACGATCGGAAGGTCTTTAGAGCTTGTAATGTAAGGATAAGGGTAGGATAAATTTAAGAAAATGTGAGAGAAAAGTCATGCTTAAGGGAGCCATATCCTAACAAAACCCAAGGTCAAAAATAAATGATGACCAATCATCTCCAAAATACTCAACTCCAACAAAAGTTCACCAAATACAACTCCAAACATAAACAACAATCCCAACACTTACAAATTGCACTCATAAAAATATAATAATGTAACACTTGAGCGAATAACAAACTTTAATTCTTCAAACTTGATTTGATTTTTTTTTTTCATTGAAACTCAAATTTTTTTCTCTTTCTTTTGATCAACCTTCACTTAGAACACTTGAACTTTTTCTTTTCATTGAAGTTCACTTAATTTTTTTACTTTTTTTTTTCTTCTTCTCTTTTTTTTTATATCATCTTACTTTATTTTTGTCAAAAAAACTCAAACTATGATCAAGAACAAAATAACTTCTCAAAACCCACCCAAATTGTGCAAATAATAAGCACACTACAAACTCCCTCGCATCACTCACTAATAGCTCCCCTAAGCCAAGCTTGGAACTAGCAACGAATGGGGATAAATAAGCTTGTAATGTGGCTAATAAACAACAAAAAGTCAAGGCAACAACATGGGTAGCAAGAAGGGAAAAAATGCATCTAAATCATCTGAAGGCTACCTAAAAGAACAAATTTCTTCGTCCTCCACAATGTGCATAATAATGAGTCATATAAACATTACTTATAGTTGCAAACCAATACTCAAATTCCTTGACATACCAGGACCTATCACACAATTCCTAACCAAATCAACTAGTCAAGCACTATATTCACAAGTAGTTGGCAAAATTGACGCATGTTAAGACATCTAAACAATCAAACTTCAACTCATGATCAACAAATTCACAATGATCATTATCATATACCAAGAATCAAAACAATATTTTCCAAGTATGGGGAATAGGGAAGCATGATTTACAATTCATTGGAACGTATTTTTGGATTTTTTTTATTTTTCAATTTTTTTTTTATTTTCCATATAAGAAAGCAATAAAATGAACCTAGAAAGCAATAAATCTAACCTAACAAAACACACCAAAAATAAAAGAAAAGAAAAGAAGAAAGATACCAAATCCAAAATCTCCCCCAAGCCAGAATCAGACAATGTCCTCATTGGCTTAGGAACTAGCCCAACATGGCTAATCCTCATCATCCTCATCCATTGAGGCGAATCCTCCTCCTCCGCTGCCACCTGCACCAGAAGAGCTACACCAAAATAGTTAGCGTGAAAACTCCCCCCCCCCCCCCCGACGGTCCCCCAAAAGGAATGTCCTGGACGTACCCATGGAAGGCAAAATAGTCAGCATAAATACCATGGGCAATGGGATCCCTATCGTATCCGTGGGGTGGAGGCTGAAACCAGTCAGGGTAGATGGCATCGTCACGAATGTTTCCCCGACGAGCAAAATCATCATACATAGGGTAGAGGTCTCTACCCTGGTTCCTCTCAAGGTACCCTAAGGTTAGTGTGGGAATGCTCAATACGGCCTAAAGCCTGACCTATACTCTAGAGTTCCCTAATTGGGTCAGAGTCACCATGGGTGATAGAGTGAGACATGCGAGGTGGTGATGGGATCACTACAGGCTCAGGCTCGAGTGGTGGCTGTGGTGGTGGGACGGGAGGTGCTTGCCCTCGGGCATGGGCAACTAATAGGTCATACGTGTAGGATGCTTGCTCGTAGGGGAAAGCGGTCAAATTAGGACTAGGCAAGGGAAAGATAGGCAATGACTACTTAGTCCCTGTCCTAATACAGCAGGGGGGGTTTGCTCACTACCTAATCGTACCCAACCCAACTCCTCAAACTACCTAGCAGTCATATAGGTATCCGGTCCACAATTATTCATCTGGTGGGGTCCACTCTCAACAAAACCGACCTTTTTAACTACTATCCTAGTGATCAGGCCTCCTAAACGAATAGGGGTACTAGACTGGGTACTGATCGTGGCATGTCTACTCAAATGGTGGATGATGTATCTACCTATGTTCAGTTTACCAAACCCATACACATAGTGTCCAATAACAGCTAGTTCGTTGGTTTGGGCGTTATGAGGCTATTACCTACCAAGAAAACAACAACCTGCAAATCTTTGCTAGATTTTTAGGATAGGGTGATTGATAGGTTTTGTACTAGCATGTTGGGGGTCGGGGGTCGGTAAACCAGTTAAAACATGATAAACATCACCCATTTTATAATCAGCATGCCATTGATGAGGTAATTTAGAATTCAAATAAAATATTTTACAAAATTCAACATAAGTTAAACTAATATTCCTATTGTTCAACCAAAAATTAAGTTCGGCCCATTTCTACTATTTACAACAAAAATTCGCATGTTAATTCACGATATGTAGGATAATGCATGTCAACAAATTTTCTCATTCCTATATCGTTCAAAAAACGTTTGACAAAATCATATATACCATAAGATTCAAGGGTAGGGCGGTGTAACCACCGTGAAGGAATTACCTCACGCCCGCAAAGGTGTTCTAGCCATTCTTTTTTCTCCTGGGTAGCAATTAGGATTGTTGGCCAATGAAGAAGTTGCAAATCCGGATCATACTCCTCCCTTAAAATAGAACCTCTCCCAAAGATCAACCGGGACCTCTTTATAGCCACAATAGAAAAATGGGTATGAAAATATTTAATTAAATTTGGGAAAATTTGGTATAGAAGTGTAGAGGGTAAAGAGAGGATTAAGAATATGTAAGAATTATTGGATTTGGGTAAGAGATGGAGAGGGAAACTTAGAGAGAAGTTAGAGAAAATGGAGTTTGAGTAAGAGAAAGAATGGAGGAAGGAGAAAGAAATGAAAAATAAATAAGGAAGAAGAAGAAAAAGACGGGGGAGTTGGTGTCGCGCCCGGTCGGGCGGGCTATCGCCTGGTCGGGCGATCTTGTTCTTTAATTATTATTTACTTTGCTCTCGCGCCCGGTCGAGCGAGCTTCGCCCGATCGAGCGATCTTTTACCCATAATGTATTCTACTCTCGTGCCTGGTCGGGCGCCCTTCGCCCGATTGGGCGAAAATTTCCAATTTTTCTTCATGTACTCTCGCGCCCGATCGGGCGAGCTTTGCCCGGTCAGGCTCGAGGCAACTTTTGACGATTGATTTTTTTTTCTTTTCTCCAAATTTGAATAACTCTTTGCAAACCTGTACAACTCAATAAAACTCATTAACTTCCCTCCTCTCTCCTCTCATAAGAAAAAAAAGACTAAAAGCAAGAAAATACGGGTTGCCTCCCGCAAAGCGCTGGTTTATTTAGGTCCCGCACGACCTTCTTACCAAGTTTAAACACTAGAACCCATGGCCTAACACTTGGTCGGGTGGTTTCTCACCCGGTCGAGTGGTGTTTAGGCCACGACGCAGCTTCTTGACATACCCTATGGGACGCCATTTCACCTTATCTGGTGGATCCTCCTTTAATTGGACTAGGGGTTCTTTAATACTACACAGTAGAGACCCCTGTTCGATCGATGGTTACTTCAAATTTTTAGTAGATTTAGCAATTGCAACTCGATATGGCGGAACACTTCCTGTAGGCTCAATTTCCACATCTTGCTTGTTTATTTCCACCTTCCCATCTTCAAAGCCAAGACCGACAGTGTAGACGGCTCTTTCTATTGCATCAACTTCCTTTTGTCATTTGTCTATTTTATCTGTAGAGGATGCAACACAAGATACCGCCTCTAAGGGATCTTTTACAAGAGATTGGGGCCTGTTAGAATAATTATGAACCACATTAACACTAAAACACTTTTCCTCTGTCGTGGGGCCTTTAGGAGTATTATTCAAATTAAAAGTAATTTTATTGTCCCCTACTGATAGTGTTAATTTGCCACATCTCACATATGTAATTGCTCATGCAGTGTTAAGGAATGGTCTACCCAAAATAATTGGGGTTTGCATATCCTCAGCCATATCATAAACAAAAAAAATCAACAGGTATATAAAATTTACCTACTCTAACAAGAATATCCTCTAAAACACCTAAGGGGTATTTAAAAGAGTGGTCAGCCTTTTGTAGAGTAATATTAATAGCTTTTAATTTACCCATATTTAGCTTGGAACACATAGACAATGGCATAACACTAACGCTAGCACCCAAATCACATAATGCATTATCTATCATTAGATTGCCAATATGAAAAGGGATAGAAAAACTACCCGGATCTTTCAGTTTAGGTGGAGATTTATTTTGAAGTACGGCACTACATTCTGCAGTGAAAGCTATTGTCTCTACCTCACTAATAGACCTTTTCTAGTCAATATTTCCTTCATGAATTTTGCATATGCAAGAATTTATGTAATTAATTCAGTGAAGGGAACTGTTACCTACAAATCTTTAACCATCTCCAGAAACTTACCAAACTGCTTATCTAAATTTATTTTAAAGTGACGATTGGGGAATGGAAGTTTGATAACTGGCTTTGGAGCATTACTGCTCTTATCTGGAGCTGCTACCTTCCCTAGAATCGTACCCTGCAATGTCTTATCAGAAATATTAGTACTACTCTTTAGCCCTGCAGGGCTATTAGCTACATTGTCAGGTTTAATGTAATCAAGATTAGCATTATTCATTAAAACAGGTTCATCATCCCTGGGCATAGGGGGCCCTTCGTAGTGTGAACCACTCCTTAGAGTAATTGCATAAGCTTGATCCGTAGGCCTGCTTTGCTGTGCTGGCAGGGCTCTCTGTTGACGGGCTTGTAGAGTAGCAGAAACATTAGCTACATTTATAGTACAAAGATTATCTAAAATTTTATTATGTGCTATGATCGAATCAATTTGGGCATCTCAACTCTCCATGTGCTTCTGCATACTATCCAGCATTGCTCTAATTTCTGCTTGAGCAGGGTCGGAAGATGAGGAGGGTTGTTGTGGTTGGTTCTTCTGGCCAGCATTGGGGTGGTAATATTTCTGCTGAGTTTGTGGTGGTGCCTGTGATTCTTGTGGAGGCGGCGGATTTTGAACATTGGTGCTCCGGTAGGAAAGATATGGATGATTCCGGTACCTAGGATTGTAGGTGTTGGAGTATGGGTCATTCTGCTTATAAGCTTGAAAGACATTGACTTGCTCCACGAAACTTCTGCAATCTTGCTCCCAATGACCTACAATTCCACAATTTTCACAGAAAGCCTCATTAGCATTATTATTAATTGCAGAAACATTAGCTACATTTGTAGTAGAAAGATTATCTAATTTATAGCAAATAGAGGTTAATTGAGCTTGTAAAAAGGATACAGAGTCGACACTATATTTCCCTTTGTTAGCAAAGCCTCTAGGATTCCAATATTGGGAATTATGAATTGCCAAATCTTCAATAACTTGATCTGCATCATCAACATTAAGGTTCATAAACCTCCCACTAGTTGTAAAATTCAATATTATTCTAGATGAATTTCCAATCCCATTGTAAAAGGCTTTGAAGAGGATGAGCTTCAAGAGAATGATTCGGAGTTCTTGCAGAGTGGAACCATGCAGTACCAGCCACGAGATAGATCTTCCAAAGAACAGGGCTTTTTTCGAATAAGCCAATTCATTTGGGACCCTGCAGATCCACTCTTTTTCCTATTCAAAGATCAGCCCTTTGTCTCTGTGTTTTCACATCGAGAATTCTTTGCAGATGAAGAGATATCAAAGGGGCTTCTTACTTACCAAATGAATCCTCCTATATCTATATTTCAACGCTGGTTTATCAAGAATACGCAAGAAAAGCACTTTGAATTGTTGATTAATCGCCAGAGATGGCTTAGAACCAATAGTTCATTATCAAATGGATCTTTACGTTCTAATACTCTATCCGAGAGTTATCAGTATTTATCAAATCTGTTCCTATCTAACGGAACACTATTGGATCAAATGACAAAGACATTGTTGAGAAAAAGATGGCTTTTCCCGGATGAAATGCAAATTGGATTCATGCAAGAGGAGAAAGATTTTCCATTCCTTAGCCGGAAAGATATGTGGCCATGAAAGGGGGATTAAGTGGAACAGAATTGACTGGGTGGTAGAGTCGTGGAAACACTTGTTTTTCCATATTTCGGACCTTAGCTCCATGGAACAATATGCTACTGGTGAAACATGGAAGAATTGAAATCTTAGATCAAAACACTATGTATGGATGGTATGAACTGCCTAAACAAGAATTCTTGAACAGCGAACAAGTTAAGTTGACCGAGCCTAATTTTCATTGTTTTGTTCCGAAGCAAAGATATCCACGGGGTGGTTCGTCCTATTCATTCAGATATTCACGACCAAGAATGGATTCTCTTTCGGATAGGCCCTGAAAGTAGAAGGAAGGCTGGAATGCCAACAGGTGTCTATTATTGAATTCATCAACTGTCATTGTGCTAGATTATGGTGGGGGCATTCTCTCTGTAGATCCTTGAACCTTTCCCAAGCCTCATATAGAGTTTCATCAGCCTCTTGGGAAAATTTCTTAATAGCACTCCTTAGTACAGTTGTTCTCTCTACAGGATAATATTTATTATAAAAATTTAAAACAAGAGTCTCCTAGTCAGTTATACCAAGTGCATTTCTATTTAATCCATTAAACCATAATTTGGCTTTTCCACATAAAGAGGAAGGAAAGAGAATATCCCTGATTTGGTCTTGTGTGACCCCAGCTTGCCTAATGGTATTACAATACTGACAGTAGTCTGCAATATGAATATTTGGGTCTTCACCCTTAGCTCCACTGAATTGCTTCTTTTCTATCATCGTGATAAATTGAGGTTTAATCTCGAATTCTACCCCATCAAGAGCCGGAGTGGGAGTAAAGTGTGGAAAATCTGTAAGCTTTGGCTATGAATAATCACTAAGCTTCTTAGGTACCGCCATATCTGATTCTAGATCTGAAGGTATCTCTGAATCGCTAGAATCAGTTGGAGGATCTCGGCGATTATTATTATCACCGGAACCTGCCAGGATTTGCCTGTAAAAATTCTTTTGTCTATGGAAAGATCGTTCGATCTCAGGATCGAATGGGATATAGCCTGATCTGGAACACCTGGGCATAAACAAAGAACTAAAAGCAAATATGAGGCTTGCCTCAAAGAACTAACGTTCTCTGAGATAAGAAAAAATAACCTAGACTACAAAAAACAATCAGAAATAAAAATAAATCTGTTTCCCCGGCAACGGCGCCAAATTTTGACAAGCTCAAGTCGTATCACCCAATAAAAAGTAATTCCTAAATCCTCTAACTAATGCAGATAAGGAAGTAGGGTCGAATCCACAGGGAAACTGGTCTTTCTATTCCTAATCAATTAAATCAATCTAAATTATTAAGTAACCAATATATTGTAATCGAAGGATAACTAAATTACTAAGAGTAAAATCAGGAAAGAATAAAAATAGAGAAAATCAATGAATAAAAGACCTAGGGCATAGGTTCACCAATAAATAACATTCCAGGGTAAAACATAACAATCAATCATCAATACATAAATTAATCAAATCATAAACGGCTTTCGCTGCGTATTACAATCACATAAATAATTTACTGATATTAAATCTCATCTCTCGAATCTCGACTTAACCATTTATAAATTAACATGCCTATTGAAACTAGACCTAAATATTAATTCTCATCTCTCGAATCTCGACTTAACCATTTATAAATTAACACGCCTATTGAAACTAGACCTAAACATTAATTCTCATCTCTCGAATCCCAAATCAATATTGTCAAACTCATGCATAAAAGATCAGGCCTAATCTAATCACAAATCATTAATTCAATCAATAGGAAATTAATCTAGCATTGATAATCAGCAACAATAAATTACCCCTTCATATTATTTATGGATCCCCACAAACCCTAGAAAGAAAACTACTTACACATAATTAAATCTAAATTAATCAAAGCAATAAAATAAGACATGATCGAAGGAATATAATAAATAACTAAGATAAAGAGAAAAGAAATAGTTACCAAAGTAATCGGAATTAAGAGTTGAGTAAAGAACAAAGTATAAAGTGTAGAGAGAGAAAATAAGTTAAGTAGAGAGAGAAAGTCTAAGAGAAAAAGTAAGAAAGAGTAAAAAGAGATACTAAGCTTGCTTAATGAAATCGTACTTATACTAAGCAAGTAATCTTAAACTAAAACGAACCTAAACGACGCTTAAAATCTCATAATGCTGACATGCGCCCGATCGGGCGAGGCACCTCCCAATCAGGCCCGCGTTTTTGCTATCAACTACATCTCTCGCGCCTTACCGCGCGCGAGTTCGGGCGTCAGCTGCTGCTACATTTACTCCGACTCGGTCGGGCGCGCCTTCGGGTGGGAGCTCTCTTGGTAGGGCGGCACTCTTTGGCTACAATGGACTCCTCGTTTGGGCTCATAATTCTGGCCCAAATCAAATATCCTCCTTGGGTCTTGAATACTTGGTCCAATTTCCTTAGAATCTCAAATGTTATACCCTTAATCACCTGTTTAATGGCTCTAACCGACCCCGGGCTATAAAATCTGGTCGTGCTTCCCAATGCTCGTAAATACTCCATAATGTCTCGGGAAAATGCTCCAAAAGCGCAATTCCCTACAAAAGTCAACCAAATCTACGAAAATACTAGAAAACACCAATTAGTAATAAAAGTGGTTCTAAAGAGCCAAAAACACTACTAATTATGACCAAGGGACGGGGGTAAAATACTATATAAATTAGACACATCATCAAGCAAGAGCCTAATTTTTTGGGGCGAAGCACGCGACAAAGGTATATTTCCTATTTTGCCCTTTTGTGTTTATTTATGCATTAGTGATATTATTTATTGCGAGCTTGATCATATGCTTGGGTTTTTTCCGCGGTGTGTGGGACTCACCAAACCCCAACAAAGAATGCCACTCTCAATCGCTAATCAATAGCACACACTTTGTGTATGTGTCATCACGACCATGTCTAAGAGTATTATATGCGTATTTTCCGTCATTTTTTGGGGGGTAAGTCAAATATTATCCTCCCAATATAATCATGTTGTTTGAAACATAATTTGACCCATGTACTCTATTCCTAATATATGCACTAATTTCTTTATATTTTTATTTAGCACTAATAAAAGGTCAAGTTCAATTTAAGTCAAGTCATTAAAAGAGTCAATGGTTTAATATTTCAACGCTTGGTCAAGGAGAGAAGAGCGTTTAATCAAGGACAACACCTTCGCCATAGAAAAAGGTTTGTGATAATGTCCACCCAACAAGAAGTTGATGAAATCAAGCAAATTAAAACATCAATGGACTTATTGAAATGATCAAGAATCTCGTTGTCCAAGTCAATGACCCTAGCAGACAACTATAGCTTGATACTATCAAGCTCATGGAGGATAGCCTCTACCAAATTTTCAATGACTACAAATTCCATGGGATTAGCTCAAAGGGGTCTTAGTGGACAAGGAACTTCTTCCGTAGAATTTCAATGCCAATGACAAACCTAAATTCAAACAAATTGACAACCCTTATTTTCATTTAAGATCTTAGAGACAATAATGAACATAAAGGCAATTGATAAGAGGTTCTTCCCGTCGCTGTTCCCACTTTCTCTTGAAACCGTTTGTCAACCATGGTTTTTTACTTAGATAAGGAAAAGATCTCTTCTTGGGAAACCATTAGAAATGACTTCATAGATAGGTACAAGTGCAACATTCAAGTTGAAGCTGACCATAGGGAACTCGAGATGTTGAAAAAGAAAGAAAACGAAGGATTTACTACCTTCTACAATAAGCGAAATGAAACTCTCGCTAAGATGGTCAAGGTTCTTAGTGAAAGGGATTCTGTAAAGATGTTCATCAAAAACCTTCTGGAAAAGTATTCAAAGCACTTAAAATACCAAAACAACTTGAATACATTTAAGGCCGTCTATAATATAGGCATTTGATGAGGGGTGAAACTAGGTCGTTGAAACTAATCCTCCCTCGGTCAAACTAAATTTATACACACTTAATAAACCTAAATACAATTATAGAGGCAAGTCAAGGGTCGAGCCCAAAGGAACGGAAATGTTCAAGCGCTCTCAATTATGCGCCTAAGCTAGGTCGAAGACAAAGATAAAGAGAGATTACTAACAACTAATAAACAAAGAAACCAAACAAATAAAGCACTAGGGAATGGGGATCGACAAGCAATCATGAAAATTTTAGCAATTTGGGAACAAGATGCAAATCAATAGTTGCGAAGACTAATGGTAAAAGCAATCAAAAGCGCTCGACAAGCTATCTCCTAGAGGTTAAACTAACACTAACTACGAGAGACCATAACTAGGAAGTCACAAATCAAACTCAATCGACAATTGCAATTCCTAAATCAAGGGTCCGTATCATTAGCAATTATAATGCAATCTAGCATAATTCTCAAGGCCTATCAAATTACACACATGCACAATTTCCATTAATCACTTTAATCTCAACAATAAATTAACATAATCCCTAAATTAAGCACAATCAATCAATCATACAAGTTTTACCCAATCCCTAGCCAAACAACTACCCTAACATCGACATCTAATCAATTAACAACTAATGAAATCAAGAATCAACAATGTATGGAGAACAACTACACCAAACAAACATCAAACATCAAAATCAATCCAAACAAAAAAAATATTAAACAAAGCAATAAAATGAAATAGAGTTAGAAATGCTCATTGAGAATAGAGAAGATCTTCAACAAAATTGTCACCATTGAATCTTCAATCTCTCAATAACCATTAAAATTTCTCACTTTCTCTCTCTAAAATCTACTCCTAAACTAACACTAAAACTAGAGAGAGAAGCTCTCAACTAAGCTAAAATAATGATCTAAATTCAATCTAAATCTACTTACAAAATCGGGGTTCCAATAGGTATATATAGGAGGCGCAAAACAAGCAAAGCAAGAACCCAGGGGAAGCGCCCGCGCTGGCAGATGGCGCGCCCGTGCTTCTCTGGGTTTCTTCGGCTTTTCTCGCGACTTCATGCGTTCGCTAAGGTCTTCGAATGAGCGCACCGAATGATGATATGGACACCAAGAGTGGTAGTCTCAAAGAGTACTTGACAGTGGGTTCAACACCGTATCTTCATGAGAGCACGGCTTGAGAGCGCAAGAGCTAGAGCTAGAACTTGGAGAATCCACTTCCTTGCATCTTGAGCTTTCCTATTGCCATTAGCTTGCTCCAAAAGTATCTTCCACCTTATTAATCCATCCATATCAAGAACTGAACATCATATAAAACCTATAACCACGAAAAGAGAGCAAATAAAGGAGAAAAGACTAGAAAACCCATTAAAATGCAGAAAACCACAAAATAAGAGAGAAAAGGTAAAATAAAGAGCAAAAGCATAAAATTAAGCATTTATTAAGAAGGAAAGCTATGAAAAGAAGGTAAAAAAAACCTAAATTCTCGTCAAATGGGTGCCATTTATTACACCCATCAGCATTGATATCAAGGATAACCTCGCGAAACAAAAAACTGCTAACAATAACAATAGTGGCTGGAAAGGAAAGAGAAGCTAACGACAATCCTTCTTTTTCAAAAACCACCCACTTGAATAATGTTAGAACCTATAAATTGAATGAAGTTCTTGCCATGAACAATTAGGGACAAACAAAACCATTTACGAGAAACTTCACTCCTACAAACATGAGTTATGATACTGCCTTCAACCGCCTTCATGCTAAAGGACTCATAACTCCTATTAGATCAATGATAGATCCACCAGTTGAAAGAAGAACGGCTAATTGGAACCCAAACGCACACTGCAAGTATCACCAAGGCAGGGGCCATGATACCGAAAATTGTTGGAAGTTAAAAGAAGCCATTCAAGACTTCATTCAAAACAACAATCTTCCATTGCCTCATGCTAACAAGAAGCCAAGTATTTATAATGCCCCACTTTCGGACTCCTTGGCGATTTTTGATGAGGAGGATCTCATTGTTCCATCGCTCCTCATCAAACCAATAAAAGAAACTCATGCTATTGAAGAAGAGGAGAAACCTTCTTCGATGCCATGAGTGATTTCCTACCAACCAAAGAACTTGCCTCTAGAGAAGAGGTGTGTGTCCTCATACATACAGTAGAAGAGCTCATGAAGCTACTCAAATATTATTATAGGCGAAAAAATACATCGTTGAAAAGTTGATGAGCATTTTTCCCTCAAAATCCTCTAAAAGAAAACCATTTACTTTCAATGTGGTCACACCAGCGAGAAAGAATTATAGAGTATACACGCCTATTGGAACCTCCTATGAACAGATGTTTAAAATTCACTTTGAGATGGGAAAAGTTAAACCTCTCATGCAAAGACCATTTGAATCACTAAAAATGACAGATAGGTTCTACTGTCAGTACTACCAATCTAGAGGGAATACCATAGAACATTGTTTCAAATTGAAAGATCTCATCCAAGGATTCATTGATAGTTGAAAGCTTGTCCTAACTAAGCAAGAAAAGACAACCGATTAGCTTCTGATGAACCTCTTTTATAGTGTAGGGTGACTTCATGTCAATGACCGCCTGCATCTTCTTAGGGTTGACGTCTATCCCCCTTTGATCAATTTGGTTTCGAGAAACTTCCTAGACTTAACACCAAATACACACTTCTTGGGATTGAGCATGACATGCCCGGATATAGAGTCGACTAGTATGTCGATCTTTAAAAGTGGGTAACCATCCTTTAGACATGCCTTGTTCAATTCACTATAATCAACACACATGCGCTAAGTACCACTTGGCTTCTTTACAAGCACAACATCTGCAACCCAATTAGAGAAGTTACATGGCCAAATGAATCCAGCATCTAACAACTTTTTTACCTCATCGACTGCCATTTGACTACTCTCCTTGCCATGATTTCTTTTCTTTTGCCTAATAGGCTTCTTTTTTTTTTATCCACGGCGAGTTTGTGGACAACAAGATTCGCGATGATGCCTAAATTCTCTTCCACTTCAAAGGCAAATATGTCTTTGAATTTTTTCAACAGGTGGTGCAAGTCTTCACCAACTTCGCAAAAGCAGTCGTCACCACCTTAACAACACTCTCCGGACGGCTGTCGTCCATCAAGAACAATTTTGATGTGATCATCAACAAGCTGGGGATGGAGTTCATCTAACCGTTCCCCAATCAGTGACTGCTATTGATTCTGTTTCTTCACCACCACAAAATTATCAACTTTTATTTTCTTTTCGGCTGCTAGTGGGATTGGTTCGGGACCCTTGTTATCGTCAAGGTCTATTGTCTCCTCCACCTGGCCGACTGCTATCGTCGTGGGTTTGAGATATGACAGGTAGCACTCTCTAGACGTTTTCTGATCCCCATTAAGGGAGCCAACAGAATCATTATCCCTTTCAAACTTCAACAGCATGAGGGATGAGATAATGACAGCCTTGGACTCGTTTAGAGTTGGAAGTCCCAAGATGAGGTTGTAGGCGGTCAACTCCTCCACAACCAAGAAGAGGACGACCATGTGACGTCCCTTTCTCTTCTCACCCAGCCAGATGGGTAGTTTAATCCATTTGACTGGGTGCACTACTCCCCCCCCCAAAAGCCAACGAGAGGGTGAGTGGCCTTTGTGCATGCTGGTGGGATTGTAATTTAGCTTAGATTAGCACTTATAACTGATAATTTCAGATGAGCTATCAGTATCTATCAGCATTCAGCCAACTAACTGGTTGGCAACCTTGCATTCAATGATGACTAGGTCATCATGCAGCCGGCGGACTGTTCCTTGTTCTTTTTCAGTTATGATGACCTCAAGGAATGTGTTGGTAGAATCCTGAATTTCTTCAATAGAGTTAACGTCCATCTTCCTCAGGTGGTCCTTGGTGCCCCGTATGGTAGGGCCCCCTCCGGCAAAATCTCCTGCTATAGTGTAGATCGGCTCTTTATCACTGTCCGAGCTACTAGTAGGCTGGGTAGTCTTTTTGGATGAATGCCCTAGGTTTGTCTTAAGGTAACCTTAGACTTGAGGATGTAGGCCTTCAAGACCCCCTGACTAAACGGTCCAACAGCCGCTTGAGGCTATAGTAGTCGTTGGTGGGATGGCCAATGTCCTCAAGGAAATGGCAATACTTGTTTTTGTTTCGATTTTTGGCGGAACCTTTCATTACAGCGGGCTTCTCAATGGTCAACCCATCTTTGATATCCATGAGGATGGAGTAGCAGTTAGAGTTTTCAAAAGCTGACCTGACTCGAAATACCGACCTGAACCCGATTATTAACTAACCCGTCTGAACTTGAAAAAAGGGTGACTCGAACCCGACCTAACTCGACCTGAAACCAACCCTAGATCCAAGTTAACCTGAGTATTTGAGACCCAAACCCGAATAAGAACCGAATTGGAGATGAACCGACCCGAATATAACCCGTAAAATTATTGACCTGAACTGAACCCAAACCGAAGTTGACTAAAACCCGTTTTAACCTGTCAAACCCGAATTCAACCCGACCTGTTAATAACCCAACCTGAATTCAACTCAACTTATTCCTTACCCGACTCAAAATTCAACCCGACCTGTTACAAACTCAACCTGAAACCAACCTGACTTGTTATTGGCCCGACCCAAATTCAAACCGACTTGCTATTGACCTGACTCGAATTTTACCCGACATATTACTAACCCAGCCCAAAATTCAACCCGACTTGTTACTAATCCGACTCGAAATCAACAAGACTTATTATTGACCCAACCTAAATTCAACCCAAATTGTTCTGACCCAATTTCAAATCACCTTAAATTTAATTTAGACCAACTTATTATTATTGATCAAACAATTTTTTTCTAGGGAGACCAAGTTAGTCTAGGCCAGCAAAAGAAAGAAGCATCATCCCCAAATTTAAGAGTTAAATATAGTATATATTTGTTGTATGTTCAAAGGAGATAATTATCTTCCTAATTTATAGGCTATAGTTCCCAAAATATTGCCATATATATTGTTATATAGTTCAAGAAAATAATTAGCTTGATAAAAATTATAATTATTTATTAATAGTTGTTAGAGTTTAGCCTATAATGATTGACAAAGGCATGTACATTGTATATATGCAATTATTTTCTTAATGATAAGAAAGGAAGATATTCCCTCAATCTTTCAAAGGATATATATTTTTTTTTCCTATTTTCCCTCAATCTTAATGATAAAAATTTATGAATAAAACTATTTTTTGGATGCATGTACATTCTTTATTTAAATTTAGTAATTACAATTTACTAATAATACTACTTTTTATGTTCAAGTTCATTCTATATTTCAATTAAGCAATTACAATTTACAAATGCTACTACTTTGTAGGTGCATGCGCATTCTAAATGTAGTCAATTACGGTTTGCAAATGCTATTGGACCATAGATATGTATATGTATATATATATATATATATATATATATATATATATATATATATATATATATATATATATATATATATATATATATATATATATATATATATAGATTAAAAAAATTAAAAAATTAATAATTTCATATCTTATCTAAACTTATTTGTTCTATTAGCTCGAATTTAAACTTATCTGAAATGATTTATCTTACAATAAATGAAGTAATTGATAAAGATTAAACATGAACGTCATGCATGAACTGTTAACAAACCGACCCAAAAAATATACCTGAACCTGAGATGACTTGAGCCGAAATCAACCCAAAACCCAAATTAACCCAATATTTGAGACCTGAATTCGAACATGACCCGACTTGGAAATGACCTAACGTGATCATAACCTGCAAGTTATTGACTTGAACCAAATCCGACTTGAACCCGAACATGACCCGACTTGGAAATGACCAGACCTGATTGTAACCTACAAATTATTGACTTGAATCGAACCTGACTTGAACCCGAGAATTACTCGAATTGGAAATGACCCGACTTGATTATAACCCGTAAATTATTAACTTGAACCGAACCCAACTTGAACCCGAGAATGACTCGACTTGAAAATGACCCGACCTAATTATAACTCGCAAATTATTGACTTGAACCAAACCAGATCCAAACCAGAGAATGATCTGACCTGATTCTAATCCGAAAAAATTTGACTTGAACCGAACTTGACTCAAACCCGAGAATTACCCTAACCCGTGAAAACCCAAATTAAATCGACCTATTATTCACCCAACCGGAATGTAACCCGACTGGTCATTAACTCGACCTAATCTCGACCTAAACCTCACAAGATTCATGAGCCGACGTGACCCGACTCAAGCATGACCAAACCCTAAACCGACCCGCATTGGTTATGTCATTAACCCAAATTGACCGGACCCGAGTTGTCCCAACCCACTCTTACCCGAATCAAACCCGACCTGTTTACCCGAATTGACATCTCTAGTAGCAGTCCTTGTAAAACTCGTACTTAGGGACGTACGGTTTAAACTCTTTCTTTTTCTTCTAGGAGGGCTGATCAGAGTCATCAATTTCCCAACTTTCTTTACTTTTCTTGCACCCTTCAGCTTTAGGAGCCGACAGAGTAGGCCGACTCTCCTTTTGTTTGTCAGAATTGTTGGAGTATAACTAATTGCTTGGCGAACAGAGTTCGGTCGCCTGTATATAGGCTTCTACCTCCATCAGCACCTCTTGGAGAATGAAGACTCTCTTTCTGATGAGGTCGAACTTAAAAGTTGACCCGTCCTTCAGACCCATGAAGAAGTCTGTGTATGAAACTTCATTGAACATTCCTTGAATCTGGATTCTCACAAGTTTGAACCACCTAATGTAGGAGCGGAGCCATTCTCTCTCTCTTTGCCAAATGGTACTCAAGTCCAGACTAGTTTTCTTGGCAGGGATGTTCATTGAGAAGTTAGATGCAAACAAGAAGGCAAGCTTCTTAAAGCTGTCAATGCATCCGGCTGGCAAGTTACCAAATCATTGCTAGGCAATGCCCTTCAACGTAGCCGAGAAACATCTGCACCACGTGGCATCATCCAACCCTTGTAGGTACATGAGCTTGGTGTAGGCCATGAGGTGGTCTTCAAGATTGGTGGTACCATCATAGGTACCAACCAAGACATTCTTAACCTTGGCTAGCTATGTCACCTCGATTATCTCCTTGGTGAATGCAGAGGGTAGTTCCCCAAATTACATCAGACAAAGCTGTCAGTCCAAAGGTTAGACATTGTATGCTGCCTGACATCCGAAGAGGGTCGCCTGTAGGTAAGGTTGGGCATATGGCACGTATGGTATTTGAGGTACATATGGGATTGATCTAATCATCTAAGGGCCTGTATAGATAGACTTGACGCCTGTATGGATCATATGCAATGACTAGAAACCCCTTGCCGAGGTGTTCCTAAAGTTGTCTTGGAAGCTCGACATTGAAGCCGACTTAGACAGCTGCCGGTTACGCATCTGCTCGATGATGTCTTAAGCATCAGAGAATGATTTCTTCTGCCATTCAGCTAGACTTGCCGGATGACTTTCCTCGTACTCGTCTGGGGTACAAGAACCTTGGACCAGTCAATCAAGGTCCCCGCCTTCTCCTTAGTAGCGGGGCATGAAGTAGGCTGCCGGTCCCTGACTGGCTTTCTCCTCTTAGTATCAGGAGATTTTCTGGCCGACTAACCCTTGCTAGATCCAGCCCTCATTTTGTTAATGAGATCCTTGATCTCCCCCTTGAAAATAGTCATGAATTTCATGTTTCGTCTCTATTGATGGGAGCTTGCCCTCTTGCCACTAGGGTTTCTCTAGCCGGTTGTCCAGAGGCTTTTCTCGAACCTTCTTGGTTTTTGCCCCATTCCAATCTATCATTGGGACGAATTTGCTTGCTTATGAGTGATCTATCAGAGGCCATATAGGTTTTATCTTTAAAGTCATTGTCTGATCATGGATAGAGTAGACCTCCCTATCGATTGGAGGCCGATTGGGCTTAGGAGGTGGTACAGAACCTTGTGAAACTATCTTAGAGGTACTCTCCCCACAGATGGCGCCAAATGTATCAGGGTTTTCAGTGTTCTTCGGGAGAGTTATAACCAAGACTAGAGTGAGCTGTTTGTACCTGCAAAACAACGGAGACTCTGGGTGGGTGGTTGGAGCTCTGCCTCCGACGATCAAGTTAGAGCGTACACGGAGAATGTAAAAAGGTGCGGAAAATGTAAACATTAGATCTTCTCGAATTTCGAGATTAGGTTCTTTCTTTGATGTAAGAGAATTCAAGTGTTTGTTATAAATGAACGTGCCCAAAATAGGGGAAATATCTCTATTTATAGGGTCATTAGAAAATGTCCCCTTCCTTAGGTTGGGAAGTCCTAATGGGCTACACCATTTTGCAGCGCTCTTTGAAATTGGGCCTTGAAGGCCGCAATTTCCTTTACCATCTGAGGAAGCAACGTTTTCGATGGTAGATGGTCCATGTTGGACTTGTCCAAGGATGACACGTTCCCTCTCTCATTGGGCCACATAGCAAGGGTATTTTTACTCAAAACAGGTTCTATGTAAATGGTTTTTATCTCAGTTCAAACGTTTTTGGGTTAGAACCGGTTTTGGGTTAGAAACGGTTTAGTTGTTTTTCGGTTCAGTTTGATTTCATTTCAGTTTAGAACTGGTTCGATTTGTTAAGAGGTTCGGTTTGTTAACGAGTTCAGTTCTTATACGGGTTGACATTATTCAGATCGGTTCGATTACAGATTTACCAAAATACGGTTTTTGTCGATTTTCGGTTTTAAAAAATGGTTTTTAATTGGTTCGGTTCTTATTTTGGTCAGTTGGTTTTAGTTAAACCGTTTCTAAAATAGAACATATATATGCCACGTCTCAGCATTTTTAAGTATTATAAACGTCTATACTTTATTTATCTATAACTATATTAAAAAAGAGGGCACTCAGAAAAATAGCTCCACGTGTCACCTTCACAAGCAATATTTTCCCGCTCTTATCCGCTATCTTAAATAAAGTAATTATTCACTAAATAATCTAAGACCTATTTTCTATATATATTACACATAATATTTTAAAATAATAAAATATTTCCATTATATATCAATAAAGAATGAAATATATCTGATAAAATAATATATTTGACAAAATATTGAGAAAAGATAATATACATGGACAAAAGATAACTAATTAAAGAATGAAATATATCAAAAGATAATATACAATAACATAAGATAACAGATATATTTGCATGATCACAACATATAGTATGCATGCATTATGGCTATGAAATACAAGGAAGATAATATTAAGATACTTGATAATTTGATATTATCTCCAATATTTAATACTTAATTTTGCCAAATTTTGATACTCCATTAAAAATTTGGTACGGGTTTTATACTTGGCAAATAATCATACAAGGCTTATATATATATATATATATATATATATATATATATATATATATATATATATATATATATATATATATATATATATATATATATATATATAATGAGAATTAATCTAAGGCTATATTAAGAACTAGGAACTAATCTAAGCCCTTAGATCATGTTAATCGGACGGTCAACATACTTCTCGTGTCACTAATGGCATTTTTGTAATATTTTAACTTTACAAAGTGATTTCCAATTTTATTTCTAAAAAGTAAATGGAAAGTTAGTAAAAGTAAATTAAACCAGTTATAAAGTAAATGAAATTGCCTTAAAAGTTAAATAACTGGAAAATAGTTTTAAAATTCGCAAAATTACGAAAATGTCATTAATGAATGCGGGTGAGATGTGAGCCGTTGGATGTAGCGTGATTAAAGGCTAAGATTGGTTCCTAGTTTCTATTATTCACCTTAGCTTGGTTCTCACATGATCTATATATAATATCTTATTACATGCATGTGAAAAGATAGAGAATTAGAAAAGAATATTCATTCAAATCGCAATATCAAATTAAGGTTAGCTTAAATCATTGTGCATGGCTTATTAAGTATAGTATAGTACCCGTGCAATTTAATGGGTGTTTTAAAATAGAGGACAGTTCAAAAAATAGCTCCACGTGTCACTTTAACATTAAAAGTATTCCCGCTCTTTCTTTCTATCTATATACTATGCTAGAACAGGGTACACTAGCTCTAGGCTGCCACGTGTCTCTGTTTTAGATTTTTTGAATTTTTTTTATTTTTGGTAAACTGTTTAATTGTCAATGATCTTATTATTAATGATATGCCGAGATAATATCTTGACTTCCTTTATATTGTTTCTCAATTAAAATTATTCATGGATTTTCAGTATATATATTTAATCCATATCATTTGACTTTAGATTGCTTAAATTAAGGAGAGTATATTATGTTATTTTATAATCAGTACATTATATTTTAGGTTTCCTTATTAGCACTTGTACAGCTATATTAGAGCAGGTTATTCCTTCAACCTAATTCTTTTTCCTCCTCACATTATTCCTATGGCTACTAACATCATTCCTAATGTTGTTGAAGCTAATTGTCAAAGATCCTATTATTAAAGATACGCCGAGATAATATCTTGACTTTCTTAATATTGTTTCTCAATTAAAATTATTCATGGATTTCAGCATATATTTAGTCGTATCATTTTACTTTAGATTGCTTAATTTAAGAAAAGTATATTTTGTTATTTTATACTCAGTACATTATATTTTAGGTTTCCTTATTAGCACACATACAGCTATATTAGCGCAGGTTATTCCTTCAACCTAATTTTTTTTTCCTCCCCACATTATTCCTATGGCTACTAACACCATTCCTAATGATGTTGAAGCTAATTGTGCTCTATGTTCAACCTCACTAATATTATCAAACTCAATTCAACCAATTATTTATCCTGAAAAATTCAACTTGAGACTATACTTGTGGGATATGACCTTTTCAAGTTTCTTCATGGATCTCACCCTGGCTTCCTCCATCCATATCTTTTATATTTAAGTCAAGTTTATATTATGGATTAGTAAAAGATATATTTGATTATATATTAAATGTAGATTATCACTTAAATATACTAATGTGTATAAATTATATATCTTATTCAAAAAATATAATACGGAGTACTACCTCCACTTTTTTAAGTGTTACATTTAAACGATTTTCAATTCACTATTTTAACCATTAATTTTTTTTATATAATTGTGCATTAAATTAAATTATATAAAGTTGATATATTGAAAAGTCATAACAATTTTAATCTAATAAGCTTAAACTTGATAATAATTTGTTTTCTAGCTTATATTTAAACAATTAGACATGTTGTGAATGGTAAATAGCTTATAAATATGTAGATTGTGTTTTCTCTAAAAAATAAATGTAAATTGTGATACAATTATAATGACTTAACTAATTTTTTACCATATGGTTTTAGGTATATCATACTTAATTTTAAAAAAAAAATTATACATGCTATATATGATTCATTTGCTGTAATATTTTGTTACAGAAGTCGTAAACGTGAAATCTCTGAATTATTATAACAAGTTTATAAACTTTTGCTAAACTTGTAAACAAACCATTTATTCAACAACTAAAGTCACAACACACTCACGCATAACATCTAAAATTGTAAAAAATTTGATTGATATATAATTCGGTTCTACGGTTGCATGAGGGGTTACTCGGTCATGAGTTACTCGAGTTACTCGGTCAGGGGTTACTCGATTTACTAGGTAAAGATTATTTAAGAAGTTCTGTCAGGGGTTACATACTCGAGTAATTTGGTTAAGGGTTATATAAGGAATTAGGGGTAACTTGAGGGGTTACTCGGTCAGGGGTTTGAGGGGTTCAGTCAGGGGTTACTCGGTTAGAGTTTATTTGAGGGGTTACTCGGTCAGGAGTATGTAACTCGAGTAACCGAGTAACCCCTGACCGAGTAACTTGAATAATCCCGACAACTCGAGTAACTCCTGACCAAGTAACTCAAGTAACCCCTGTCGCACAGTACAGCAAGCCGCATACAAAAAAATTGTGATAAACACATCAAATGTCTATAAAAAGATGTGACTATATTCATGCTATATGTGAATATAAAAATTCCTTTTTTTAGAAGTTACATGTTAAATTTCACGTGTTTTCGAGGCCATAGAGAAAAAAGATATGACATTATTTGTGATATACGAAATACGATATTAATACAATGATCATGTTGTTTTATAATAGAAATTATTTTTCCAAACATATATTGAGTTCACAAAGTTTCATATCTGGTTGGCTACATCGTGTGGCCAAGATTAATTGGTCAGGGGTTACTCGATCGATCAGGGTTACTTTGTCAAGGGTTATTCGATCGGTCAAGGGTTACTCATGCAGTTTGGGGTTACTCGGTCAGGGGTTACTCATGTTTTGTCGTGTGTCAGCTGTTCCAGTCATACAGAAAAAGCCTTTTATATGTTGAGTTAGTAGACAGAGTTTAATCATTTTTAAAATGAGGTGGTCAGTGACTCAAGTAGAAATGAGAAAAAAAAATGAATTAATATAGGGATTGATTATCAATAGTTCATTGCTTAAGTTAAATTATATTTAAAAACTGTACATTCAATTTAAGAATAAAAAAGTTGTCTTTAAAATAAATATCATTATTTTAAGAGGTTAAAAATGCTTGATTAAAATATTTATGTAAGTAAATTCATTATTACTCACTAAATCTTTTTATCTTAAAGTTTTGTATAATGAATATAAGTAATAAGATTTGTATGTCGTACATCGCGCGGGTGCTATGCTTGTTCTAATTCTAAATAAAACAATTAGTTCACCAAATTTTTATAAGACTTTTTATTTACTATAGATCTTGAGCATAAAATTCGTATATTATAATATAATAAAAAAATAGTTTGTATACTATAATTAAAATATTTGATCTTATATAATATATTTTACAACAAAATATATGATACAATTTTTGTCTAGAAAAATGTAAAAACAATTTGAAAATTTCTCTTGAGTATTCACTTTACCAAAGTCAATGTATATATATATATAGTTTAGGCAACTAGTGATATACTCTAGAAAATATATACTAAATTAAACATATAAACTATATTAAAATATGGTAACATTTTTTTTTTGACAACGGATACAAACAAATTACACATTAATAATAAAGCTAATTAAGTTCACCGCCGCTTCTCCCGCAATTTGATGAGCTCGATGAACGCGCGAACGATCCGCCTTAGGAATCCTACTTTACCGAAAGGATGAACCCAGAAGCTGAATCTTGCGAATAATCCAGAGATAATCCACATCACCATGACCATCCCCCCGAAGAAGAGTAACCAGATTATAATAATCCGTAAAAACCGTGAGAGATTGAAACTAACGATCCGAAGCCCATTGAAGCCCATACAAGCACGCCAATGCTTCGGCATGTAAAGGAGAACTACACACTCCGAAGTTACTTCCTCCAATTGTTCGAGCATCCAGCGGATCATAATTATCCAAACACCAACCCTGACGAGACTCTTGGAACCAAGCACCATCAACTTGTAGTGACAGCAACGTACCGTCCTGGTTAGACTGACCTAGCTGAGCAGAGTAAAAACCAGGCGGCGGAGTTGTATCCACGTTACCTCCAACCATATTAAGGGAATTAGCCTCAACTGCCGAGGAAACAAAGACTGAGTGAGTGTCCATGACCTCAGCAAACTGTGAATCAAAGGGCCTGGAAGCAGAAGAATTCCTAAAGATTCTAGCATTCCGACATAACCACAAACACCAAAGCGTGCCAACAAAGAAGCCTAAGCGAGCACTAGAAGGGCCACCCTGACTAATAAAAAGTCGGATATAGTCTTGGATCTAATCTGAAAGAGAAAGGTGTCCATTGAATTCTGAGCGGATACCAAGGCATCCGCCCTTCCAAACTGAGCGTGCATTGAAGCACATTCTAAACAGGTGCTGTAAATCCTCAAGCTCTGAATGACAGAGGTCGCATGTCACATCTGAAACTGGCACACCTCTATGAAGAAGTTCCACCTTAACTGCTAAGGCTCGATGGAGTAGTTTCAATAGAAACAACTTCCATTTTGGTTGTACATAGAGAGACCAAAGAACCTTCTAGAAAGAATGAGAAGAAGAAAGATCAGCCTCTACAGAAAATTGTTGTTGAAGCATTGCATAGCCCGTTTTTACTGAATACCTACCCGAACGGGTACCTTCCCAGTAGCGGAAGTCTTCTTGAGTCGCCACAAGTGCCTCCAATGTAAGAATTGCCGCAGCATTTGCAGGCACAAACTAGTCTAGCACTTTAGTAGAATCCCACCCCAATGATTGTGGATGGATGAAAAAACTAATGGTCTGAGCTGCAGAGGTAGGCAATTGGATTCCGGGTTTGAACTCTAGAATGCGACCATTAACCCATTTAGCCGAACCAGCACGAGTACACCTACCGTTACCAATTTTCCAGTTGCACCCCTGTTGTAGGCGTCGCTTAAAGTGCCCCTACGTTAAAAGCATGTAGTGAATATGCTTGGCACTCATAGGAAGTGGGAATTGACATATACAATTAGGGACAGGGAAAGTAGGGAGCCGCCAACAAGTTTTTAAGGAACTTGTAAACCGTTCACAGATCATAAAAGGAAACCACGATAAAGGGACAACAATAGCAACAACGATTGACCCGTGAAGGTTACACCCCATTCATAATCCATGAGATTACTAACTCCATATGGTTCGGAACCACAAAAGGAGGATCGGGGATGATGGTACGAAGTAAGTCATAGAGTCACATTCGCCCGTATTGGCCTCTACTCGATTCTTATAGTGAAAAGTGATTCCTGCGATCTTAAAAGCATACAAATAAAATATTCAATTCTCTCTAAACTAATATTATGCTAAATTGGTTTAATATTAATGCAACATATTATTCTAATATATTGTGATCACTTGATTAAACAACAAGATTAAAAAGGATCCTAAACCATTTGTCCAAATTATCTTATTAGGCGTGATTTTCAATTACATATTCCCTTTAAACATGCAATATGGTGATCAATAAATAAAAATAGAATAAACATTAATATTGGAAGCAATTCAACAATAAATTATTAGTCAAATAAAATAATAATAATAACTCTAATCATGAGACTAGCAATATTAAAAAAAAGAGTAATTAAATTAATTAATTACTCACATTCCGCACGTTCCTTTAAATTGTTACATCATGAATAAAATGTTAGTAAATTCAATAAAAAATATAGGGTGAATTAAAATTAAATTAAATTAAAAATTAGAGTTGATTAGTCCAAACCCTCAGTTATGTGTACCTTTCACGCCTTGGTTTAAGTATAGAACTTTGGGTATTGAATGAACTCCTTGGAGTGCTTAATTAGGGGAAGTATTTTGAGAGAATAGGGTGTCTAGTATTTAGGCTAAAAAGGGAGAAAAGAAATATTTTATGATCAAACTTGTTGATGATTGAAAAATGGGTTATATGACCTCTATTTATAGAGAAAAAAAAGAAGGGTCGAAGAATCAAGAAAAGATAAGAATTCGAATTGGATAAAACTCTTGCGATAGACAGCAATTTTTGCAGTTTTTGTTTTTATCATATCTTTTGATCCGGAAATTGGAATAAGATGAATAAGATATCGTTGGAAAGCTCTTGAAGTAAATTTCTAAAACAATTAGAATCAGATTAAAATATTTTGTAGAATAAAAGATATGGCTGAAATAGTGAGACGGTGTCAATTTTGGATAGAGTTTGATATTTTATTCATATCTTTTCCGTTATAACTCGGAATTGATATTATAATATATCATTGGAAAGATAATCTCAAGGGCTATCCAACCATATAAAATTTGGATAAAAACTATGAGACAAGAAAATAATATATGTCTATCTTTGAATGTCTTTCAATTCGAATAGAAATAGGATTTTCAAAAATAAAAGTTTTATTCAATTTCAAACTCTTTAATCTTACCTTTTTAATAAGATAATTAAGATCTTTTAGAAACTTATAGAAGCCTCCAATTAATCTTAATTGTTTTAGGAATTGGATTAAATCATTTAGACCCTCCACATGATCATTGGGTCGTAGTTAAGGTGGGCTTAGGTTCGGTTCGGACTCACTTAATATTTTAGTCATAACTTATTCGTTATAACTCGGATTTGGGCTTATAACATATCGTTGGAAAGATATTTTCAAGCCCCAACAAATTATTAAATCATTAGACCCATATAATGGTACAAAATAAACTGGATTAAACGTTTTATAAAAGGGACACGAAATGAATGATTTTAAAGGACACGAAATGAATTATTTTGGGTTTAAAGGCACGAAAAGTGGAAAATAAGTGATGGTTTGGGGAAATGGGCTAGAATTTGGGTTTTTTTTATGAAATGGAAATATGGATTTAAGCACTCCAAGATTAAATACTCAACCTAACTAATAATGGCCGTGAAAGGTTGTTCATCATCGGGTTTTGTTTTGGGGAGACATTTTTAGGTGTCTACAGAAGCCCCCACTTTGACTGAGTTTGTAGAAACGTCAGTTTCGAAAACGATAGTCAAAGTAGTCGATAGGGATGGAGAATGATTTAAGATGTTCTGTGATCCTAAATCACTCTGTATACGCCGATACCTGCAAAAAATGTTAATTCCACAAATAAAAGGGTAAAGGGATAGAACGCTTATGTGACACCAGTGTATCGGTGACAAATGAGTTTGGTATTTTCCTATGCTAGAAGGAATCCACTGGATCACGTTTGTTGAAATGCTTTCCATGCTTGAGGAAAGCCGACAGATGAGTTTGGTAGCTTTCTAAGCCTGAAGAAACCTACCGGATGACACTTTCCATGCTTGAGGAAAGTCGACATATGCTTTTGGCGTTTTTCTTTGCTTGAAGAAATCCACCGATAATGCTTTCCATGCTTGAGGAAAGCCGACTGATGATTTTGGCAGCTTTCTATACTTGAAGAAATCCACCGGACAAATGATGAGATTGCAAGTCTCTGTGTATCGAGAACCTTGCGTCGTGAAATGATGGTGGTTTGATTGTCCCTGAACGTGGGATGTATATGGTCCGCTTGTCCCCGGACGTGGGCTGTAGTTGGTTCCCTTGTCCCCGAACGTGGGCTATAAATGGTTCGCTTGTCCCCGAACGTAGGTTGTAGATGGTCCGCTTGTCCCCGGACGTGGGCTGTAGATGGTCCGCTTGTCCCCGGACGTGGGCTGTAGATGGTCCGCTTGTCCCTGGACGTGGGTTGTAGATTGTCCGCTTGTCCCTGGACGTGGGCTGTAGATGGTCCGCTTGTCCCCGGACGTGGGTTGTAGTTGGTTCACTTGTCCCCGAACGTGGGCTGTAGATGAGACCTGCAAAAATAAATTTGCGAATGGACTCGTATATATTGTGATTGACTTAACCACTGACTTGACCAAGTTTGACTTGATGTGACATGACATGTGTATGACTTGTGAGTGTGTGTGTGTATATGTGTGTGTGCAGACACAAGCAAACAAAGATGCAAAAGCAAAAATTTTCCGTCAATTTTTGTCATGAGTGGAGGGTACCGACTTTCTCCCGAAAAAGAAAGATGTGAAAACTGAACTTTTATTTTCGAACTTCCCTCGATGAGTAAATTTTGAAAAAGTTTTTTTTTAAAACATCCCCAAAAAAAAAGACGCGAAAAAAAGGAAAGAAGTTTTGAACTTCCTCGTTGAGAAAGACAAAATGAATCGCATGGATTGGATTGCTTTTCTTGAAAGTAATGTGTGCATGATGCATGTCCTTAGGCCATGAGGCTAAGGATAATTACATCATGTGACACGATGAATGAACTTAGATCATGGAGCTAAGCATCATTTATGGTGTAAAGAAACGATCTTGAATGTCACTTAGGTCTGGAAGCTAAGCACGTATACAGATGAAGTGATTATTGCATAATGAAAGTTTCTTAGGTCAAGGAGCTAAGCACGATATGCTTTGTATGATTAAAAATCATTGATATATAAATGTTTCTCAGCATATTATGCGATGCATGAAACAATGAATATTGCTCAGGTCAGGAAGCTAAGCAAGTATACAATGTTTCTTCTAATGAATGTTGTCTTTAAATATGATGAAACATGCACAGTAGGGAAACAAGATTTCATGATAAAGGGTTCCTAAAGAGAAGGATGATATGGATATGGATGTGTGAGTGAAGTGTGTGAATGTGATACTAAGGCTGGCTGCAAGGGTTATGGCGATGGAAAGAGATGTGAGAAGAGTCAAAGATGATGACTCTTTAGGCTAGGTAGGCTAAATGATGCGGGTTAAAGCCCCCAAGTATAGCTCTAAATGGGTAGGGGTAAGCATTGGATATTCTTTGACTCGATCATGCATGGATATGAATATGAATGTGGCCACACCTCGATGTGAGGTTGACTACGTATCTGTTAGGAATCAGGTCGAACGTAGCTTTAACCAAAATTTGCACAAGTGTATGTACACCTCAAAGAGGTCTTTCAAGGGTTGTAATATGGTTAAGTTGATGGTTTAAAGAAGAAAAGGGTACAAGTCTCAAGACCCGAGAGAATCCCCAAGATGTGTAATTGTGAGTTTGAAAATTTTGAATTTTGCAAGTTTTTTTTCATTTTTTTAATCAATGTGGGCAATCTCAGATCATGCGGTCCATCACTCACTTAGCATTCATGTTTCTCAGGCACGGTACCAAGCACTCGATGAGAGACGCAATTTGATACGTGTTCATATCAAAGACATTGGAACACTTGCCCTTAGACATTGTTTTATTGTTGCTTTGCTACTTTTTTTTTACTTGCTTTTTGAATGTTATACAACTACACACCTTCCCATCCTAGGGTTAAGTGAATGTGGGTTGAATAAAAAAGGTCAACCGTTAGACGAGGCTCAAAGTGGTTGATGAAAAAATGGATATGTGATTGAACGGTAAACAAGGATGACAGGGTTGCAAAGGTGCCTCAAGTCATTGGTGTGCCTTGTGTTTAGTTCGGTAATTGATTTTTTTTCTTTTTTTTTAGAGAATGACATGATCGAATGCAAAGGAAAAGAAATACTCATTGATGGAACTTGGCATATAGACATAAGGATAAGGAGCCCCTATGCTAGACTTATTAGGGGAAAAAGGTTGAAACGAAAGAAGAAGAAAAAAAGCATGAAATCTTATATGGGAACTTGTCTTGTGCTTCGTCTTCATGGTTTCTTATGAATTACTTCTTGCCGCCTGATACTCGGATTGGAAAGGAAGAGTGTATGAAAGAATTTTGAAAACTGATGGGAAAAACTCCTCTCATTCCTATTACGATGGAAAGTGATGCATGCATTGTCCTAGTATACGATCATAAACAATATAGTGCATTACTCGAAGAAAAAGTGTATGCAATGACTCAACATGTGTGATTAGGTGAGTTTATTAAGACTCGTGGTATGATCGCATGGCTAGACATGAGGATGCTGTGAAAAACAAAGGACCCAATGACCAAATAGCACGGAAGACTAAAAGACAAACTAACTTGATTAATTTTGTCCAATTTTAATGTTTATGCAATTTACTAGGTGAAAACGGTCCATTGGCAATTGTTAGTCATAAATAAGATCAACTACAATAAAAGACAAAGAACACATGTTAAGGTTAGCACAAAAAATCACAGGAAACTAGGAAAAAGACTAGAATTCTAGAATAGTTAGGACTCATGGGTATAAGAAAATAAATAAATAAATAAACAAAAATCTATAATCCTATGTTATACGAGTTCACACGGATTAAAGGACTTGTCTAAGACTAGCTTGACACGAAAAGTTTAAAAAAATAAATAAATAAAAATAAATAAGAAAATTGACGCTAAAAAGACACTTAAACTTGACAGGCTGTAGTATATCGGTTATAACTTTTGATCTGTGACTCTGATTGGGACGAAACCAATTCCAAATGAAATATAAAACTTGGGGCTACAGATCCATATGTTGCACGACACGTAATTCGTTCTAGAACACCGGATATGACCAAAACAAGTTGACTCTTGTGCGGTATACGGGAATAAAAATCCGGGTGACTCAAAAATATAAATAAAAAATCTGAGTCGACTCTAAAAAAAAATAAAATAAAAAGGGTTTAATAAAAAAAATAATTAAAAAAATCAATAAAAAAATGCACATATAAGCACATTGTCACGCATGATGCAATGAAGTTCGCAACCTAAAGTCAAGATCTAAGTTCCACTATGGTCAAGCTTTTGGGTGTCAAAGGGTACCATGGTTAAGAGTTTGGACGCGTTAGCAAGGCAGCCTCCCTTGAGGGTGTATGCCAACGGGCAGCTCCACGAGTTCGTGATGAAATCGAACTCGACTCCATGGTTTGGGTGGAATTAAAAACTCAGATGAACCCTTATTGCCATGAGCGTTTTTGGGTTGATAGAGCTTAAATCCCCCGGGCTAGCCACAGACGTAGAACACGTACTATTGGGCAAAATAGGTAACCTAAATAGCATATGCATATGTGACAATGCCAATTAAATCGCAGGAATACAATTCAAGAATCTTTCAAGTCTCATCCACTCACCTCAATTAAATACCGATCACTCAAATCGATAAATAACGAAGAATCCTCCCCAGTGGAGTCGCCAAATTGTAGGCGTCGCTCGAAGTGCGCCTACGTTAAAAGCATGTGGTGAATATACTTGGCACTCTTAGAAAGTGGGAATTGACATATACAATTAGGGAAAAGGAAAGTAGGGAGCCGGCAACAAGTTTTTAAGGAACTTGTAAACCGTTCACGGATCATAAAAGGCAACCACGATAAAGGGACAACGATAGGCAACAACGATTGACCCGTGAAGGTTACACCCCATTCATAATCCATGAGATTACTAACTCCATATGGTTCGGAACCACAAAAGGAGGATCGGGGATGATGATACGAAGTGAGTCATAGAGTCACATTCGCCCGTATTGGCCTCTACTCGATTCTTATAGTGAAAAGTGATTCCTGCGATCTAAAAGGCATACAAATAAAATATTCAATTCGCTCCTAAGTATTATTATGCTAAATTGGTTTAATATTAATGCAACATATTATTCTAAAATATCGTGATCACTTGATTAAACAACAAGATTAAAAAGGATCCTAAACCGGTTATCCAAATTATCTTATTAGGCGTGATTTTCAATTACATATTCCCTTTAAACATGCAATATGGTGATCAATAAATAAGAATAGAATAAACATTAATATTGGAAGCAATTCAACAATAAATTGTTAGTCAAATCAAATAATAATAATAACTCTAATCATGATACTAGCAATATTAAAAAAAAAAAGAGTAATTAAATTAATTAATTACTCACATTCCGCACGTTCCTTTAAATTGCTACATCATGAATAAAATGTTAGTAACTTCAATAAAAAAACTATAAAGTAAATTAAAAATAAATTAAATTAAAAATTAGATTTGATTTAGTCCAAACTCTCATTTATGTGTACCTTTCACGCCTTGGTTTAAGTATAGAACTTTGGGTATTGTATGAACTCCTTGGAGTTCTTTATTAGGGGAAGTATTTTGAGAGAATAGGGTGTCTAGTATTTAGGCTAAAAAGGGAGAAGAAAATTATTTTATGATCAAAATTGTTGATGATTGGAAAAGGGATTATATGACCTCTATTTATAGAGAAAAAAAAGAAGGGTCGAAGAATCAAGAAAAGATAAGAATTCGAATCGGATAAAACTCTTGCGATAAACAGCAGTTTTTGCGGTTTTTGTTTTTATCATATCTTTTGATCCAGAAACTGGAATAAGATGAATAAGATATCTTTGGAAAGCTTTTGAAGTCTACTTTCTTAATCAGATTAAAATATTTTGTAGAATAAAAGATATGGCTAGAATAGTGAGATGGTGTCAGTTTTGGATAGAGTTTGACATTTTATTCATATCTTTTCCGTTATAGCTCGGAATTGATATTATAATATATCATTGGAAAGATAATCTCAAGGGCTATCCAACCATATAAAATTTGGATAAAAACTATGAGGCACGAAAATAATATCTATCTACCTTTGAATGTATTTTAATTCGAATAGAAATAGGATTTTAAAAAATAAAAGTTTTATTCAATTTCAAACTCTTTAATCTTATCTTTTTAAAAATGATAATTAAGATCTTTTAGAAACTTATAGAAGCTTCCAATTAATCTTAATTGGTTTAGTAATTGGATTAAAAATTTAGACCCTCCACATGATCATTGGGTCGTAGTTAAGGTGGGCTTAGGTTCGGTTTGGACTCAGTTTAATATTTTGGTCATAACTTATTTGTTATAACTCGGATTTGGGCTTATAATATATCGTTGGAAAGCTCTTTTCAATCCACATCCAATTATTAAATCATTGGACCCATATAATGGGCCAAAATAAACTGGATTAAACGGTTTATAAAAAGGACACGAAATTGATTATTTTGGGTTTAAAGGCAAGAAAAGTGGAAAATAAGTTATGGTTTGGGGAAATGAACTAGAAGTTGGGTTGCTTTATGAAATGGAAATATGGATTTATGCACTCCAAGATTAAATACTCAACCCGATCAATAATGGCCGTGAAAGGTTGTTCATCATCGGGTTTGGTTTTGGGGAGACATTTTTAGGTGTCTACACCTGTTTTAACAAGGTATCCGCCTTCATTAACCCCCGAAGACCATAAGAAGGACGCCCAGAGGAGGTAGGGCCTGTATGAGGGGTATTGAGAGAAAGGTCGTTTGAGCGCCGAAAGCATTGGAAACAAGCAGCTGAGGATTAGAAAAGAGTATCCATACCTATTTCATGAGCAATGCATTATTTAAGGAAGACAAGCACTGAATGCCCAAGCCACCCAGTCCACGAGGCATATGCATGACATCCTTATTAACCCAATGCATTCCTTTTGTATCCGAGTGCGCCCAGAAGAAGCGTATTATTAAGGAATCAATTTTCCCAGTCACAGAGACCGGTAACTCATAGCAAGCAAGAATATGGGACGCCATTGCCCCCAGAATAGAGTTAATGAAAATCAACTTCTGCGATTGAGAGAGTCGGATAGCGCTTAAGAAATTAATTCTTGCAGTAATTTTGTCGATTATGAATTGGAAGTGGTCCTTCTTTTTCCCAACGAAATCGATTGGAGCCCCCGGGTTATGATCGAACACCTGGACATGCTTCGTTTGGAATATAGATTTGAACTCCACCTGAGAAGAGGGCCATATATTCGGGCTAAACTTTATCAAGGATTTTGACAGGTTAAGCTCTTCTCCTGAAGTCTTAGTAAACCGCTGAATGATCTGCATGATATAAGAACAAGAAGCAGACGTTGCACGAAAGAAGATAAGAGCGTCATCCGCAAAGAATAAATGCGAGATAGACGGGCACTCTCTAGACAGTTTGATTCCTTGAAAGAGCTTTAAATCTTATCCCTGATGCAACATTTGGGAGAAAATATCAATGCAGAACAGGAAAAGATACGGAGAGATAGTATCTCCCTGACGGAGACCACACTGTGGTTTAAAGGTGACTGAGGTAGTACCATTGATCAGGGATTTATACGATACCGCGGCAAGAAATTGTTGAATCATCTACAACCAACGAGCCGGGAACCCATAGGCTTTCAATACCTACAAAACAAAACTCCAGTGAACTCTGTCATAGGCTTTGCTCATATAATTTTGATCGAAGCCAGCCAATTAGTGCCTGTTTTAGAACAATTGATTTTCTCCATTAATTCATAACTCAGTAAAATATTATCTGTCATTATGCGGCCTTACAGAAAGGCATGCTGAGAGTCAGAAATTAGAAGGGGGAGATACTGGCGTAGTCTAGCCACCAAGCATTTCGACGCACATTTGTACACTGTGTTACACAGGCTGATCGGACGTAAATGGCCCATCTCTGTTGGGTTGCCCATCTTAGGAATCATAACAAGGAGTGACTGATTCCATTCTTTCAAAAGGAACCATGTTTGGAAGAAACTTTGAATGCCTGCAATCACTGAATCTCCCACTACGTCCCAATGAGTCTTGAAAAATTCTACTGTAATTCCGTCTGGCCCCGGAGACTTACATTTTCCTAATGAAAACATGGCAATTAGAATCTTAGAGGCAGTGAAGGGCTTTTCAAAATTGGAAATTTGTGAGGAATTGAACCTAGGCAGATCTAACTCCCGCAGGACATTATCAATTTCCGGATCATAAGGCGGCATGTAATCGGTTTTGAAGGTTTTTTTTGAGAGCTTCCACAACAACATGCTGAATTACTGTCTGCCCATGTTGGGGAACACCAAGATCATCAAGTAGTGAGCTAATTTCATTTTTCTTCTGCCGACATTTAACCTTAGAAAAAAGAAGCTTAGACAGGCAATCACCATTAATTATCCAGTTTTTCTTGCATCGTTGTCTCCAGAATTGGAGTTGCAATAAGACACTCTCCTTTGAACTCACGACATTTGACATATAGAGAGAGGAATCATTAACCGAGCGAAGTAACTCTCCCTCACTGGAAAGATCCTTAGAAAAAAATTTCCAATCGACACCCCAAAATTTTTTATTGTTAAGACACTAATTCCTGACAAGTGACTTAACATGATGCAGATTCTTAGAAAGAACGAACATAGGAGAGCCAGAGACATTCCTTTGCCAAGTAGAGAGAATGAAACCATGAATTTCTTGGTAATTCAAACACCAGTTGTCCAACTGATAAGGTCTATTGGACTATCTTTGAACCGGGGAGTCGTCGAAGAATATAGCAGCATGATCCGTAATGAGAATCGGTTGATTGAGTAATATGGTAACTTTTAGAATAAGAAAAAAAGTATCCTATTCATCTTATGTATGTAGTAATATAATTTTTTGCCAAAAATAACATAAAATTATATTGATATTATGTGATATAGTTTTTGTCTAAAATATTTTACTGCATATCAAGTAAAATTATCAAAAATAAATATCATTACACATGTAATAATATGCATAAATAAGAATATAAAGATGAAAGGATTTGGGAATATTTCCATGAATATTCAATTTACCAAAAAGTCAACATATATACATGATACAAGCCTCAAACTAGGTGTGACGAATAGAATATATGCTAACTAATGATATGCTTTGACTAGATGATATACACTATCTATATATATACTATAATAGCAATCGCTGATGACATCACTATTTACGTGTCACTTTCTTATTTTATTTTTTCCCTCCAAAATGCATAGATGATGTCATATTTTTCCTTTACAAGCTACCTTAGCTATTTAACATTGCTTTGAAAATTAAATTCCATTTAAATTTTTAAATTTTTGATTTTCTATAGATATTATGTTATTTAGTTATTTATGACTAGATTAGGCTCGTGCTATGCACGATTTTAACAATATATTTTGGCTTATTAATGTGTAATATATGCACGTAGTATAAACCTGTTAAAAAATAAATGTACGCAGTATAAATAATTTTAGCAAATCTATTAAGTTGATAAATAAACAAATATTGGAAACTCCCATTAATATAATCTGTACAAAATATACGGAGTAGGAGAAAAAATAATATTTATAAGAAAATGAAATAGTCTAACTTTCCTTTAATTTCTCATATGGAATTGTGAAATTAGTCAATTTAGATATAAAATCTGTTAAAAAAATGTATAATTAATTTACCATTTCAAACTTTTATTTATGAGAAAAAACAAATAATGATGTCATCATTATTATTAGTTTTGGTGGGAAATCTTTTAACGAGAGGTTGACATGTGGATAATAATGAGATCAGCAGTTATTACTTTAATTATATTTATAGATTTGTTAACAATAGTTAATAATATAATTTAATTGAAATTTCATAATTAATTATGCACTTTTGGGAATTGTATATTCATATTTAATCAAAAATTAATTAGAAAAACGAAGTAAGTATTTATTTTCTTTCAATATGTGTTAAAAGTTTATAATTCAATTCTTATTATAAAATCGTGCATCGCACGGGATTAACTAGTGTTTAACAAAATATCGCCTTTAAAAAAATGTTTAACAAAAGATAATACTCCCTCCGTCCCTTTATTTCACTTTTAAAGGAAAATCACAGGAATTTAGATGGAGAATGTGAAGTAATAAAGTTAAATTTCCAATTAATAAAGTATAAAGTGCACGGGAAGGACACATTTTCAATTAAAAAAATAATAAATATATTATATGGGGAAGATAAGTTGATAGATTCAGGAGTATAAAAATTAAATTAGTCAAAAGTTGACACAATTTTTATGGCAAATATTAGGGTAAAATATGAAAAGAGTTAATAAGAACAAAAAAATGAGGGTAAAAAGTCTTTTTATGTATCTTAATAATTATGAAAATTGAAATGTGATAAATATTTAGGGGCACCCAAAATAACAAGAGTGACGGAGGGAGTAACTTTTAGATAAAATTATTACCAACTTACCGTTCATAATATATGAAGTGTGTGATTTTAGAAACATGTATTACACTATTACCCAGATAAATGCAATGGGACAAAAAAATTAGAGACAAAGGAAGTAATTGGACATGTTATTCTAAGGCCAAAAAAAAAAAAAAAAAAAGGCTAACAATAAATTAAGTACTTTGAAAATATGGCATAAATATTTTTTTTTTAAAAATAAAATAAATAGCTTAATGTATAATTTTATAATGTGAATTATACGGTTTCCATCAGATAAGAAACATAAGTTTTCAAACAAAAAAAAAAGCGCTCTCTATTAAATGGATAAATTTAATTTATAACCTAATAACTTTAGTTTTGGCAAACTTTATATGTGGCTGAGGTTACTCAAGTTATTCGGTTAAGGGTTATCAATCAGGGGTTACTTGAAGGGTTCGATTAGGGGTACTTGAGTTACTCTGTCAAGGGTTATTTGAGGGGTTTGGTCAGAAATTACTCTGTCAGGAATAACTCGAGTAATAACGAAGTAACTCTAGTAACCCTTGACGAAGTAACTTGAGTAAATCTAGCCACTCGTGAGTTACTTGGTAAGGGTTAGTTAAGGAGTTCGGTCAGGGTTTACTTGAGGGGTTCGATCAGGGTACTTGAGGGTGAATTGAGTTCTTCAGTTAGGAGTTACTTAAGGGGTTCGATTAAGGGTTACTTGAGGGGTTACTCGATCCAGGATTACTTGAGTTACTCAATCAAGGATTACTTGAGGGGTTCGGTAAGGGATTAGCGAGTCAGGAGTAACTCGAGTAACCTCTAAGAGAGTAACTTGAGTAACCTTATCCACGGCGTGACCAACCACACAGGAAAAATCCATGTAATACCCCGTATTTTCATACGTATTTTCTAATTAATTAATTAATTAAGAATTATTTTATAAAAAGAGTATTTTAGTAAATTTATTATTTGGAGCCAAAATAATATATGAATTTTGGCACCAAAAGTATTTTGAAAATTATTCTTTTTTTAGAAGATATATTATCCATTTATCCGATTTTAAAAACCGGATTATTTACATATTTTGGATATTTTAATTAAAGCAAAATAAAATTTTATTAATTATTTTATTATGGCGAAAATTTTCCAATAATTAGCTAGGATTTTTGTATTTCCCATATATGGAAAATCTGATTTTTCTTGATTATTTATTAGTAAATAATTGGTATTTAATTAATTAATTATTTAATTATTTATTCTATATTATTTATACAATTATTTTATTCCTTAAAAATCGAGCAAAATCTTCCTAAATATATTTATAGGAGTCCAAAAATTTAAGCTATGGTAAGCTCAATATTTTTGGCCCTATTGAATTATTTTGGGGGAATTTAATTGGTAAAATTATATTTTTAATTATCCCCAAAATCTCTTATTTTCCTTAATTCTAATTCTCCATCTTTTTAATATCTAATCATCATATTTTCTTGCCATTCATTCTTCTTAATTATTCCCCAAGTAATTCTAATATCCTTATTATTCTTCATGACATACATACCTTCTATATTCAAGATACATAATCACCTAAATATCCAAACTTTCCTTAATTCTTTTACTCACTTCTCCAATTAATCCCTTAAACCCTACTTACCATAATTATTCCCAAATTCTCTTGCAATAATTCTTGCATGAGCTAGCCTATAAATACCCCTCCATACCTCTCACATTCTTCACACCAATTCTCCACTTTTCTTCTCCTCTTTTTACACAAATCATCCCGTTTATCTTTGAAGCCAATTTTCGGGCACTTCTGGTCAGTTTTTGGGGTATTTTTGTTTCACAGAATACTGTTCCTATCAAAAAATCCTTGAGGTTAAGCTCAAGAATCACCCAATGTGGAGTAAAATCGAAAGAGTTACAGCCTCTAGAAGTTCTGCCTAATCTTTCAAACGCAAATCCAATTATTCTCTTTTCCTTGGTTTCTTATCTTTTCTTCTTCTCTTCTCTTATTCAATTATTATTATTATTATTATTATGGGGGAATTATAAATAATTATTATGAGTAGTTTTAATTATATAAAATCAGAATTTTAATGATGTTTATGAGAAATTAATTTAAAAGGTTCATGTACATATAGTCGGGGGATTTTAACTATTTGTTAACCTTATATTGATTAATGTTATATTTATTTGTAGGGTGTGTTCGATCAAGGTTTTTTTTGTGTGGTTTTTCTAGAAAGGATCAAGGTACATTTAGGTGACTAGATACCTTTGAAAGTGATTGTTTTGAATAACATGTTTTATATGATTTAATTGGTGATTGAATTAAATTGATTTGAATTATGATTTTGAAATAAATTATGTATGAAGGTATTTATTTTAATAAATGTATTTTGAATGATTTATTTTTAAATCATGTTTTGAATGGTTTGGATTACTTATCGTATTTAAATAAAGGAATTGATTTTAAAAGGTATGTTGAATTAAATAAAGGTTTTTTAAGGAAGAGTTGTTGATTTTGAAAAGTTATTAATATGAGATTTTATTCTCAAGTATGTATTTACGAGATTTGATTTTGAAAGCATGTGGAATTAATAAAAAAGGATTTTGAATTATATTGGAACTATTGGATATTAAAAGGATTTATTCAACCATTGAATTATTATTATTAATGCTTTATAGTCATGTTGGTAATCCCACTATCCATATTTGATTTATTAATAAGGCCTTTGACTTTGTATGTCCGGCTCTTTCCTCAAGAATAGCCTTGTAATATAAGGAGACTAGCTTGCGGGATGTGCACACTTGGGTGAGGAATTGGATTAAAAGAAATCTATACTTTAATATTTAAAAAGATAAACCATAATCACCTATATGACACATGTCATCATAATTCACCCATATGCCACATAATACATCCATTAATATTTCCTCTTTATACTCCCTTATAAAGTTAAAGATAAAATAAAATGTTATTGAATGCTAAAGTCCTTATACATTCCTAACTTGCAAATTTGAGTAAGAAAATGGAGTGTTCCATTTTCACTATATAAAAAGTTGTACTCCTCTCTATACCCCTTTTAATGTAAAGTTAAAATAACAAATTATTTAATGTTAAAATCTTTATGTATTCCTAACTTGCAAATTATAAGTAAGAAAATTAAGCAGATTATAACAAAAAATCACAGACACATACAACACAAATAAGCAACACATTTCAAGAAAAATAAAATGAGCTAAAACCCGTTCGTTGAACAGGCCAAAATGCTAGTTGGTTCTTAATAAAGGAATTGGTTTTATTAACTATTATTTTGAATATGAATCATTGGAATTTGTTTTGGAATAATGAGTTTTGAATTTATTGGGATTAATTATTGGAATTGGTTTTAAAAGTATGTTTGCAAATAAATTGAGTTTACACTATCTTGCACTTATCGTACTTAGCATAATTTGCTAATCCGTATTTCTTATTTGTTTTGGTTCGCCCTGTTTACCGTAATGGTAAGCAGTGTTGACTATTTTCAGGTGGAGTCATGAATTAGCATATGGGAGTCGCGGGTTTTGCTTCACCTAGTTTAGGAATGTTGGTCATGCCTTTATTTTGAGTACTCATAACAATGTTACTATTTTTATAAGTATTAATAAAACAAATTTGAGTTTCCGCTGCAAGTTTTGTTGTTGTGTTAAGTATTTTGAGTAGCCTTGTGTAAACACGCGACGGTAATACGCCCAATTCTATCTCTACGTTATAATTATATGTATTATACTGGTATTTCTGTAGAGGGAGATTTGGGGGTGTTACAATCCCTATTTTAGATTACTTTGGGGGTAACTTAAGTACTTAATTTAAAATTTTTTGACCACATTAAGATATAGAGAAAGTAGTTTTTATTATTAAACCAAAAGTACACATAAGGGTAGTATATGATATATGAATGGACAAAAATCATTATGATTTAAAAGGTGATATATGTAAAAGCCATAAAATTTTTTATATCTCTAATTTTTGTTTAAATATTGAATTAAAATTATGATACGCAATACCATGATACATATTATTGTGAATGAATAATCATATAATGTAAAAACATATCACCACTATGCATTAAGCTAACTTTGGTTTCGATTTTGTGACATTTACTATTTGAACTTTCAAAACTGGTACTATACTAAGGGTCTGCTCTCATACGTTGAAATTCAGTTCAGAGCTCAGTTCAGTTCAGCTCTTAATTTCCTCCTCTTATAAAATATTCAGTTCAGTTCATTTCAGCTGAGTTCAATTAATGAGAACAAGCCATATTATTATTATTATTATTATTATTATTATTATTATTATTATTATTATTATTATTATTATACATTGAAAAGCGTGCCTAAAATTATTCATGTGCTATGTAATTCTGCAATAGCAATGTGCCACATCATCATTTAGCACTACATCACCACTAGCATTGCAATAAATATTCCACGTCATTATCATCCCACAAGTGTCGAACACTAAATCTCATAGCCAATTGTAATTAATGTACTCTATTTACACATAAACAATTTATCTTTACTTAATCACAAAGAAAGACAAAGAATAATAATGTAGTAGTCTACAAAAAATGAATAAAGCTAAATAGCCTTAACAATTCCTAGACAATGGGGAATTGTTCTCATTAAATCCTTTTTTTTAACTAACGTTATTTCTTAACACCCCGATGCAACGCCCATGCCACACACTAATTATAAACATGAAATGTCAATAATATGAATCATGTGTCACATTTTAAACACTATAAACACAATATGTCACCTCCACACACATGGATTAAATTTGACAACTAAAATATACTTATACAACGATTTGGACTCAAGACCAACAATTATTGATTAATTTACAAATTTTACCATCTTAGTTATCATTTATTGTAATTTTCTACTAGCAAAATTATAATTAACTTGCATAAGATAATTAATGTTTAGTTGTACAATTTGTTTCCATTATATAATAATTATAAGACGATTTAACAACTTTAATTTTGAAATTTGAAAAACTCTGCATTGTTTTTCGGTTTGACGAAAAATTATAATAATTTTATTTTTCTGTTAAATAGTCTATAATTGATGGCCCTCCTAATAATTTTATTTTTCTGTTAAATAGTTTATAGTTATGGTTCTCCTAATACAAATCTTTTTTCAAGTCAAAAAATTTCAAAATAATTATCAAAAGGAAAAATTCACATCTACTACAGCAAAAGTACCACGTATCAGATTTACTACTTGTTTAAAAATATATTTTATATTACTACCACCATTGTAGACACCCATTTGTGTATCCCCAAAACCAAACCCAATGATGAGTACCTTTCATGTCGAATCATAATCGAATGAAGCGAAAGTGTGGAAAGTTTAGTGTTGCGGATAGTTTTAATTTCTTTTCTCTTCTCTCTGTTTTTGAAAACTTATTTTTAAGAAAACAGCCGATCCAGTTTGGTTGGTCCATGATATGGGTCCAATAGTAGTGTAGTTGGATGGGGCTTGCAAAGACCTTTACAGCGATATATTATAAGCCCAATTTCGATGAATATTGAGGAAGTTATGGCCAATTTACCAAACTAGGCCCGTTTTGAGCTTTATATACGGCCCAATGATCTTGGGGAGGGCCTAATATGATTTATCATTCCTAATGCAATTAGGAATGGTTTTAGTCTTCTAGATTCTTCTAGAAGGTTCTTTTGATCCCTAATTCAATTAGCGTTGATAAATTGACTTCTATTGACTTTTCAGAGTTTTAATTAAAATCAAATAGCATTTTCGAGGAAAATATACAATTTTATCCTCCAGTACGGCAAATTTATCTGATTTTCGAAAACGCGTTAAAAACGGGCTTGGCTCCTGGTGCCAGCCATTGGCGCCTGGCGCCAATTCGCCAGGGTTGGCGCCAGCTCTGTTTTGCGTGCGCCAATCTCGTTTTGCGTGTGCCAAGTGCTCTGTTTTGATATTTTATCTTTTTGGCTGATTTCTCTATAAATAACGTATTAAAAACTCCGTTTTCATTCACCAATTCTCACGAATTCTCATCAACAATCAGTTTTCATTCGCAATCATTAATTCCCTCAATCATTCATCTTTCTTTCTTTCTTTTTTTCTAAACTTTGTTTTCATATACAAACTTCCGCATTCATTAGATCTAGAAGCACCTAGCCATATTCGAAGTTGCCTTCGCCCTAGACGTGAAAGGTTTAATTTCTGAGGGTTTGGTCCCAAATCTCTATTTCAATTATTTAATTTAATTGTTTGTTTATTGTTTTTCTTGAAGTTACTAACGTGTGTATTTTGTTATTAGAAAGAGGTACAAAGCATCAAAGTAAGTACTTTAATGGTTTTAATTGATGTTATGATGTAGAAATCATGTTTATATTGTTATTATGATATTCCTAGTATCATGTTTAGGGAAAGAGTTATAATATCAAATATGCTTATTATGATTCCTGCGATGCTTCCTATGTTCTTCCTAATATTTATGATTGTTAGTATCATGTTAGGGTTAAAGATTTCATTTTTATTGCTTAGTGACATGTTAGGGTTTGTTATTAATCATGTTAGTATCATGCCTAGGATCTTGCTATTATTATGCTTTAATATTAACATGAACATGATTATGATTATAATTGTTATAATTTATGATTATTATTTTTATGATTATTATTATTTTGATGATTATAATGTTATTATTCATGATTGATTATTTTATTATGTTGCTTGATATTTATTTATTGCTTGATCACGCCTTTATGCATGTTTAAAGGGAATTGGTACTTGTAATCATGCTTAATAAGATATTAATATTCTTGTTAGGGCTAATTTGATTATAATTCAAGTGATCGCTAATAATAGTTTATTGTGCATTAATATACAACCAACATAGATTAAACAGATTTAGGGTTAAACCTATTGATTGTATGTTAATTGAAAAGCGCACATGAATACGATCAGAATAAAGTAGAGGCCTATTATTAGGGCAGGTTCAATTTCTTTTAGGTTGGATTTGTACCTTCATCCCCGAACCCTTATTTGGTTCTAGACCTTATGGAGTTGACGATCTCTTGGATCGTTAAGGGGTGTAACCTTCACCTCGTGAACGGTTTACAAGTTCCTAAAAAACTTGTTGGCGACTCTTTTGCTCTATCTTCTTCCCTTTTGGACGCCACCGTACTTTAGTGTATGATCACAGTGGGGTTCAAGCATGGGATTAAAGCTTGAAATCTATTCCCTACAACCATAATTCCCTAACTGTAGGAATAACTACCAGTGACTAACCCCGTTACTGTTTCCGTTTGAGGGGCCCACAACAATGGCAGCCACCCCTCCACAACAACGACAGTCATCCCTCCACTTCATTGCCACCCCCTCCCCCCTGTCGGCGCCGGCGCGACCCCACTACATTCCCCCTGCCGGCGCGACCCCATTCCCACCCTTTCCCCCACCTACGCAGACAACCCCCCTCCTTTTTCCCGTTGTTGTTGCCCCGACCCCCACCCCGTACCGGAAACCACTCCCTTTCCTTTCCCCCCACCAGAAATCGACCCCCTCCCTATGCCCCACACCAAAAATCGCCCCTCTCCCTATGCCCCACACCGAAAATCGCCCCCTCCCTAATTCTAAACCACCAGTCCCAAACCACCCTAAACGAGGGTTTCGATTTCGGTGGTTTGGGGCTGGTGGTTTAGGATTTCGATTTCAATTTCTATTTCGAATTTTAGGGTTTCGATTGGCTGGTGGCCGGGGCAACAAGAAGGAGAAAGGGGTTCGTTGGCTGCGTAGGGGTGGGGGAAAGGTCGGGGCGCCGCCGATGAAGAATTTGGTGGAGTTTCGCGGCGGAGGTAGTGACGGTTTAGCAGTGGGCAGGTGAGGATTTCGGTGCACCAACCACGAGGTTAGGGGTGGTTGGCAGGTGGGTAAATGGAGGAGGCGGGGTTTGCCGGTTTCGGGGAAACATTTGGCCGCCAGCAAGGGGAGGAGGGAGGGTGGCTGACGTCAGGAAGGGGAGGGGAGGTGTTTGAGAATTTTTTTTTAAAAGTTTTTTTTATATATAATTTAAATTATTATTTAATGAAATATGAGGCCCACTTAACGAAATCTTAACGGATTCTGTTAAGTGGTAGCAATATATATAGTTAGGGAATTTGTGTGGTAGTAATTTAAAATATTTTTTTAAACAAATAGTAAATGTGACACGGGGTGTTTTTGCTGGTAGTAAATGTCAATTTTTCCTTATCAAAACATTTAAAAAAAAAAAAAGTCGAATAAACGTGGTTAATATCATTTTATTTTGTTGTCAAAAAAAAAAAAAAAAATTGCCTGATCTTGACTTTTTAATTTGGTCAATTTTTGCAATGTTTTACTGCTTTCATACGAAGGACACTAATGCTCATTTATCTTGACTTTCACTATCCAACTCATCTTCTTAACCCACCTTAACTATTCTTGCTTGGTCAATTTGGCAGGTCGCACGAGATAAAAAACATCTACATTGACTCACAATTCTTATTACAGTAACAAAACACAAAATGGATATTTGACAGAGCTTTTATCAACTTTAGTCTAATCAAAGCTGTAGATATAAATATACAATAAACACCAAGTGACCAAACCAAATTGCCTGAAATATGTTTGACATTTTCAAAACTTAGACATAGAACAGAAACATATAAAAACATCCACCAAATGTGTATTGATGTCAAAAGATTGAATCACAACATCATTATTACTATACATCAGTAGTATATGAAAGAAGGGATATGGGCAATTTTAAGCCACTCTCCACTTTCACCCTCAACACCTGCTAACAGAAGGGGGCAACCAGCCATTTCTAAAGTTTTTAAATTCGAGAGATGGCGAATTGCTTCTGGAGAAGGCAGATTCTTCAATTTTGGCAACCCATAAAGATGCAGCTCTCTGAGAGATGTCAATTTCCCTAGCCAGTCGGGTATTGTTTCCAAGCATTCGGAGTGTCCGATTGTCAAGCATTGCATTGCCCTCAAATATTTGAGCTGATCAGGAAGAGCAGTTGTATCATCATTGTCATACAAGTGGAACCCCTCCAATGTTAAAACTTCGAGGGATTTGCAAACAGGACTATCTTCGCTCAATTGTGCAAGCAGTACGAATTCATCAGTGTGTAGTTCCCTTATACAAGGAAGACTTCCCAACCCTACTAGTTGGTTGCTTTTTAAGGTTAAAGAATGAAGCTGTGTTAAAGAAGATAAATCTCCAAGATTTTCGACTTGATAACAATCAACTACTACTATCTGTTCAAGCGAATTGCAACATTGGAACCCTCTGTTTGGTAATATAATAGTCAGCTTCTTGCAGTATTCCACTTGTAAGAAACGAAGAGATCTGAAACTCTCTAATGTCAGAATTCCTTCGGCTGCACATCTATAAATCTTCAAGGAGACGAGGTTGGAAAGTGAGGAACTTCTTTCTTCAATCAGCCATCTTGGAAATCTAGTACCATCATGATTCCAAATCTGAAGCATTTTTAAGTTCGCATTAGGTTGCAGAGCTTCAAGGATCTCATTCGCGTGGGGGTTATCCTTAACTGCTGGCCATTTACTAAAACCCCATCTCAGAACTAAATTATCAAGGTATGACTTGTTGTCTAGAACCCGGTCACGAGCTTCTTCTTCACTGTCTAAAAAACATAGATTGTGAATTTCCAATGTACCTCTGAGATTTGTCAATGAACCAAGGTCACTTAATTTCCCGCCCCAATTCATTTCTAAATTGATAGCAGGCAAGGTTCGTAAAGCAGTCAAAAGACCCAACCCCATAGGTATACCAATGGTATCATCGTGAAGGATGTGGCGTAAATTTACCAAATTACCTATTTGTTTTGGAAATTGAGTCGTGCATGGATCTTTCACAATGTATAAGTTGTTTATACAAAGTGTTTGCAAGTGGTAAAGTTTGGTGATGTGTTCAGCAAGGTTGGACTGAACGACACCCAAACCATTGTCGACAGCAATTTCAAAGTACCTCAAATGTATCAAGCTACCCAACGGCTCCCAATCTAAATCCTCACTCCAATTCCATCCTATATTTAACACCCTTAAGTCCCTACATTTTAACCAAAAATGTAGGCTAGGATGTTCAAACTCCTTGAAAAGCAAACATGTTCGCAACTTTGTATAGGACGTGAGAGTGAGCTCTCTGCTTTTAGATTGCCTGGGAACTAATAAGTGCCGTAGAACCTCATTTGATCTTTCATATCCATCTGAGCACAAGCACTCCCCAGTTGAAACAACTCGAGCAAGACACCATACTAGATCATGCATCTTAAAAGTCTTCACTTTGCCACACTCATCCAATTCTGCTTCTTGGAAAAGAGAACTATTCAACAGATGCTGGACATATTCTTCCCCTTTGTCCTCCATTACTTCATAAGGTTGCAAGTAGCCCTGAGCCATCCACATGTAGATCAACTTATTCTTGTCAATGACCTCATCTTCTCCGAATATGGCACAATAAGCAAAGCATTTTTTAAAAGTCATGCTTGGCAAGAAGTCGTAACTTAACCTCAAGGAAGGCAAAATATCATTCCTATCCACTTTCGTCCATGTATGACTTTGCTCAATCTCCTTCCATCTATTCAGACTTTGGTCCCTTAGCAAGTCCCCTAGTGCTCTTATGGCTAGAGGAACGCCTCCACAATTCTTCATCATTCTTCTTGCAATAACTTCTTTCTCGCTATCGACTAGACTATCTTCACTTATTCTTGCCAAAAATAGCGACCAGCTGTCAGCTATACTCAATCCCTGCAACATATAGATAGAAGGCCTTTTCATGGTATGTTTACCTTTACTATCATAACAATCTGTCACCATATTTCCAACTGCATCTTTGTTGCGCGAAGTCACTAATACAGTAGTACCATAGGATCCACCAATTTCCTCTAGAGTGGATTTCAAGGATTCCCAATGAATTGTATCCCATACATCATCCAATATGAGTAAGTACCTTTTATCCTTCAACTTTTCATGGAGCTCTGATATAAGTGCTTGTCTATCTCTCATGGATGAATGTTTTCTGCAAAGCATCTCCACCATTCTGTTTAAAACGTCTAAAAGATCATAAGTACGAGAGATGACAAGCCAAATAATTTCAGAGTTGAAGAATTCCAACACCTCTTGTTCCTTGGAAATGCGTTTACACAATGTCGTCTTTCCCAAACCTATCCATAAAATTAACATGTAAGGTATAATACATCTCACCTCTTGTATAAATAAGAACATGAGTAATGGTCAAGTAACCAATATATGAAAAACAAAAAAGGAAAAAAAAATGCAGGGGAAAGAAGTGCATTTGATAATTTGTATCCAATAAATCATCACAGAAAATAATGCATCACATCTTGTACGAATATGAATATTTTTTTTTTTTGAAAGATTGTACGAATATGAATGAATATAAGTGAGTTATCATTATAAACGAAAAAAAGTTTGCAAGGGGAAATAATCCATAAATTTTGTAATTGAAGTAATCAGACAACTTTAAGGCTAGGTTTAATTCTAACAAGAATATACTGAATAATTAATTACTATTTTTACTGAAAAAGGTACCTATAAGGTCTAAGTTTGATCAAAACTAGACAATCAGATCAAGTGGAAAATAAAAGTTTAGATCTCATAAAATTAAAAATAAAAACTAAAAAATAAAAATCCAATCAGATTAGATATGCAGGAACAAAGTAAACAAAACAGGCCTATATTTGACTTTGTTATGAAAATATGTTTGCTTGGTTTATAAACATGTCACAATTATACTTCCCCAAACTTCATACTTTTAAATCTAACCATATTAAAAAGACTTCAATTCCTAACAGAGTAAATAAAACTAGAAAAGTACTCAAACTTAGAAAAAAGATGATATGCACCTGCCATTCCCACTATGCTTATGACAGTGAGATGGGATGAATTGGTGTTGTTAGGATCACATATTAACTTAACAAGGCGTGTTAAGTCCTCGTCCCTTCCTATGAGCAACTTATCATCCACATAGTGTCGCTGGTTACGAAGTTTGCTTGTTTCTTGATCTTCACTTGGATGACAATGTCTACTACTGTACACATCTCTTGAAGCAACATCGATAGGTCTAATACCAAGCTTATTAGCATCATCATATATGTTGTTAATCAAGGTTGTTAAGTCACTCGCTTTGTGACCCATACGTAAGCGTGAAAAGCGCTTAGAGACACCAAGTCTAAACTTGTCCCTCTTTCGAGTACAGATAATTTTAGTCTGTAGAGCTTCATATGACAATTGGTCAAGCAAGTCGTCTGCATCGTAAGCAGCATCCTCTATATTTTTTAGCCAATCGACTAGCAATGGATTATTGATCGACTGGCAAGAAGCACCATGTAATAATGCAATTAATCGAGTGAGCTGCCCTTGAACCACCTGTAACTCTTTCTTGAAACCGCGAGCTAGTTTGATTTCCGCATTGATGCGTGACAACAACATTCCAATTATTCCATGAGCTTCATTTGCTAATAATCCTCCTACTGCATTCTGTACTATGGAATCCATGTTGTTTTAATTTGTTTTTGGATGATGTTCTTCTTTGATTACAAATTGAAACAAGGTGTACTGTGAAGATTTTTATATATTGATTTACAAAACAGGGAAAAGTCGAGTGTGTAATACAGTACGGAGTATTGTTATGGAAATAACGTGGAATTGAGTGGGAAAGCACATAGAATTGCAAGCACAATAGTATTAAAACGACCACAAGTTAAAGACAAATAAGCACAATAGTAGGGAAGTCAATAATTAACGATGAATGATGGCCTGGCGTCCCTTTATCTTCATGGTAAACGTTAAATATTTATGTAGTGTGAAATGAATACGGTCATCTCAGCTCTTTAGTTATTGAAAAAGCCACACATACATTCATTATTATAAGGCAGCAATTTATTGGTAGTTAATATGGGCCCCAAACTCCAATAATTTTGAATTTTCATTTAAATTTGAATGAAATTTTTTATTTAATCTATTGTTTGAAATTCAAATATTTTGTCATTTCCAAAACTAGATTATCCTATGCACGCGATGCGAGCGAAAGAGTAAGCTCTTGCATAGAAGTTGTATTAGCGCGTAATTACACTTTTGGTTTGGGTAGTAGATCTGTTAGTTTTAATATGTACTATTTGGTTTATGTGTCTATATAGTGGTTTTGTAGAAATATAAAAAAGCCACCAAAATCTTAAATGATAATTATTTTTTAAAACCCTCACAAGTTTGACAATGTTATTTCAAAATTATTATTAAATAATATTTAATTGATTTGCATCCCTTCATATCTTAAGCTAGTTTAGAACTCTTAATTGATTTGTATGATTCAATAATACTTAACGTATTTTTCTTCAAACGAATTTTTTGTGAGCTTGGTCATACGGAGTTCTAATATGTGAAATGTTCGTTGTAAACTTAATAATGTAAGTTCAACGTTCTACGACCATCTAATATCTATATCTAATACTAAAACAATAACCACTTAGTTATAATTTTTCCTCTTAAATTCTCTCCATATTTAATACATTTTTTTTCTATCATCGATTTCCTTCGATTTTAGGATTTTAAAGTTATTTTTACCTCTTGATAACATATGCTCAAATATCATTATTTAATATGAATGTCATTTAAATTCCACGTTGTTTATGTGCGTGCCATCAAATAATGTACAATTAAAAAGCTAATAAACCTTAACAATATTTAAAATAATTAAAAGACAACAAAAGTGTAAATAAGAAGAGCAACCACGAAAGAGTAAAAATAAATCATCTCGTGGTAATAAACAAAGTCTTCGTACATGCAATTTTTTTTCCTTTTTAAATAACAATAATAACATATGAAGTACAAAACATTATAATTATTTTATTTAAAAAAAAAAAGGAATTACTGTAGGCGTCGTTCGAAGTGCGCCTACGTTAAAAGCATGTGGTGAATATGCTTGGCAATCATAGGAAGTGGGAATTGACATTACGATTAGGGACAAAGCAAAGTAGGGAGCCGCCAACAAGTTTTTAAGGAACTTGTAAACCGTTCACGGATCATAAAAAGGCAACCACGATAAGGGACAATGATAGGCAACAACGATTGACCCGTGAAAGTTACACCCCATTCATAATCCATGAGATTACTAACTCCATATGGTTCGGAACTACGAAAGGAGGATCGGGGATGATGGTACGAAGTGAGTCATGGAGTCTCACTCGCCCGTATTGGCCTCTACTCGATTCTTATAGTGAAAAGTGATTCCTGCGATCTCAAAGGCATACAAACAAAGATTCAATTTGCTCCAACCTATTATTAAACTAAATTGGTTTAACATTAATGCAACACATAATTATATAATATTGTGATCACTTGATTTAATAAAAAGATTAAAAAGGAACCTAAACCGGTTGTCCAAATTATATTATTAGGCGTGATTTTCAATTACATATTCCCTTTAAACATGCAATATGGAGATCATAAAAATAATAGAATAAACATTAATATTGGAAGCAATTTAACAATAATTCCAACAATACAAAAATCGTTAGAAAAATAAAAGGAACATAATTCTTACTTTGATTCTGTTTGCTTGCAACTACAAAATAATAAACGAGTTAGTAACTTCAAGAAAATAATAATAAAACAATAATTAAATTAAATTAAATTAAGTAGAGTTGATTTGGGGCCAAACGCTCAAACAGTTCTACCTTTCACGCCTTGGCTTAAGGACAGAACCACGAGTAAAGTATGGACTCCTTGGAGTACTTGAAGAGGAATTTTGAAATAAGAAGGGTAGGCTAGTGTTTAGGCTAAAGCATAGAAGAGAGAAAAATAGTGAATTAATTGATGTCCCGTACATCAAAAATTAAGGGGTATTTATAGAGAATATGTGCTGAGGGAGCACACGGAACCCTAAAATGATAAAAACCCTAAAAAAGTATCTCGCGACACGGCAAACTGTACCGTGACACGGGAAGTCCCACTATCAGACAAAAAACATTCCCGTTACACGGTGCAGTTTTAGTGTGACGCGGGAAATTTTTAGTAAACGGGTAAGAAAATGCGTTAAGGGTTTACGCGGAAAAGACACGGAAATTCCCATGTCACAGCAGATTTCCCATGTCACGGGAAATCCCACCGTCAGACGGGAATGATTCCCGTGACACGGTGGGTACCTTCCGTGGCGCGGGAATTCCAAGCCCGCTTTTCCGTCTAAATACATTTTTAACCCTAATTTCGTTCAGCATTTTAAGTGTCGATTGATAATTTCGGGCCTTTTTCTGATTTATTATTATTTGGGCTAAAATAAGAAAATAATTAAATAAAATAAAAAAAGGTTTGGGCCAAAAATAAATAATAAAAAAAGGATTGGGCTAAAATTAAAACTATGCTTTTACCAAACATCAAGACTAATCCATGGACTGTACAAAAATACTAATTTAATCAAATACGATTTTTTAAGCACTCTCGGGATTAAATATTGAACCCGACCAATAGTGGCGGTGAAAGGTTGTTCATCATCGGCTTTGGTTTTGGGGAGACATTTTTAGGTGTCTACAATTACAAGTTTTTGTTAAAAAAAAAAACTTTGTATTAATTGATGGTATGTTTAATGGAAAAAAAAAACCCACTTAAATATATTAATGAGAGTAAACATATTAATGAGGGTGAAAAAGTAAATATACATTTTTGTACACAATTTTGTGCATATTTTTGAGGGTATAGTTGGTAGCACACTATTGCTAAGAGTTATTTTCTACTTTTTATAAGGTAGGGACTAGTAATTTAGTATATTTTTATTTTTATTTAAAAAAAATTGTTCATATTGAACATCATTCTAGAAAAATAGCTAAAGGGCAACCATTGAAGATGGAAAAAAAACTTGAAGATGCTTCATTATTGTTATAGTTACTTGAAAATACATTCTCTAGTCAAATTAATCGATGTAATTAGACAAGTCAATCGAATTTAATTGGAGAAATTAAACCACTTGCGATTATTAAGAATTTCAAGTTTTAATAAACAATGGTGTAATTATTTGCAACAATGTACCTCGTAGTGTATTACTCCCTCCATCCGTTAATACAATGCCTCTTTCTCTTTATTATGTCAGGGATAAATGCTCAAAAGAGACATTGTATTAAGGGGCGGAGGGAATATTGTTTCATGGGGTTGATAAATATGGTAAATTATGAAGAACAGAACCAAAGTTCAGAGATTCAGAGCAGCCATGGTTTTTTGCATGGTTGTTCATTGGGTATCGTGTGTCCAATCTTTTAGACTACTACTTTACTAGTACGAAGTGCTACCTTTAATTTGCTTGCTTTCTAATCTATCTTGTTCTATTTTCTTCTTGGCAACTACCTTCCTTATGTACGTGTACGTAGTTTTGTTTGAAGAATTTTATGTATGTGGCCGTATCCGTATGTGTCCTGTCACTCCTGTGCATAATCAAATAAAGGTTATTGCTAAGATCAAATTTATGCTCATGACTAGATAAAATCACGCAGTTTAATGGCCTAGGCATCTGCCATTAATTATTATGCTAATGTTTAGTATATCTTATTTGTTTAGTATATCTCATTTGTTATGTAAGTTTAGAGATTCAGAGCAGCCAAAAAAAAGAAAGAAAAAGAAAAAGAAATAGGTAAGAGAAAGAGAACGAAATTGTGGAAACTAGTGTAATTATTATAATTATTTGCAATTATAATGATCTATTTTTCCTCCATTAATCGTCTCCAATTAAGGAAATGAGTCTATTTGCTTAATATATGATACCCTTTTTCCATTGAACTACTAAAATGAGTCTTCTTGTTCTTCCACTCGATTTCAAATGATTTTTGGATTTTTGTGTTGAAATTACAATGATTGTTAAAGGCACAAAATTAACCTATTCATAAATAAATAAATATGCCATTTGAAGGCCGACAACAATACTGATTGAATATGGTTTCAGGTCATGGATGTTGGAAATAAAGAAAAGGAAATTCAACGGGTCAGACCAGGCGCGAGAAGAGTCGTAAAATTCTAGAGTTCCCCCACCCGATAGGGCGAGCTCCGCCCGATCGAGCACCCGACTTGGTGCCCGATCGGGCGCGAGAAAGACGTTTGGAAAAAGGGATTATGTCCACCCGATCGGCGAGCTCCGCCCAATCGGGCGCGTGTTTGTCCGTTGGACTCCTTGGATTCCTCATCTTGTTTAATTTCTTGTAACCCTCCATTTAAGAGGTTTACTATGGTGGTTTAATCACCATAATATTTCTGATTTCATTTCCTTGTTCATAGAAGATTCCTCCATGATCTTTCATCTTCTTCAATCATTCATTTCTATAAATTGGAGGATGTTTTCTGATTTTGAGATACACAAGAAATACATATCAAACACAAGCTTGCTTTAACACATACTCTATATTAAGCATAAGTTACTTGGCTCCAACCTTCCACCCAAAAGTGCCTTTGTGTGAAAATGGTGTGTTAACCTTAGGGAACGTGCCAGCGAATACAATTTTGCACTCCGGTTGCGCCGGAATTTTGTTTTCAAATCAGTGATTTGCATCAGGACACACCGTACTCTTTCATTGTCATAAGATCATCTTTTCAATCTTCTTATTTTAATTTCTATATAGCCTTGAAAATACTTCTTATATTACAACAATTTGAAAACGAAATTATATATTTTCATTGGCTACAAATTAGGTATTGATCGAAAGATTAAATGTGCAAAGAAAAATAATTTTTGAAGGAAAATTCTGTTCACGTTTTTCTAGGAGCAATCTTGGAAATGGTCCCAGATCGAAGGTCAATCGTTCTCTGTTTGGGCCGAAATTTTGGGACCTTGTTCGGAACATATGAAGCTTCATTTTCAATGGTTGGATTATTCATAGCTGCTCACGTTTGAGAGTTATGGCTTAGAAGTTGAGAAATTTGGGCGTATTACGGAGAATGCTCATCTTTGACACTTGAATTAATTCAAGGGAAGTCCTCTCTAAACTAATTTTAATTTTTAGTATGCTTAGCATGTGATTTTAATTCTAATAATCACCTTGGAAAATACATGAGTTGTGACTTTTGGCATTATAATATTAGATGATTATTTTGTCCATAATGTTGTATATGTTACATGATTATTACTTTAGAGGCTAATGTATAATCCATGTTATATATGTGTGATATTACATGGTATGATTGATTATTTCTTTGTCTTTGTTCTAAGATGGTGGTTTGGACTTAGTACTTAGAAATATGTTAATTGGTTTTATTTACCAATTTATTGGTTCTTTGAACATATATGTTGTTTTGTTCATTAAGAAAGTAAATGTTAGGTTATTGCTTTAGATTAAATTTCGTTTAGCAATATGTTGTGTTCCCAATGTTTACATGCCTTTTTTAATAATTATTTCATGGTTGTTTAAGACTTGTTAAATTGTAAGTTTTATAAGTTTTATCATAAATTTTGTGATTATGTGGAGTGTGATACAATGTCAAAGTCTATTACTTTAATTTGGTACATATGTGTTGATATACATATATATGTTTCTGTTGCTTGTGTAGACTTTGTTCATGCTCATGATAAATGTAGGGAATATTTTAAGCATTACCCCAAACTTGAACCCTACTGTGATCATACACTTAAGCATGATGGCATCCAAAGGGAAGGAAGCTAGAGCAAAAGAGTCGCCAACAAGTTTTAGGAACTTGTATACCGTTCACAGAGTGAAGATTACACCCCTTAATGATCCAAGAGATTGTCAACTCCAATAGGTCTGGAACCAAGACTGGAAGTTCGGGGATGAAGGTACAAATCCAATCTAAAAGAGAAAGAACTCGCCCTAATAATAGGCCTCTACTTTATTCTTCTCGTATTCATGTGCGCTTTCTGACTAACATGCAATCATAGATTAACCCTGAACCTGTTTAATCTATGTTGGTTGAATATTAATGCACAAATAAATCTATTATTGGCGATCACTTGAATTATGATCATATTAACCCTAAACAAGATTATTAATTATCTTATTAAGCGTGATTACAAGTACAAATTCCCTTTATACATGCATAAAAGGTGTGATCAAGCAATAATAATAATAATATCAAGCAACATAATAATAATCGTAATCATCATAACAATAATAATCATAATCATCATAACAATAATAATCATAATTAAAATAATCATGTTCATGTTAAAAATAAACCATAGTAATAGCAAATTCCTAGGCATGATACTAACAAGATTAATAACAAACCCTAGCATGTCACTAAACAATAAAAATTAAAGCTTGAGCCCTAACATGGTACTAACATGCTATTAAGAAAGACAATAGGAAGCATCATATAAATCATAATTGATATAAGGAACTTATTCTTTACCCTAAATATCATATTAAGGAAACCATCCTATCATGATACTAGGAATCAAAATAATAACCTAAACATGGTGTCTATAACATAATATCAACTAAACAATTAAAGTACTTACTTGGATGCCTCGTATCTTTTTCTAATAACAAAATACACACGTTAGTAACTTCAAGTAAAAATAATAAATCAAAACAATTAGATTAAATTATTGAAATAGAGATTTGGGACCAAACCCTCAGAAATATCAAACCTTTCACGTCTAGGGCGAAGGCAACTTTGAACTTGGCTAGGTGTGTCTAGTGCTAATGTATGAGGAATGGTGTTTGTAAAAGGCTAAGATAGAAAGAGGGAGAGAGAGAATAAGCTATAGCTTATAGAGAGAGAAGCATTAGAGAATTCTGGTTATTTTTTATGATTGAAAACAAAAGTCTAAGAACGCTATTTATAATAAAATAGTTCGCAATTGATAAAATGAATCAGAGTTCTAAAAGGAATAAAACACGCCTCAGTCGCCAACAACAGGATCTGTCGCCAGGCGACAACCTGTCGTTTGGCGATACAGAAGATTTTCTAAACACGGAATCTACTTTTGATAAAATCAAGTCGTTAAAGTCCGTACGAAGGGTAAAATTGTAATTTCATTGAAAACACTTATTTTATTCCAAATAAAACTCATAAAACATAATTATCAATCCTAATCCCATTAGGAATCAAAAGAACTTTCTAGAAATTTCTAGAATACTATAATCAATCCTAATTGCATTAGGAATGATAATTCATAATAGCCCCTCCTCTAGATCATTGGGCCGCATATGTAAACCAAACCGGGCCCAGTTTAGTATTTTGGTCATAACTTCCTCATTATTCATCAGAATTGGGCTTATAATATATCGTTGGAAAGCCCTTTTCGAGCCCAATCCAACTACACCATTGTTGGACCTTTTTTATTAACCAAACTAAACTGGATTGGCTAATTTCATAAAATAGAGTAGGTTTTCAAAAAACAGAAAGAGAGATTTTTAATAAAAAAAACTAACCACAACATTAGACTTTCCACACTTTCACTTCATCCGATTATGATTCGATGCGAAAGGTATTCATCACCGGGTTTGGTTTTGGGGAGACACAAATGGGTGTTTACAGAAGACCCCACTTTGACTGAGTTTGGAGAAACGCGAGTTTCGAAGACAAAAGTCAAAGTATCGATAGGGACAGAGAATGATTCAGAATGTTCTGCGATCCTAAATCATTCTTGTAACGTCGATACCTGCAAACTAGCGTTAGTTAAAACAGATAAGAGAGTTAAGAAATGCGTATCTTACACCGTCGAGCACATGTCTCTGTTGGTAATCGATTTGTTGTACTCGCTGTTGTGATAGCCTTCCACAAGCTAGGGAATGCTATCTTGCTGCTTTGAAGATCTTCCTCAAGCTAGAGGATACCGCCTGAAGACTGCTACGCTTGTAACTGCCTCCATTCTCCGCTATGATAGTCTTCTGCAAGCCAGAGAATCCTATAGAAGATTGCTTCGCTTGAAATGATCTCCTACCAACTTGTGACCATCTTTCTCAAGCTAGGGAACATGATCGAAGGTAACTTCTCTTGAAATCACCTCCAGTTGTTTGTGACAACCCTCCACAAGCTAGGGAACACCGTCGATCAATGCTGCTACATCTCAAGCCTTTTCCTTTAATCATAATGACAACCTTCCCAATCATAGCAAAAGTCGTCGAAGACCGCCTCATCACAAACCGCTCTTCTCAAATCTTGGTGACAACTTCCACAATCATAGCGAATGTCGTCGAAGACCACCCATCTCGTGCTATCTTCTCAAATCTTGGTGACAACCTCCACAATCTTAGAAAATGCTGTCGAAGACCGGCCATCTCTTACTATCTTCTCAAATCTTGGTGACAACCTCCACAATCTTAGCGAATGCTGTCGAAGACCGCCCATCTCATGCTATCTTCTCAAATCTTGGTGACAACCTCCATAATCTTTGCAAATGCTGTCGAAGATCGCCCATCTTGTGCTATCTTCTCAAAAAAAAAATTTGCTGTAAATTCCGCGGTGCCAATACGTCGGCGTTTTCTGTTTGTGAACCATTACGTCGATGCTTTTTACTACTTGTGAACCATTATATCGGTGTTTTAACTGCATGTGAACCATTATGTTGCTGCCTTTGCTATGAGCCAATGTTTAGGCGCTTTAAGCTAAGTGAGACGATCTTTTATCAGGTCGAGCACTTTATGTGATTGTAATCAAGCCAATTACTAAATCATGTCAAATTGCTTAGAGGGCCTAATTGGTTTACCAAGGAACCCAGAAATTTCTGCACTAGGTCTGCATAATCTAATATGGAGGCCACACATTATGTCGCCGGACCAGCGCCTGCTAGGAAAATGTGTCGCCACACTTTGCTTCAGTCGCCAGGCAACAGCCTTGTTGTCTGGCGCTGGAGTCGGGTCTTCCCTATTTTTCCCTTGTTGCTGCTGTTCGTTGCTCGGTTTCGCTCCGAACTTTGAACTTGGTCGTTTCCTTTCAACCAAATCCGCTCAAATCTTTTGTAAATTAAAGCTCTTCATCTCTAATTTACTAATCTATGTAACTCCTCTCATCTTGGAAGAATCTCATGTGTCATATTCGTGGTTTTTCAAAAATATCCGGGTTGACCTGCATTTATATTTTTTACTATAGAACTTTGCTCATCTCTTTAATTATCTTAGGGTTGACCTAAGGCTTAGTGTTGCTTGACTCATTGACTTGACATGACTTAAGGTATAAACTTGACTTAATGATGACTCACTTTGTGTGACTCATGTGTGCATAGTGTTGACTCATAAAGCTCGATATGTACATGAGTCGAAATGCAGAAAAACAAAAAATTTCGTCAGTTTTGTGGAGGGTACCGAATTTCTCTTGAAAAAGAAAGACGCGAAAAAAGAAAGAACCGAAGTTTTTGAATGCATGTTGAATGGGCTGAGTCAAATGTTGTTTTATACTATTTCTCAAGGTGCAAGGATTAATTCATCCTAAGCTATCTCAATTGTTGCCTCTATGATGAAAGTTTTTGGGTAACTTAGGCACGGAGGCTAAGCACTTCGTACTTTGTGATGCAATGATGAGTGATGAGTGATTTTGTTATGATGAACTATGTTTCAATGTTGTGTTAAGATTCCATGACAAAGGGTTCCTAAGGAAAGGACTATTTGGTCATGTATCTATGCAGTGTGTGATAGTGACACTAAAGCTAGGCCGCAAGGGCTAAGTGTGTGGAAAAATATATTGAAAAGAGTCAAATGATAGTGACTCTTAGGCTGGGTAAGCTAATGATGTAGGAATCAAGCCCCCAAGTCTAGCTCTAAATGAATAGGGATGAGCATTGGAGATCCTTTGATATGATAAATTATGCATTTTTTTATTACGGTCACACCTCGATGAGAGGTTTCCTACGTATCCGTTAGGAATCCAGCCGAAAGTAACTCTAGCCAAACCTTGCACAAGTGTGTATACACCTCAAAAAGGTCTTTTTAAGGGTTGTAACATGGTTAGGCTAAAGATTTGAAGAAAAAGGGGATAAAGGGTTAAGACCCTTGATAAGCCCCCCAAGGTATGTAACCTTGCTTTTGAATCTTTATATTTTTATGCTTAAGGCTTTCTACTCTTTTTTGTAGCTCTCTCTTTTGCTTCGGCATTTATTTTATTTTTATAAGTGTTGGCAGTCCCGATCATGCGGTCTATGACTCACTTGGCATTCATGTTTCTAAGGCACAATACCGAGCACTCGATAAGAGATGCAATCTGAGACGTGTTCTTATCAAAGACATTGGAACACGTACTTGCCCTTTTGTACACTTTTAATTATTTCTATTTTGCTATTTTAATTTTTTAAAAACTCAAGCTTTTGAAATTGCATAAGTTACACATCATTCCATCCCAAGGTTAAGTAGAGGTGGCTTGAAGAAAGAAAGGTCTATCGTTAGACGAGGCTCAAAGTGGTTTATCAAAAAAGGATTGCATATTTGAAAGGGTGAATATGATATGATAGGCTACAATGGGTGCCTCAAATCATTGATATAACTTGTACTCAGTTCGCCGATTTTTTTTTAATGCGATGCAATGATAAAATACTCATTTTATTAAAGGAAAAGAAAGAATGATCCTACAAAAAAAATATAAGGGGAATAAAAAGGTGGCTATTCTAGACTTATTGGGGGAATGATAAATAAAAAAAATAGAAAAAAAAGACGTCACGAAATCTTGTCGTTGAAGCTCGCCTCTTGTCTTGTGCTCATCACCCGGTCTTCTTGCTAGCTGGAGGTATGGGAAGCTTGTTATTATCGATCAAATGTTAGATAACCTCTTTTAGCTTCCAACAACTCTCAGTGATATGTCCCCTACCTTGATGGTAATTGCAATGTGCATTTGGGTTCCAACTAGGAAATCTCCTCTCAGGTGCGGGATCTTGAATAGGTCCAATGGAAGTAATGAGTCCCTTGGCATGGAGTCGGTCAAAAGCAGTATCATAGCTCATCCCAATGGGGGTGAAGTCTTTCGTTAGTTGTTTCTTAGATCCTTGGTTTTCCGTGGCTAAGACTTCACTGAGATCAAAGGTACTAATATTGTTACTAGAGTGGGCGTTTTCAGAAGAAGAATGATTGTCGTTCTTCTTTCCTTTCTAGCCACTGCGGTTACTATTGTTAGTAACTTTTTGCTTTGCGAGGTCATCTTCGATCTCGATGCCTATGTTATAGACGGCCTTGAAAGTAATAAAGTTGTGTTGATATTTTAAGTGCTTTGAATACTTTTCTTGTAAATTTTTTATAAACATCCTTACAGATTCTTTTTTGGAGGGCATCTTAATTATCTTAGCGGAAGTTTCCCTCCACTTATTAAAGAAAAAAGTAAAGTCTTCATTCTCTTTTGGTCTTATCATCTCAAGTTGTCTATAGTCGGTTTTGACTTGAATATTACATTTATATCTATCAACGAAAGCGTTTACAATAGCATCCCAAGTTCTCTTTATCAAGAGAAATGAACCATCGTTGACAAACAATTTCAAGAGATAAAGAAAACAAGGAATGAAAGACTTTCCTATCGATCCCCTTAATGTTCATTATGGTTTCAAAAGCTCTTAAGTGGAAATAAGGATTATCAGTTGCCTTGAATTTAGGGATGTCAGTGGCATTGAACTTCTGCGGAAGAAGCTCCTTGTCCACTGAGACCCCTTGTGAGCTAATGCCCTGAAATCTATAGTCATTGGATATTTTGCTCAAGCTTTAATTTCTTGCATGAGCTCCATTTGTTGTTGTTTCAAAGGGTCATTGATTTGGAGGGTTAAAGCCTTCAACACCTCAATCACGTCTGCCATTTGCTTCTTAAGCTCATTGATCTTGACTTTCCATTATCTTCTTAGCTTTTCTTTTTCGACCGACTGGTTTATCAAAAAGTTGAACTTGAATGAAGGTGTTGTCCTTGATAATTCGCCCTTCTCTCCTTGACCAAGTACTGTGGAAAGGGAAATTAGGGATAAGTTTTTTATTATTTATTTTGACTCAAGCTCTATTCAACATGGAAAAGAATGTGGAAGAGAATGGGAATATATTGGACCCCCCACTCGAATGATAGAAAACAACTCATACATGAACCTAAAACATGATCATGGTGACATATACAAAGTGTGTGCTAAGGCTAGTGAGTGTAGGTGAAATGTTAAGACCCGTGTCATGACCATGTGGATAGACTATGTGACTAGACTCAAGCAAAGACTAAGTTAAGATTTCATGTATATGCATTAAACTGGACAGGTTGTGGTATTTTAATCATAACTTTTGATCTGTGACTCTGATTAGGACGAAACCAACTCCAAATTAAGGATACAACTGGTATTACAACTTGTATTTCTTCCTAGAACTCCGGATATGACCAAAACAAGTTGACGCTTGTGCAGTATACGGGAATAAAAATCCGGGTTGACTTAAAGGAACTATGACTCGATTTAAGGTATATTTTTTTTAGCTCAAATTAATTAATAAATTAATTAAGCAAAGCCCTTTAGTCATTGGTTAGTTTATTAAGACTTATTTACAAACACAAGTCAAACCAAACGATTAGTTTAGTCACATAATAAGTATGCACAAGTAGTCAAGTAGTCACAACATGATGCAATGAAATTGCAACCTAACCATGGCTCTAGTTTTCTAAAGTGTATGGATATGGGTTAGTCAAAGAGGGTCCATGGTTATGAGTCTGGATGCACCGCACGGAAGACTTACCTTTGGAAGGGTTGGCGCGTGTGGATGGGACCCCGTGAGTTAAACTGGCTTCCATGGATTGGTGAATTCAACATTCTCGGATGTACCCTTTGTTGCTCAGAGCGTTTAATCAGGTAGATGGAGCATGAATTCACAGAGGGTTATGTCCATATGTAGAACACATATGGGTTTTAGAAAAGTGAGAAAAACTCAATCAGGAAATAGAATCAAACCAATAGTGCTAGAACTAGTCAAAACAAGAAGGCGGATTTCTGGCTCGGTATTGGAAGAACACGGAGTCAGACAACACAGTCAGTCGCCAGGATATAGCCTTGTCGCCAGGCGACAGAGCCATATCATTGGCGACAGGCTTTGTTTTCTAGAAGCTAGTTCCTACATGCCTCAGCAGTTGTCTGTGTTCTTTGAATTTTGCAGTTTTCGCAGTATTATTTCGATTCTAGTTGTGAAAGATATTTCTCAAATTTCCCACGTGTAAAAATCCTATGTTTTTTACTCATTACAGATGGTCTTTCCAATGAGAACCTTTTTTATGCATATGACAATAATGTTAATCAAAATTATGCACATGAAATACTTAGAACTTTTCGAGTCTCATCCACTCATTCTAAATAATTGCCAAAATAAATTTTAGGAATTAAAATAGAAATCCTCCCCAGCCAATTCGCCAAAAACTGTAGGGAATATTTCAAGCATTACCCCAAACTTGAACCCCACTGTGATCATACACTTACGCATGGTGGCGTCCAAAGGGAAGGAAGCTAGAGCAAAAGAGTCGCCAACAAGTTTTAGGAACTTGTAAATCGTTCACAGGGTGAAGATTACACCCCTTAACGATCCAAGAGATCGTCAACTCCAATAGGTCTGGAACCAAGACTGTAAGTTTGGGGATGAAGGTACAAATCCAATCTAAAAGAGAAAGAACTCGCCCTAATAATAGGCCTATACTTTATTCGTCTTGTATTCATGTGCGCTTTCTGACTAACATGCAATCAATAGATTAACCCTAAACCTGTTTAATCTATGTTGGTTGAATATTAATGCACAAATAAATTTATTATTAGCGATCACTTGAATTATAATCATATTAACCCTAAAAAAGATTATTAATTATCTTATTAAGCGTGATTACAAGTACAAATACCCTTTAAACATGCATAAAAGGTGTGATCAAGCAATAAAAATAATAATATCAAGCAACATCATAATAATCATAATCATCATAACAACAATAATCATAATTGAAATAATCATGTTCATGTTGAAAACAAAGCATAATAATAGCAAGATCCTAGGCATGATACTAACAAGATCAATAACAAACCCTAGCATGTCACTAAATAATGAAATTCAAAGCTTTAGCCCTAACATGATACTAACATGCTATTGATATAAGGAACTTATTCTTTACCCTAAACATCATACTAAGGAAAGCATCCTATCATGATAATAGGAATCAAAATAATAACCTAAACATGATGTCTATATTATAATATCAACTAAACAATTAAAATACTTACTTAGATGCCTTGTATCTTTTTCTAATAACAAAATACACACGTTCGTAACTTCAAGGAAAATAATAAATCAAAACAATTAAATTAAATAATTGAAATTGAGATTTGGGACCAAACCCTAAGAAATATCAAACCTTTCATGTCTAGGGCGAAGGCAACTTTGAATTTAGTGCTAATGTATGAGGAATGGTGTTTGTAAAAGGCTAGGCTAGAAAGAGGGAAAGAGAAAGAATAAGCTTTAGCTTAGAGAGAGAGAAGAATTAGAGATTCTGGTTATTTTTTATGATTGAAAACAGAGGTCTAAGAACGCTATTTATAATATAATAGTCTGGAATTGATAATACGAATCAGAGTTCGAAAAGGAATAAAACACGCCTCTATCGTCAGGCGACAGCCTGTCATTTGGCGATGTAGTTTGTTTTCCAAACGCGGAATCTACTTTGGATAAAATCAAGTCGTAAAAGTCCGTACGAAGGGTAAAATTGTAATTTCATTTAAAACACTTCTTTTATTCCAAATAAAACTCATAAAACATCATTATCAATCCTAATCCCATTAGAATTCAAAAGAACCTTCTAGAAGTTTCTATGAGATTATAATCAATCCTAATTGCAGTAGGAATGATAATTCATAATAGGCTCTCCTCTAGATCATTGGGTCGCATATGAAAACCAAACCGGGCTTAGTTTAGTATTTTGGTCATAACTTCCTCATTATTCATCAGAATTGGGCTTATAATATATCTTTGGAAAGATCTTTTCGAGCCCAATCCAACTACACCATTATTCGACCTTTTTTATGAACCAAACTAAACTGGATTGGCTATTTTCATAAAATAGAGTAGGTTTTCAAAAACAGAAAGAGAGATTTTTAATAAAAAAACCTAACCACAACATTAGACTTTCCACACTTTCACTTCATTCGATTATGATTCGACGCAAAAGGTATTCATCACCGGGTTTGGTTTTGAGGAGACACAAATGGGTTTTTACAATTACGCTCTTTTTGCATACTTCTTTTCAAAAACTTGTGTTAAATCTATCAATTTATTAAGTATGAGTAGTTTTTGAATGAGAATTATGTGATTATTTTGTGAAGCTAAGAGTCATATGTGTATCATTTCCATGGAGAACATCCTTAGTGGTTGTTGTATTTGTGACTCTTAGTGGTGTCATAGTTCTTGTTGGGAATGAATGACTACTTTTATTAATTTTTAATACTCTTGAAATACTTTTGGTGACTATTAATGATATTTCAGTATGTTTACTAAATTGTGTTAACTTTGCGATGAATTTTTGAAGTATGATAATGTTTGAATTATTATTCAATGGTTAGATTATTTTACTTCTTTAATTGTCCACCTTAAGAGAGAGTTTTCGAGAGTTATTAATTCATATTGCATGTTTTGTTCATTCTTATTCTTACTTGGTTCGATATTTATTATTGGCATTTGTTTAAAGTATCATTATCGATCTCTTTATGTGTGGAACGTGATTCTTAAGAATTTTATTTCTTTAGATGCTATGCCTAGTAAATCTCCACATAATGTCAATATGTTTCAAGCAAAGAACATGGATTCAAATGTGCTTCAAGAAACTCAAAATACTTATTGGATGCACAATCACTACAAGTGGTGTTCATTGGGTTGTTCGTCATTGATTGCTAAGGTAAATTATTAGAGGCACTATGGAGGTATGTTCAAACATTCCTTTTCTTCATTATCAACTATGTTTTGATTTTATACTTAACTTTGGCATGTGGGGGTTATGATTCTATGAGTTTATAGAATTTTATTGTAGGAATTTAGTTCTTATGAGCCCCATGTGAAATGTGTAGAGTTTTTCATGTCTAATTTCAATACTTAGTGAAAGACCTTTGTCGTCTAATGTGGGGGAAAGAGTAATATGATGAATTATTGTTGGACTCAAAGTCTTGGTTTGTGGAATATCTTAACTAGTTTCTGATTCTCCATGACTTTGTATGTGAATGTTGGTTTATCTCCATACACCACACTGTTGGATTATTGTATGTGATTGGTGGATTATTAGATTATCTCCATGTACCATAATATTTGGCAATCTCCATGCATCACTTTTGAATTATCTCCTTTACTATAATAATTCGTATTAGCAATTTTGTGCTTATGTCATGTTTATACATATAACGAATGATTGGCTATGCATATTGGAATTCTCATGTCTCTTGATTTCTATATTTTCTTCTATGTATTTATTTTGTTTATGGAGTGAACAAGCTGACTACATGAGGAATAAGAGGCATTAATATTAGACCTTTCTATTATTTAACGCAAAGCATGAAACTGACTACTATCTATGCTAAAGACTATTATTTGTTTTCCTTGATTTGTTGTTTTGATATCTCTATGTTTGAAGAGTGTTTCCTTAACTTAATGAATTGATGACGTGAGTGATTGTTTATTTTGGAAGAAACTATTGAGGATAAGTTAGATTATTTCTAACATGATTAGAGTTCTCCTATCTTTGTATGGAGTATGCTTTCTAAAATTTCTTCTAAAGTTTTTCAATGTCAATTCTCTAAGTGTTATTAGAAGTGTTCAAGGCTAAACTTATGAGTAAAGGTTACTTTGGTTTTCTTGTCTTATTGAAAAATGTAGGTCTTACTTAGATGACTTATTTATTATGGATCCTTGTCCTTGATGATAAGCCTCCTTCTAGTGGTTGAAGTTTGATAAGCCTTCTAAGTGGTGACCTATGTGAATTTATTGGAGAGTTCCATTTTGAAGATAAGAAATGTGAGTTGAAAGTTCAAGTGTGAGGTTGACTTAAGCTTATTACCTACAAAGTGGTACAAGAATTTGGTTAGTACCTTGTGAGGATCTAATATTCGTAATTAAGTTTGTTTCTCACTACTTGCTTCAAGGTAATATTTTTGTGGTATGTCTACAATATGAGTAATGTGGTGGTGTTCAGAATCACATGTGATTTGTAGTTAAGAACTTTTTTGAACTTCTTATCTTTCCAATTTTGTTGAGCAATTTTCACGATTTGGATTATGACAATATGTTTTATTACTTTGAGAATAATAATGATTATTATGAGTTGTTGGTTTTTCCAAAGTGTCATACATGTTTCGTGATTGGAAATATTTATGCGATGATATGATATTTGTTGTTCATGTTATCATTTGAGTGGAGTATGTTTTAGCATGAATTATGTGTATGTACTTTAAAGAGGTCTTGAGTGGAGTATGCTAATACATTTAGCAATTTGATAGTGACATGCATTGCATTTTATTTTAACATGGCATATATTTGTGAAATAGTTGAAGTGCAATATTTTACAAATTTAATAGTGAATGACTAACATTGTTTAAATTTACTTCATCTTTTACTAAGTATATTGTTAGGTACGAAGGGTATGAAATACACTAGCTTTCGGGAAAAGTTGTTCAGATTTTTCGGAAGGCAAGTGTTGGTAATTGATGGTTGATGAAGAAAGTTCACTAATGCGGCTATATATGTTATTTTCAAGGATTGGACTTGATTAAGTTTATAAAATTTCAAGTTTTGGGTTCATTGTCTTATTAATTAATTCATCTAATGGTGAAAGCTAAGTGATATATTTTCTAACCATTTGTGCAAATTAAGTTGATGTTGATAACATGCTAGTTTTCCTTATTGGAAAAGTATTCTAGCAAAATAATTTTGCATTATGGTAAGGAAATTTAGGACATGTAACAATCCTTGATAATCTTGTGGAAATGTCGAAGGGGATAGGCTTTAAGCCCATGTGGCCATTAAAAACATTACTTTCCTATCCCTATGGCATGTGTTGTAATGATTGATTGAGGTTGAACTCTTTTGAGTTCTTAATGGATATATAAACCATTTAGGTTGGTGCTATTTGAGACGCACTTGATTGATTCACCGTTTGAGATTGAGTCCTTTGACTGTTAATGAATCCAATTGTTTGAGTGGGAGCACTAAAACTTTGGAATCACCGTTGTTTATGCTTGTTGTGAGGTTGAGCATTAGCTCCTAATGAATCCATGGTCTTTGTGGGGGTAAATGGCTACAATGTAGCATTTGTTAAAGTTCTTAGGAACATTTTTTAACCCCATTGACTAAGTGCTTTTGAGAAGTGCTTATGATTCACCTATGTGGCTGTGAAGACTAGCCATCTTCTATGGAAAACTTGGGCGGATTTCCTAGAGCTTCCACTAGACCTAAGGTGAATATGCTTGGCTATAAAAGAGCATATCTCTTCGCAGAGTTCAAGTAAATTTTTGGAGTGATGTATGTGTTGTGGGGGTCTTGCACTAAATCTTGAAGTTTCAAGGTTCGTCCACTCCATGATCAAGAGTCTTAAGGGGATTCAAGGTTTGTCAACCCTTAGACTTTTAGTCTATTGCCTCATTTCACTAAGCACTAGATTTCAAATTAATTATGTAATATCTAAGTGTTATGTATTTATCTCCTCTTATGCTCGATATGTTGCTTATCCTCATCTTTTTTTCGCTTTTCTTCCCTTCCTTTAGTGGGGGATTGTTGGAACTAAAGAAACGAAATTCAAAGGGTCAGATATAGACGCCCAATCAGGCGCCTGACCGAGCGAGACCCGCTCGACCGGGGGCAAGAAGAGTCGTAAAATTCTGGAGTTTCGCCGCCCGATCGGGCGCCCGACTTGGCGCCCGACCGGGTGAGCCCCACCTGACCGGGCGTAAGAAGACGTCTGGAAAAACGGAGTGTCTGCATGATCGGGCGTGCTCCGCCTGATCAGGCGCGTGTTTGTCCATTGGACTCCAACGGTTCCCTTGGATTCCTCTTCTTGTTTGATTTCGTGTAACCCCTATTTAAGAGGTTGACTATGGTGGTTTAATCACCATAATATTTCTGATTTCATTTCCTTGTTCATAGAAGATTTCTCCATGATCTTTCATCTTCTTCAATCATTCATTTCTATAAATTGGAGGATGTTTTCTAATTTTGAGATACACAAGAAATACATATCAAACACAAGCTTGCTTAAACACATACTTTATATTGGGCATAAGTTACTTGGCTCCAACCTTCCACCCAAAAGTGTCTTTCTATGGAAGTGGTGTGTTAACCTTAGGGAACATGCCGGCATATACAATTGTGCACCCCGGTTGCGCCGGAATTTTGTTTTCAAGTCAGTGATTTGTATCACGACACGCCGTACTCTATCATTGTCGTAAGATCATCTTTTCGATCTTGTTATTTAATTTCTATATAGCCTTGAAAATACTTCTTATATTACAACAGTGGACAATGATGGAAAACCCCCAATAATTTCGAACAATGCTGTTTGATAATATTTTAGTAACACAAGCAGTTGTGTTTGGTAAGCTCATATCTGAAAATGACACAACAGTTCATAATATAATGTTTGAAATTTTTTTAGTAAATCAAGATGCTATGTGATGAAAGCTAGCTTTGATTAATTGTTAGATATGCAAACATTGCACTAGTAGAAAAATAAAAATAGGCAACCCCCTAATGTCACCGGTTCAGGCCAAACCGGTGCCAAAAACTGGCCTAAAAATGAGCAAGTTTTTGAACAAAGAGAAATGGCACCGATTTCAGCTCAAACCGGTGCCAAAAATAAAAAGGGCACCGGTTTGAACCGGTGCCTAACCAAACCGGTGCCTAACCGAACCGGTTTTTAATTGTTAAAAAAAAAACCCGCCCATTTATATACCCCCAAAACTTAAATAATGAGCCTATTCTCTCTCTCCTCTCCTCTCCTCTCCTCCGCCTCTTTCTCTCTCTTCTCCTCCTTTTTCCTTCTTGCTCAGGACAATTCACCATCGATCTTCTTCATTTCTATGTATTTCTGAAACTCCTCCTCCTTTCTATCACTCGAAGACGAAAAAGAAATGGAAGACAACAACAAATCGAAGACAAAAAACCGCGGTTTTGGGGTTTTATTTTCGTTTTCCGATTTTGATGTTGTTTTCGACTTTGATGTTTTTCGATTTCAATTTCGATTTTGATTTTGTTTTTCAAGTTGCATGCGGTTTTGGGGTTTTAGTTTCGTGATTTTCAGGGTTTTTTTTTTCGATTTTCAAGTAATTTCGATGTTTTATTTTCGTTTTTTTCGATTTTTTTTTCTATTTCTAGGTTTTGTTTTTCAATTTCAATTTTGATTGTGTTGTTTTCGATTTTGAATTTGCTTTTTGATTTCAATTTCAATTTCGATTTTGATTTTGTTTTTCAAGTTGCATGCGGTTTTGGGGTTTTATTTTCATGATTTTTAGGTTTTTCCGATTTTCATTTTTTTTTTCAATCTCTAGGTTGATTTTATTTTTGTTTTCAAGTTTGTTTTAATCAAATTTTTAATCAATTTCGATTTTGATTTTTTTTTCAGATTTTGATTTTTTTTCGATTACAATCTTTTTTTGTTTTCTGGGTTTTTGTTCGATTTTAATTTTTTTCGATTTCTAATTTTTTTTCTGGGTTTATTCGAATGTTGTTATATTTATTTTTTGGGTTTTTTCTAATCGAATTTAATTTTATTTATTTTCTGGGTTTTTTTAAATCGAATTTAATTTTATTTATTTTGTGGGTTTAATTCTTTTTTAACTGTTCTGATTTTTTTTTCTTTTCAACTCATTTTCTTTTTTATTTTTCTATTTTCTGAAATTTTGTTTTGGAATTTTTTTCGCAGCTTAATTAAACCATTTTAATCGATTTATTTTGGTTGTTTTAATTGGTGCAGGTACATGAATTTAGATCTTAAATTGAAGAATCAAGAAGCAAGTATATTGATTTAGATGTGTATTTTTTTATTGTGAAGTGTAAATTTTTATTTTGATTTATATTGTAATTTTTTTATTTATGTTGTAATTTTTTTATTTTGATTTATATGTTGTATTTTTTTTATTAATCTATATTGGAATTTTTTTTTTGATTATATATTTATTGAACAGATTTGATTATATTGATTGTGATTTTCTATTTATATTTTTTATTCTCATTTAATTATATTTTATTTAATTTTTAAGTTATTAAAAAAATAATAATTTTTTTGCACTTTTAACCGGTGCCAAAAGTGGTGAATTAATTTTTTTGGGTACTTTTTGGCACCGGTTAACCGGTGCCAATTTCAAGTTTTGGCACCGGTTTGAACCGGTGCCTTTTTAAACCCCTTTTTGGCACCCCCCACTTTGGCACCGGTTCAAACCGGTGCCTTAGGCCGGGTTTGAACCGGTGCCAAAGTCATTTTTTCACGTAGTGTTGACATGTTACATGATTCCGATTTTGATTCTTCACCAGCACATAGTTTTTCTATTTTATACTTTTTGTTGTAACCCTTACAACGATCTTGTGTAATTGTATTTTTTAGTTTTAGTTACAAAAGTGGAATTTGTAATTTTTAATAAACATTATTCTTGTGTAATTGTATTTGTTTAAAATAATTTCATGTTATGAGCAAAAAAAAAGCCACCCCTATAAAGTCCTTAGAGATTTTTTTATTTTTATTTTTATTTTTTTAAGGGAAATCCTTAGAGATTTAGATGATGCTGTGAGAAAGACATAATCAATGGAAAGTAATAAGAAATGAAGGAGAATAGAATTATTAGTAAAGGTAATCAAGTAAATGACTATATACTTTCACATCAATAATAAGTGTTGAATAAGATCATAAGTAAGAAGGAGAATTAGTAAAGGTAATCAAGTAAATAACAATAATAGAATATATGTATAATAAACTTGTAAATTGAATTAGTTAGGTAATCAAGTAAATAACAATGTAGACTTGTAAATTGAACTCTTTTTTTTTTTTTTTTTTTTGTAATGAATATATAATAAAAATTTCATGTATATAGTTTCGAAAAAATGTCACAAATAATCATTCCTTTTGTTTTAACATTATAATTAATGAACTAGTTTGATAAAGAAAAAAAAAATTTGCTTATTGCAAGATGAAATATCATGATTAAGTTATTATCACTATTATTTTTATCATTCTTCTTCTTCTTCTTCTTCTATCACCATAAAAAACTCATTACTATTATTATTATTATTATTATTATTATTATTATTATTATTATTATTATTATTATTATTATTACTACCATTCCCCCCAAACTTGGTTCATAAAGTTAGTACATTAATTAGTAACCGTATATATGTTAGAGTGAAATTCTAAATATATAAATTTATTTTCTAGTAACAAAGATCATGACTCATGAATATTTATTTTTGAATAGCAAAAATGATTCATGAAATTAGTTATAAACAAAATGGATAATTTAGAAATAATAAGTTATTAGCAATCGAAATAATCATTTAGAGAAAGTTTTCATACATGAGCAAAATTATCAATTAAGATCAAACTTATAAACTTATGATTGGGGCATCGCTTACTCCAAAATATTGTATTGTTAAACTGTTTGATAAATTATTTTTATTTTCAATACATAATTATTAGTGTTAATAAACATTACTTTCCACTTCTAAAATATATAAACATTTAAATTATTCAATATTTGTATAATAACAATTATATCATTTTATACCGAATTGTGTGACATTATTATCTCGTTTTAACTCAAAATAAAAAAAACATAAAAAAAATCCATTTCGTTTGTACTATGATAATAGTTGTCCATCAATTTGTGATTCACGTGTCACTGGTCAATCAGTGAATAGGTTGTTTAAGTAAGTAATTGGAGTTATTATTTTGTAATGTAATTTTAATAATATAGTTTGACACTTTTACTTGTTTTGCAATGTATAAAAGTATTATCCTATATTAGTGTATTTGTATCTGTTAGATGAATTAGATACAAAAAATAATAATAACAAAATAAAAAAAAAACTTAATCAAATAATTTGTTCCTTTCTCAATTTGGTTCTTCTTCTTAGTTCATTTATTAGTAACCATTTATATAAACGTACATTTATATATATAAAGGGGATATTCACTCTAACAAAATATTTACACAACTATATATATATATATATATATATATATATATATATATATATATATATATATATATATATATATATATATATATATATATATATATATATATATATATATATATATATATATAATTATAAATACAAATAAACAATATAATTGGGGTTATTTATTTATTTCTTTTAATAACCACTTAATACTAAAAAAAAAAAAAGAGTGATTGTTACTAAAAAATTATCAAACTTTGGATGAGTCAGGGATGTCGCAAAATACAAAATTGTTAAACACAAGGAAGTTTAATGTACTCGAAATAATTATGCAGTGAATGGTGTGATATAAAAAGGGAGTATTTTCCTGGGATTATAGAGCGCCATGTAATATTAGAATATTTAAAATATATAAATGATAGTTTCTTCCGGTTTCAAAAAAAAAATGTTTCTTCACAATGGTGAATCCAGAAAAATTATTTAATGGCGTCAAAATACATTTGATAAATTTTAATGGGGTCAAATGGGTAAATTTAATAGAAAAATACCCAAAATTATAAGAAAAAAACTAATTTTAAAGGATTTTTTTTTGTTCATGATCAAGTGGGGTCACTTGACCCCACTTACCATAAGGTGCAGCCGCCACTATTTCTTCACAAGATGATACAACGCCACATAGGATTGTAATTATCTAAAAATTTTAAAGTACCACGTGGGATCCACACATGATATATATTATATGGCGCCAATTCAAGTAGGATTATAATTAGTCAAATTAGCGAGTGGGATTTTAGAGTTTAAATTAATTATATATCATAAGGTCAAATGTATATTACACCTTTTATTTTTACAATACATCTTTTGTTTATTAATATAATATATCACGTTCTTTTCATCTTTTATGTCAAACACTTTTTAATTTAATTTTAAACCAATATTTGGTAACAATGAACATAATACTACAAAATTGGACATTTTAGTATTGCATTTTTTCTAGCAACAGAACCATGTTGATTTGTGTAGACACCTAAAAATGTCTCCCCAAAATCAAACCCTATGATGAACTATCTTTCACCGCCATTATTGGTCGGTTTGAGTATTTAATCTTGGAGTTCTTAAATCAATTTTTTCATTCAATATATTTTATAAACTAACTCAATTCGTAGCTCATTTCCCCACACCATAGCTTATTTTACTATTTTCGTATCCTCATCACAAAACCGAGAGAGCCTGATTTCATGGCCCTATAATTCTGATCCAATTATTATTGGTTGGATAAGCCTTTCAATAAGCTTTCCAAAAATATATCATAAGCCCAATTCCGATTTAAAACGAAGAAGATATGAGCAAAAAATCTACAAATTATTTGGACCTGATTCTAATTGGGTTGGAAAGTAGACTTGATAAGCTTTCAATGATATATTATATGCCTTATTCCGAATTATGGATCAAAATTTATCATAGTTTTAAAAACGTATTAAAAAACTGGAATAACCGCGCGTTAAGCAAAATTGTCGTGTCACGACACTTCATGACGTGGCGTGGTGCCTAGCAGCGTGGCACGGTATTCTTCATGTGTCACGGTGATTTTTCTGCTTATTTTCTGCTTTATTCTCACGCACTTTTTTACCGTGACACGGCGTACTGTACCTTGCCACGGTGTACACTGCTGCGTCGCGGTGTGATGTGCCGTGACACGGTACATGTTTCGTGTCACGGGAATTTCCTTTTCTCCGCTTTAACCCTAATGCGTTTTATCCTCCGTTGGTCTATTTTTGTCCCGCATCACACCAAATTACCCCCGTCACGAGAATCCTTGCCATGTAGAGGCAACCTTTGCAGTGTCACGGCGCATTTTGCCGTGTCACGGCATTATTTTTTTTTTTTTTTTATCTTTTTAGGGTTCCGTGTGTTCCCTCTAATCATTATCCCTATAAATACCCCCTCCTTTCTATAGTTGGGGGCACCAAATCATTCTTTCTTCCTCTCTTTTACACAAAAAATCATTCTCTTCTCTCTTTATCTCTCTCATACTCTAATCCTTTAATCTATATTTCTAAATACATCATTCCTTCCTTAAGCACTCCAAGGACTCCATACTTAACCCGAGGTTCTATACTTATACCAAGGCGTGAAAGGTATAATTAACTGAGGGTTTGGACCAAATCAACTCTACTTTTTATTTCATTTAATTGTTTCAATTTGATTTATATTTCTATTGAAGTTACTAACAATTTATTCATGATGTAGCAATTTTAAGAAACGTGCGTAATGTGAGCAATTAATTAATTAATTTTCTTATTGTTGGTATCATGATTAGGTTAATTTATATTTGATTTGACTAACGCTATTATTGTTAAATTGCTTCCAATATTAATGTTTATTCTATTATTATTTATGATCACCATATTGCATGTTTAAAGGGAATATGTAATTGAAAATCACGCCTAATAAGATAATTTGGACAACCGGTTTAGGTTCCTTTTTAATCTTGTTGTTAATTGAAGTGATCACAAATTTTAGAATTATGTGTTGCATTAATATTCAACCAATTTAGCATAATAATAGATTGGAGCAAATTGAATATTTTATTTACATGCCATTGAGATCGCAAGCATCACTTTTTACTATAAGAATCGAGTAGAGGTCAATACGGGCAAATGTGACTCCATGACTCACTTCGTACCATCATCCCCGATCCTCCTTTCGTGGTTCTGAACCATATGGAGTTAGTAATCTCATGGATTATGAATGGGGTGTAACCTTCACGAGTCAATCGTTGTTGGCTATCGTTGTCCCTTTATTTGTGGTTGCCTTTTATGATCCATGAACGATTTACAAGTTCCTTAAAAACGTGTTTTTAGATGAATGAATGAGAAAACTAAGATACTAAATTAAATCTAAAGAATAACTTGGAATGTCTACTAGAATTGGTAATGTCGTGCACTCACTGCCAAAATACATGTTCTTAGATGAATGAATAAGAGGAGTAAACAATATGCATATTTAGATGTAAAATTATGCACAGTTTGTTAAAATTTTATGTACATCAAATATAAATTGAAAAATATATGCACATTCAATTAAAAAAAATTGCACATTCAGTACAAAACATATGCATATAAAATCCTCCTCATCCTTCTCATTTTAATATATATATATATATAGGTGTGTGTGTGTGTGTGTGTGTGTAAGAACTAAGGTGTGTGTGTGTGGTCGTATATAAAAAGTGTGTACATATGTGTGTGTGCGCCAAATTACTAAATTTGGTAATGTATATATATAGAATTAGGGTCAAATGAGAAGTTCCTTAAAATGAGAAGAATGAGAAAAAATTTTTGTGCATAATTTTTGTACTAAATGTGCATATTTTTTGAAGAAATATGCATAATTTTCGTTTTTTCCAGAAAATTTAAAAATTTTATCAGTTTGAAACACAATTATGCACATTCAATTTAAAAAAATGCACATTTAGTATAAAATATATGCACATTTGTTCCTTCTTATCCTTCTTATTTTAAGGTCCTTCTCATTAGATCTCAACTACATAGATGTATATAATATAGGGGGAGGCTCTCGTGAGAATTTTCTTATTGAGAATTTTTCTTATGTGAGAACACTCTTTATGTTCTAAATTTTTAATCATATGTTCTAAATTTTACGGAATTTTCACCAAATGCCCTTGATTAATTTTTTTATTCACCAAGTACCCATCAAAACTTTTAAATTCACCTTACGCCCCTGAGTTTAACAAAAATATCACTAAATGCCCAAAAGACTAAGGAAATGGAAGTTAACTCCGTTATTAATTAAAGCTTAATTATGCCACGTGGCAAAATGTTATTGGTTTTTTATTTGATTATTGAAATTTTAAAAATAATTAATTGATTATTTATAAAAATTAAAACAAAAAAAATTAAAAAAAAACTCACCCACCAAAGCCCAACCCCAGTCCCCGCCACCACCCCCGCCGGTTAGAATCCCCTGAACCCCCAACCACACCGGCGCGGATTCCGCTTGAATCCCCACACTGGCGCCACCCACTAAATCCCAGCCCCAATCCCTGCCACTACCTTTACCGAAATCTACAGCCACTCCCCTCCCCATCCCCTCCACATTCTCGCTCTTCTCCTTCCCTAAAACACTTTCCCCCACCCTAAAACCCCATCCACAACTCAAAAAAACCCATCTCCCCTCCCGATGGTGCCCAGCCAACGCTCAACCAGCCCCTAAACCCCATCCCCAGCCAACAAACACCTTAATTAAACTCCAAAATCAAATCCCCAAACCGAAACCCTAGATTTCGATTTTAATGTTTTCAATTTTGGGGTTTTGGTGTAGTGGCCAAGGGAGGGGGATGGGTGGTTTGGGTTCGCCATCGCGGGGAGGGGTTCTTGGACGCCGGCGGTAGAGTGGATTTTTCGAGAGAGAGGGGAGTGGGTTTTTCGATTGGGGGGTTTTTGGTGTTTGTCGTGATGGCACTAGTAGAATAAATGTAATGGGAAGCCCCAAATGGCAAGCGGTTCTGCAATTCCGCTTCCAAAATTATAAATGGCAAGCGGTTTGGGCTGAACCGCTTGCATAATTGTAAATGGCAAGCGGTTTGGGCTGAACCGCTTGCAAAAGCCCAAATGGCAAGCGGTTCGTACCGTGAACCGCTTGCCTTTTTTAAAAAAAAAAAACCCTACCCATTTTAAATACCAACTCCAGCCGCTCTCTCTCTCTTCCTTTCTCTCCTCTCTTTCGTTCTCACTCCTCCCTCAATCTCTTTCGTTCTCACTCCTTCCTCCATTTCTCACTCCCTTCATTTCACTCTCCTCTCTCAATCTCCATTTCTCATTCTCCTCGACCAAAACCCGCATAAATTTCGAACAAATTCGACCAAAACCCATATAATTTCGACTAAAATTCCGAGCAGCTTTGGAGCAAAATTTCGAGCAATTTTTGAGCAAATTCGTGCAAATCGTGTGGGTTTTCAAGTTTTTTAGGTCAAATTCGACCATGAAAACTCTAGATCTAGTGTTTTCATGGTCGAATTTGACCTTTAAAACCAAATTTTCAAGTCAAAATTGGTGTTTTGCTTGGGTGGGTTGCGGGTTAGGGACGGTGGAGGTGTGGGGTGGTGGGTGGGTACGGGCTGGCTGGAGATGTGGGGTGGTGGGTGGGTTACGGTTTGGGTGGAGATGTGGGTTTTGTTTGGGTGGGTTGTGGGTTACGAAGGGTGGAGGTGTGGGGTGGTGGCTAGGTACGGGGTGGGTCAGGGTCAGGGCTTCTGGTGTTAGTGAGGGTCGTGGTGGGTGGTGGTGCTGATATTTAATTTGTGGGGGTCATGGTGTGGATTGTGGTGGGTCGGTGGTGTTGGTGGTCGTGGCTAGTGTTTTTTTTTTTTAAAGTATTTTTTTTATTTATTTTTATATAGAGCTAATTTTATTAGTTGTATTAATTTTATTGTTGTATTAATTTTTTTTTTGATGTAAATGTAATATTACAACAAATAATTAATAAAAATATTAATGTTTTTACATATATTTGGTTTGTGTATCAATTTATGTGAAAAAAACCAAAAAAAAAAATATATTTTATTTTATATACCCATAATGGGCAGAGGTTTGGCGCCAAAACCGCTGCCCTTTCTCTAGTAATGGCAAGCGGTTCTGAACCGCTTGCCATTTAAATGGCTAATGGCAAGCCCCCTAATCGCATGCGGTTCAAAACCGCTTGTCATTAGGGGGTTTGAACCGCTTGCCATTACGTTTATTCTACTAGTGTGGGGAATAGAGGAGGGAGGGGGTTGTGGGTGGGGAGATGGAATCTCCGGCGAGGGAGGGATCACACCGGCACCGGCGCGGGGGAAGGGGTGGGGGTGGATGCCGACTGTCTGGCAGGGGGCTGGGTTGATGGGGAAGGGAGGTGGCTTGGGTTTTTTTTTTAAGTTTTTAATTTTTTTTATTAATTATAATTAAATTAAAAAATTAAAATAGAACCAATCCCAGCATGCCACGTGGCATATTTAGCCTTAATAACTAACGGAGTTAACGTCCGTTAATCATTAAGGGTATATGGTGACATTTCTGTTAAACTCAAGGGCGTAAGGTGAATTTGAAATTTTTGATGGGTATTTGGTGAATAAAAAAATTACTCAGGGCATTTGGTGAAATTTCCGTAAATTTAAAATCCGATGTTCTAAACTTTTCCTTAGGTGTTCTAATTTAGTTCTCACATGTTCTAAACCATAGATTAGTTAAGTTTGATATCATAAATTTTAAATAACTTGTTCCAAAATTTTAACTTATATGTTCTAAATTTTAAAACGCGTGCTCTAAAATTTTTAATTATATGTTCCAGATTATAAAGCGTATGTTCTTTTTTTTTATTCGTATGTTCTAAATTTTTTACTCACACTTTCTATATTCTATATCCATTTGTTCTAAATTTTTAATCACATGTTCATAATCTTAAATTAGTTGTTCTAAATTTTACTCATATGTTTAAAATTCCATACGTCAGATTTTATTAATTTTTTATCACTTGTTCTAATTCTTAAATCAGATGTTCTAAACATATTACTCACACAGATGTTCTAAATTATTACTCATGTGTTCAAAATTTTAATTTGAGTCACATGTTCTAAATTTTAACTCGTATGTTCTAATTTTTTACTCACATGTTCTAAATTTTAGATCAGTTCTCATATAAGTATGAATTCTCACATATGGACCTATTCTCACCGGATCCCTTCCCATATATAAATGTATGTATATGAGAAGGATGAAAAGGAAGACTCATGTAAGAACCCCCCTTTATATAAGAACCCATAATATATAAGAACTCATTTGGGGCGTAGGATGAGATTTAATAACCGCTGAAATTGCCCTTAGTATAACGGCAATTTTGTAATATCATTTTTTATACTCCCTTTCTCATCTTCTTCTTTCACTTTTTAATGAATCCTACAAGCTTCTCTCTCCTATATTTTTCTCTCTCCTAATTTTCTAAGCTTTCTCTCTCCTATTTTTCCTCTGATTCTACCATATATCATAGTACGTTTATCAATTTGATCAAATTTCTTTGTATGTTTCGATTATTTTAATGTATGGTTTCTTAGCATTTTTTTATTTTTCAATTTTCGATTGTATATGTTGATTATGCTGAGTTTGCAGTTTTTTGCAAAATTATTCGTTTCTTTCATCTTATTTTCGATTTTCTGGTTTTTTTGCGATTTTTTTCGATTACTTTTCAGTTTCTTTTAATTGCACTTATTTTGCTAAGTTTGGATTCGATATTTTAGCTGAAAATCTTTGTATTTTTATAGATATTTTCTACAAAATTGCAATTTTAATCATTTTTTCAATGATTATTGGTACGTTGTTTTTTTAACGCGATTACGATTTCTAATTTGGATTACTATTGTGATTATTAGCCTCACATCGAAATTTTCTTAGCTAATGTTTGTGTTCAATTGTGTTATAATTGTATAATTTTTTTTTCGATTTTTGTTCCCGTTTCAATGACTACTTTTAATTATCTGTTAAAAGATGTTCTGAAAAGAGTCACACAAATTTGACATACGTGCTTGTCATGTAAAAGGCTTCATACATGATTAATGAAGTTTTTATTTTTTTATTTTTGGAAAAAGAAAATTATATTTATATAATCAGAGTTTACAACATACCAAATAAGAACTAAGACTTACCACTACCAACTTCGAAATTAAAACAACTTGAGAATTGAAAATCTGGCTTTTAACACTTAAGCCTTTATAACTTTTGAAATTAAATACAACATTAAATTGGACTTGGTCGTACATATTGCAGATGAGGATTTCCTTATAGAAACATAAAACATAACCTAAATAGAGTAGCAGAGAGAATCGAAACTGTTTGACCATGGCTAGCATTTCCTTTCGTGGCGGGATCAACTCATCACCAAGTAAGGTCTTCAAACAGGTCACTTGAACTTGTGACCTTTTCTTCAATAGCTTTCCTTGTTGGTAAGAACGCTTTGACAATGTCGAGGCTCGTGAAACCCCAAAAAAAAGTTTGGGAACCTACTTCAGATAGTAAATTTCAAGAGTAATGATTACAAGAATCATTACAAAGAAGGTAAAAGAAAGACACCAAATACCACTCCAACAAAACTAGGCCAACTTCCTGTTCATCCCTCCCAACAACAACATAACATGTAAACTCTCTTAACATTATAGCAAACCTAAGATCCTTAACAAAGGATCCTTATTCCTTCAGTAGACAACCGTCCAAATGAATATAGCCAAAAAAACCACAAAACATGCAACAACTTAAAAAGACAAGCAAACTCTGATTACATATGAAAAAACATACTTAGCTAGAGGAAGAGCACCGTCCAAACCGTAAACCGCAACAAAACACAAAGGGCCTCGAAACCCCAGCCCTAACTTCATAATTTCCGTCACGATTTCCTGTTGACGACGACGTTAGGCCTAACCCTCCAGCGCAAGGACCTACGAAACCCTAACCCTAACTTTATCGTTTCCATCATGGTAAAAATTACCAATGACCTATGACGGCGGCGTTCGGCCTAGTCCTTAGAATGAACAAATCTTGTTTCATCGGCGGAGAGACCCTTTGAATGAACAAAACCTTCCACGCAAAGGTGGGAAATGGCGCCGGAGTTGACGATCTGTCCTCCCCTCAAAACCTTTGTAAACTAGGATATGCTCACAAAAACACCTCAAGAAAGAAGGGGACACCTTCGTCGGCTTTTAGCGCGTGAGGAATGTTGAATTATTTAGAGAATTGTAGACTATTTTCATGTTATTTAATTAAGTTACTTAGGTTAAGGTCTTGTATTATTAATTAAATAAATAAGTAACTAAAGCAAATAACCATAATTGACTGTTGTCTTCAGTTTTAATCGTATGATTTGGCTATATAATGCTTTGTGTCATTTGTCTCAAATGGCCAAATAATACTAAGTGACAGTTGTGACCAAATAATACCAAGTGACGGTTGTGGACTTGTGACAGCAAGTTATATTACATCATTTGGCTTACATGGAAATTAAGACTCTTGTTAATGGTTTTGATTATCCACTCATACAAGACATCACTAAGTAACTAACATTTACCAAACGGTGCTAGGAGTTTATTTGCTTTGCTATATATATGTTCTAGTAACATATGATGAAAATAAGGCATGAAAAGAAGTACAGTAACTTTCCTTTTCGTTCTTTTGTTTAGCATTCATTTTTTTGAGAATTATCATCATCATAAATTATTCAAAAAAGTTTTGTTTACATTAGACCACAAATATACTACACACTATTGTGATTGTCTTCGTTGTTCTCCTATTAATTTTGTGATACCCGACCTAGTGTGTTTAATTAGGCCTCGAAGTGGAATTTTTTCAAGTTCGTTGCGATTTTGTGACTCGGTAATCAATTTCCCCAACAATCCAAAGTAATATTTCAGCAAACATGGCAACGGTGAAAGAATTAATGTCAAACATTCAGAAGTTGGACAAATTTGAAGGAGTTGATTTCCGAAGATGGCAGAAGAAGATGCATTTCTTCTTGACCTATTAGGGTGGCTTATGTTCTCACAACTCTGAAGCCTACGGAGAAGGGGGATGAATCTTTGGATGAAACTAGGAAATCCAAGTTTCACTACGGTAAATGTAGTGGAGGATGCAAGGCCAAATGAGAGGAAGAGAGGTAATGAGTCGAACAAAAATAAGAGCAAGAAGCCTAAATTTAGTGGTGATGGTGCAAAGTCACGTGCTTGTTGGGTTTGTGAAAAACCCGGACATTTCAAGAAGGATTGCACAATCTGGAAAAAGAAATTGAGCAAGAAAAAGGCTTAAGTGGGAATGACAATTCTAGCCAATCCCAAGAAAAACAAGGTAAATCTTGTGCACAAATTTTATTTAATTCATTTATGGATTATGTATGTATGATTTCTGAGATCAATTGTGTACAAGCTGATTGTTCGTGGTATATTGATTTGGCGCATCAAGGCATGTGCGCAAGGATAGACCGTTGTTTAAGACCTTCTTGGAGGTTGATGATGGAGAAATTCTCTATATGGGCAATGATTCTACAACTAAGGTGCTTGGAAAAGGTCAAGTGGAGCTAGTTTTTAGTTCAGGAAAATCTCTTATTTTAAGAGATGTTCTGTTTGCTCCTGAACTTAGGAGAAATCTTGTATCTGGTGCGATCTTGAATCGATAACGTTTTATAATGGTGTTTGAGTTAGACAAGTTTATTTTTGTCTAAAGGAGGTTAATTTGTAGGACTTAGTTACTTGTGTTATGGTATGTTTAAGTTAAGTATTTGTAATACTTTTAATGATATTGTGTATGTTGTTAATGACAATTCTTCTCTATGGCATTTGCGACTTGGTCATGTTGATTATAAAAGTTATATTTTATGCTTAAGCATGATTTGATACCTATGTTTGATCCAAGAATAGAGAAGTGTAAGACATGCTTGTTAACAAAAATTACAAGGCACATATTTCCTAAAGTTCTTGAGAAAAATACTTCATTGCTTGACTTAGTGCATAGTGACTTGTGTGATTTTCACAACACTCCTTTTGGTAATGAGAAATATTTAGTAACTTTTATTAATGATTTTTCAAGGTTTTGTTACATTTATTTATTATTCTCTAAAGAATAAGCCATTGACAAATTTAAAATCCACAAAAATGAAGTAGAAGTGCAAACTAATGGAAAGATTAAAAAGTGAAGAACTGATAAAGGAGGTGAATACTATGACCCAAGTTATTTCCAATCTTTAGTTTTAGTACATGAAACAACCGCGGCATATACACCACAACAAAATGGTGAAGCGGAAAGGAAGAATAGGACACTAGAATAAATAGTAAATTATATGTTGTCATATTCGGGTTTAAGTGATGGTTTTTTGGGTGAAGCCGTTTTATCGACTTGTTACGTGTTAAATCGTGTTCCCATGAAAGGGAAACATGTCACCCCATATGAGTTATGTTATAAAATGAAACCAAAGTTGAGTCATCTTAAAGTTTGGGGTTGTAGGGCAATTCTAAAAGTGCCGGAACCTAAACGTAAAAAGTTAGGTGAAAGGGGAGTTGAATGCATTTTTATAGGATATGCAGAACACAGCAAATCCTATAGGTTCTATGTGATAGAGCAAACTGACTTTTGGTCGGTTCAATCCATCATTGAGTCAAGGGATGCATTGTTTGATTAAAATCGATTTTCTTCAATTCCTAGACCAAAGGATATAGCTCCAAATACCAATGCTCAAAATTTTGATCAAGGTTTTATTGATCAAGAGGTGGATGACAAAACTCATTTAGAGGAGGCATTTACATCATCATCACAATTAAGGAGAAGTAAGAGGCTGAGGAAAGAAAAATCTTTTGGTCCGTGAAGACACCCAATTGTGTCTCCCTAAAACCAAACCCAGTGATGAAGTGAAAGTGTGGAAAGTCTAGTGTTGTGGTTAGTTTTATTTTCTTTTATTTCTCCCTGTTTTTGAAAACCTGTTTTGTGAAAAAAGCCAATCCAATTTAGTTTGGTCCATGGCAAAGGTCCAATAATGGTGTAGTTGGGTCGGGTTTGAAAAGATCTTTTCAAAGATACGTTATAAGCCCAATTCCGATAAGTAATGAGGAAGTTATGGCCAAATTACTAAACTGGGTCCGGTTTGATTATTATATGCGGCTCGATGATCTAGAGGAGGGCCTATTATTGATTTATCATTCCTAATGCGATTAGGTTTGGTTATAGTCTTCTAGAATCTTCTAGATGGTTCTTTGGAATCCTAATTTGATTAGCATTGATAAATTGACTTTTTAAGAGTTTTATTTAGAATAAAAGAAGTGTTTTAAGGAAATTATAGTTTTACCCTCTCGTACGCTTAAATTTTATCAAAATAAGAAAACGCGTGGAAAACTGATTGCAGCACCATATGACACGTCTGTCGCCTGGAAACAGACCTGGCGTCTGGCGACATGCACGTGTTTGGCGACAGCGTCGTGTTCTATTCTTTTCAAAACTCTGATTTATTTTTTATCATATCTGGCTGATTTTCTCTATAAATAGCCTCCTAAAACCTCCATTTTCAATGATCAATTCTCAATTCTTCTCATCTTCTCATCACCAACTCTCATCAAGAATTTTTTGATAACTCTCTGTAGGGAATATATTCAAGCGTTAACCCCTAGCTTGAACCCCACTGTGATCATACACTAAAGTACGGTGGCGTCCAAAAGGGAAGAAGATAGAGCAAAAGAGTCGCCAACAAGTTTTAGGAACTTGTAAACCGTTTACGAGGTAAAGGTTACACCCCTTAACGATCCGAGAGATCGTAAACTCCATAAGGTCTAGAACCAAATAAGGGTTCGGGGATGAAGGTACAAATCCAACCTAAAAGAGATTGAACCTGCCCTAATAATAGGCCTCTACTTTATTCTGATCGTATTCATGTGTGCTTTCTAATTAACATGCAATCAATAGGATTAACCCTAAACCTTTTTTTTTTGTAAGTAAGCAAGTATATTACTATAAAAAAAAAACTGTACAAATGTACAAATTTTACAAGCCTAACATAGGCAACTCCAAAACTACACAAGACCTAAAAACAAAGGCCACCCCCACCTCAAGCTTTAAACTCCTTAGTTGCCACCTTCTAGGAAGGGTACAACTAAGAGAGGGAAAAGCAAAACCTGATCAGAAGCAGTCTGCTGCCTTCTAGGAAGGACACAGACCACAACTGAAAAGGACTAAACAAAAAGAACAAGACAACAAACAAACACAGCAACACTCAAAACATAAACTAGTTTGGGATGCTGCTGCACAACTCCTGAATCCACTTGCACTGCAATCTGCTCCATTTCCTGTTTATAAGTTGCCTGACTCTATCCATGCTCACCCTACCAATACCCTTACACAGGTTTGAAGGGTGAATAACAGCTTTCTGCCAGAAAGCAGTATTCCTAGCAAACCAGATATGATAGACAACACAAGCTAGAACTGCCATAATCACCTTCTGCTGCACCTTATCTTTCACTGCTCTGAGCCAATTATTCCATACCTCATCAATGGGAGAAATTCTGAATTGGAATATGGAGCCAATGAGAGATTCTCAATATACACTCTTGACTGTATCTACAGTCAAAGAACAAATGTTGTCTGTCCTCAACACCAGCACCACACAGTAGACAACTGTCTTCAGCACAGACATCATATTTCCAGAGCTTCTCTCTTGTTATGAGTCTATCATGAATAGCAAGCCATAGAATAAAAAAATTCTTGGGAATATTGAACTTATTCCATACCCATTTACACCAATCCACCTTTGTTCCAGTTCCCTACAGCCACTTATAGCAATAAGAAATTCTATAAGTACCATTCAACCAACTGTTTTGCTCAAAACCTACTTTTAGCTGGTCCTTCACTGCACATAATCTCCTCCAAGCCCATCCTGCAGATCTCTTAGGACTATAAGTCCACGAGTCTTGACCTTTAATGTACATAGCATGAACCCATTTCACCCAAAGAGAATCCTCTTTCTTAGCTATTTTCCATACATACTTCCCCAAAGCTGCCCTGTTCCACATTCCACAATCTCTAATTCCTAAGCCACCCTCAGCTTTGCTTTTGCAAACCCAATCCCAGGCAATTGGGGGAGCCTTAGACAAAACAGCATCTCCACACTAGAGAAAAGCTCTGCACAGCTGAGTAATCCTCAAAATAACTGACTTAGGCAACAACACACATTGAGCCCAATAAGTGTGCAAACTAATCAGTACAGAGTTCACCAGCACAACTCTTGCAATATAAGACAAGTTTCTGCTGGACCAACAGGTTATTCTAGTTAGCATCGTATCAACTATAGCATCAAAGTCTGAGACTCTCAAATATTTAGAATTCAAAGGAATACCAATATATTTGAAAGGGGTTTCTCCTATTACAAAACCAGACTTAGTCACAATTTCCCACTGCAAATCATGCTGCACACTCCCAAAATAGATAGCTGACTTATCAGCATTAGCCTGAAGACTAGAACAGCCCTCAAAAGCTTTCAAAGCCCTTACTAGAAGGGAGACAGACTTCTTATCAGCATAGGAAAATAACATCAAATTATCAGCAAAAATTAGGTGATTTAACCTCAAGACTTGCATCTTTGATGGAATCTAAAGCCTCTATTTGCACCCACTTTTTTAAGCAGTCTTGATAGGTACTCCATCACAATGAAAAACACAAATGGAGACATAGGATCACCTTGTCTGATCCCTTTCTTGCCCTTAAAAAAACCATTCAAACCACCATTAATCATAATAGAAAAGGAAGGGGAAGTAACACACTCCATGACCCAAGATATGAATTTACTTGGGAAATTCAAAGCCTGCAACATATCATGAATAAAAGACCAGTGAACAGAATCATAAAATTTCCTCAATTCCACCTTAATAGTATATCTAGGAGCCTTTCTCTTATTATTGTACTCTTTTAACATGTCCTAGCATACTAGGATGTTGTCCAAAATAGATCTTCCAGCAATAAAAGCACTTCGATTCTCACTAATCAAACCAGGCAGCACCTCTTTGAACCTTTCACACAACATCATAGAAATAATCTTGTAAAGCACATTACAGCATGCAATTGGCCTAAATTGAGTAACTCTAGTAGCATTGTCTAATTTAGGTACCAGAGTCAAAGTAGTTGCATTAACCTGTTTCAGCAGCTGACCATGCTCAAAGAATCTCAAAACTTCCTTACACACTTCATTCTTCACCACTCCCCAGGCATTCTTGAAAAATTTGCTGGAGAAACCATCAGGGGCAGGAGCCTTGTCATCCTCAGTACTCCAAACAGCATTTCTCACATCTTCCTCAGTAAACTCTCTACAAATACTCAGATGTTGCTCAGCATTCACAATAGGGCCAGCAGCTATAACAATTTGATGGACTTGTCTAGAAGGGGTCCCACCAGTGCCTAATAACTCTTTATATAAACTGATAAAGGCTTCTACAATTTTATCAGAGTCCTGAATGATGTCACCATTCTCAAGATGGATGTTGTACACATTATTATGCATTATTCTCTTTTTAATACAGGCATGAAAGTAGGAAGAGTTAACATCACCTTCTTTCATCCAATGTAACTTGGCTTTCTGCTTCAAAAACTTCAATTTTGCAGTATGAGCAGCTAAAAACCTTTCCCTGGCATCACTTTCCAATTGAATCAACTCCAAATTCTGAGGATCATTGTTCAGTTGACACTGCACCCTTGCTAACTCTGCATCAGCACTGGCATCTGCACTCTCAACTAAGGAGAAATTAGTCAAGTTTAACACCTTGAGAGCTTCTTTCACCTTTTGCAGCTTTTTTACCACAATAAACATATCAGTTCCTCTCACATCACTATTCCAAGCCAATTGTACAGTTTCTGGTAGCCTGGAGCATCAATCCACATATTAAAAAACCTAAAAGGCTTCTTAACATTCCTATTACACCCAAACAGTCTCATAATACAAGGGCAGTGATCCATTAATCCCTTAGGCAGGAAATCAGCTCTAAACTCCCTGCAATTTTCAGTCCATAGCTCATTAACCAAGACCCTATCAATCTTTGTGCACACTCTATCACTCCCTTGCTGCTTATTATTCCAAGTATAGAACAAACCCCCAGCTTTAAAATCAATTAGTACATTTTGCCTAACACATTGTTTGAACTTTTCAATCTCAGCAAAGGTAACTGGGGAACCAATCCTGTCCTCAGTATTCAGGACATTATTGAAGTCACCCCCCAAAACCCATGGACCAAGAGTGTCCTTTTTTATCTCCCCAACCTGATGCCACAACACCTCCCTTTCATCTGCTGTATTCAACCCATAAATAACAGTATACCAGAACACAAACTTAGAAGCCTTGTGAACAACTTTCACATGGATTAATTGAGCTTCTACTCTATCAATCTCTACCTAAAAGATATTAGGTAGCCAAACAATCCAAATTCTCCCACCATGATGCTTACTGTAATTTGCAGTCACAGACCACCTGCCACCAAAACCAGTGAAGACCTTACCAAAATTAGCAGCCTTCATTTTAGTCTCCAGGAGCCCAAACAAACCAATTCCTTGGTTTTTCATAAACCAAAGAACATCACAAATTTTATTCAGTTTGTTAGGGCCCCTAACATTCCAAAAACCCCAATTATCCATGGAGAGTGTATGAACACTCCCCTGTCTCCTAGTCACCAAACAGCACCCTCCCATTTGTTGTTCTGCATACTGATCCCATAACACATTTATCACCACTAGCTATTCCAGACACAATATCTGGATCAACATCAACATCAAACTTGTTCTTATCCACTCTGATGCCTTGAGGTTGTTCTCCCTGCTGATTTTGCTGAGCCTTTGGCATCCAAACCTTCCTCACCACAGGTTTCTTCTGCTGCCTTTGTTGATGAATCTTAACTAGTGGCTTCTGAATCTTAACTGGTGGCTTCTGAATCTTGACTCTATGATTAGGGCAATCACTATCTCCATGTCCCATACCTCTACACACACCACAAATAATAGGCTTCCTTTCATATATCACTTTCTGCTTAACGTCAACACCACATTCATCCTGAAACTCAATCTCATCTGGTAGCTCACCATTTATTTTCACCTTGACCATTATCCTAGCATACTCAAGCATTTCCTTGGTAGATGTGCCTCTATAAGTTTGAACTGGCTCCCCAATTAAACCAACTATTTTCATTAGAGAAGACTGACCCTAGAATTTTAAGTTCAACCCTGGCAATCTAACCCAAGTGGGAACTTCAAACACCTTCTCATTTCCCAAATCCAAACCTGGCTCCCACCTCTTCATCATTACAGATCTACCATAAAACATGATAGGTACAGAGCTCATCACCTTTTCCCTCCCAACCATTGTCTTAAATCGAATCAGAAAAACCCCATTATTCATAGCAAAGATTCTATCTATTCCATATTTGCCCCAAATTCTTCGCACAAAACCACTCATTACAGACAATGAAGGTTTACCACAAAGAACATAACAAGCAATTGCAGATTTCCAAAACTCGATTTCAGGTAGGACATCTTCCTCAGTTAACTTCACTTTCACCTCTTTCCTAATACCCATTTTGCACCATGGATTACAATTGACTCCAGTCTTACCAGCAAGATTTAAACCCTCATCAATCGTATTCTTAAACATGCGACTCCATCTAATACCACCCGATTCATTAGGAATGGCAGAAATAGGGGTTTCAAAAACTGGGTTTCGAAATTGGGGGTTCAAAACGTTTTTCTCCAAATTCACATGAAAATCATTCCCAAACCTATCAGATTCATTAATCATCAGCAGTGGAGTCAGATCAATAGACCTAGTACACACATCAGAATCTACTGTTCCATTGAAATGCACAGGACTAGGGGTTCGAATTACCTGCAGCCATCGATTGAACTCTTCACTATGCAGAGCTTTATCCTCCTCCGTCACCATTCTCACCGGAATCTCCTCAATCGCCTCTCCATCCAGCCAGCTTTCAACCGAGACATCATCCATGGTCATACTCTGTTTTTGCTCTTCGAGGTTCCTCGTTCTTGGCTTTGTTTTCTTCTTCCCTTTCGATTTTGAGCATGAGGATTTCTTCCCCTTTCCTTTCTCTTTTTTTCCATGGAAATCGGCTTTCAAAAAGCTCAAACAACAAGTTGAAAATGGCGGGTTTCTTTCTCTCTCTAGAGAATCTCTTTCTAGAGCTTTCTACAACCCTAAACCTGTTTATCTATGTTGGTTGAATTTTAATGCACAAATAAACTATTATTGGCGATCACTTGAAATTATAATCAAATTAACCCTAAACAAGATTATTAATTATCTTATTAAGCGTGATTACAATTACCAAAATTCCCTTTAAACATGCATAAAAGGTGTGATCAAGCAATAACAATAAATATCAAGTAACATAATAATAATAAATATCATGACAATAAAATTATAATCATATTAATAATCATCATAAATAAAATAATCATCGTCAAATAATAATAATAACAATATTCATAATAATCATAAATTATAACAATTATAATCATAATCATATTCATGTTAATGTTAAAGCATAATAATAGCAAGATCCTAGGCATGATACTAACAAGATTAATAACAAACCCTAGCATGTCACTAAGTAATAAAAATCAAATCTTTAACCCAAACATGATACTAACAATCATAAATAATAGGAAGAACATAAGAAGCATCATACTTTTAATCATACTTAATATTAAAGTTACCCTAGACATGATACTAGGAATCAAAATAACAATCTAAGCATGATTTCTATATCATAATATCAATTAAACCATTAAAGTACTTACTTGGATGCCTCGTACCTCTTTCTAATAACAAAATACACACGTTAGTAACTTCAAGGAAAATAATAATCAAAACAATTAAATTAAATAATTGAAATAGAGATTTGGGACCAAACCCTCAGAAATTAAACCTTTCACGTCTAGGGCGAAGGCAACTTCGAATATGGCTAGGTGTTTCTAGATCTTGTGAATGCGGAATTTTGTGTTTGAAAACAAAGTTTAGAAAAAGAGAAAGAGAGAGAGATTAATGAATTAAGAGAGAATTAGAGAATTAATGATTGCGAATGAAAACTGATTGTAGGTGAATATTCTTGAGATTTGCTGAATGAAAACGGAGTTTTTAATATGTTATTTATAGAGAAATCAGCCAAAAAGATAAAATATCAAAACAGAGCACTTGGCGCACGCAAAACGAGGTTGGCGCACGCAAAACAGAGCTGGCGCCAGCACCAGCTAATTGGCGCCAGGCGCCAATGGCTAGCACTAGGCGCCAATGGCTGGCCTCAGGCCTGGTTCCAGGCGCCAATGCCTGGAGTCAGGCGCCAGGCCTGTTTTTGACGCGTTTTCGAAAATCAGATAAGTTTGCCGTACTAGAGGATAAAATCGTATTTTTTCCTCGAAAATTCTTTTTGATTTTAATTAAAACTCTGAAAAGTCAACAAAAGTCAATTTATCAATGCTAATTGAATTAGGAATGAAAAGAACCTTCTAGAAGAATCTAGAAGACTAAAACCATTCCTAATTGCATTAGGAATGATAAATCATATTAGGCCCTCCCCAAGATCATTGGGCCGTATAAAAAGCTCAAATCGGGCCCATTTTAGTAAATTGGCCATAACTTTCTCAATATTCATCGGAATTGGGCTTATAATATGTCGTTGGAAAGCTCTTGTCAAGCCCCATCCAACTAAACTACTATTGGACCCATATCACGGACCAACCAAACTAGATTGGCTGTTTTCTTAAAATAATTTTTCAAAAACAGAGAGAAGAGAAAAGAAATTAAAACTTATCCGCAACACTAGACTTTCCACACTTTCGCTTCATTCAATTATGAATCGATGCAAAAGGTACTCATCAATGGGTTTGGTTTTGGGGAGACACAAATGGGTGTCTACAGAAGCCCCCACTTTGACTGAGTTTAGAGAAACACAAGTTTCAAAAAACGAAAGCCAAAGTAGCGATAGGGACGGAGAATGATTTAGAACGTTCTGCGATCTTAAATCATTCTTGCAACGCCGATACCTGCAAAACTAGCGTTAGTTAAAACAGATAAGAGAGTTAAGAAACGCGTATCTTGCACCGTCGAGCACACGTCTCTGAAAGTAACCGATTGTTTTGATGACCTCCTTCAAGCTAGAGAATGCCATCCCGCTTGAAAACTGCTACGCCTGTAACTGCTTCCAATTCCGCCATGATAATATTCCACGTCCAAGGGAATACTATCGAAGATTATTTCTCTCAAAATTACCTCCAGTTGTTTGTGACAACTCTCCACAATCTAGGGAACGCCACCTTGTTGTTTCAATGTTCACTCGTCTCTGAACAAAGAGCTTCTTTTTGATATGTTCAAGTGTCTCTGAACAAAGAGCTTCTGAATGATATGCCTCCAATTTCCGCTGTGATAGTCTTCGAAAAGATCACTGCTTTTTAATCCTTAATACTGTCATGCCAGTACGTCGGCGCTTTGCTGCTTGTGATCCAGTATGTCGACAATCCTCTTGTATTTGGGAATAGTTGCCAACACAACTCTTGTACGATGTATGACAATCCGATTTAGGGAAATTTGTCAATACCACGTAACAATCCATCCTTGGAAATGTTGCCATGATGAAACGACAATCCGTACCTCGGAAAATTTGCCAAAATCCAATTTTGGGAAAAAGTTGCCAATGCTTAGTAACAATCTTTCATAAGAACTTTGCTACGATCGACAATCCACATCTTGGAATATAACTCTTGAAAGCAATCAACCTTGGAAATTTTCCAACGCTATGCGACAATCCTTTTGGGAAAATATTGCCACTATTGACAATCCGCGTCTTGGAACATTTGCAAAACAGAGTCGACCGACAATCCACTTCGAGAAAATTTTCCACTTGCTGAAATGAATGACAATCCACGTTGAGGAACCTTTGCCGATATTTATGATGAATAGAGACCTACGACAATCCTTTGGGAAATTTGGCCATAGGGAAATGGGTGTATGACAATCCAATCTCGGAAAACTTGCCAGCGATCTATGAATGTATGACTATCCGAACTTGGAAAAACTTGCCAAACAAAGAAGGAGCACGACAATCCACGCTTGGAAACTTTGCCAGAGATGACAATCCAATCTTGGAAAAATTTTCGTTGAAGAAGATGCACGACAATCCTTTTTTGGAAATATTGTCAGTTGGGGATGACAATCCAATTTTTGGAAAACTTTGTCGTTTAATAAGAATGCGCGACAATCCATATTTGGAAATACTAGTCGTTGGAGCACGCGCGTTGCGCGTGCCCCCCCGACGGCAAGATAAGTACAATTCGTGGTTGTGTTCTTTTTTTGTGATATTTGCGGTTGTGTTCGGGTTTTGTAATAGCAAGGATACATGAATTTGTAAGTAGTAATAAGTAATGAAAAAGTTGCTATGGACATATATCTATGAATAAACAATTATTTAATGTGAGGTAATCTAGAACGCCATTATATATTTTAAAACGCAATACAATTTCTTATTACTTAGATAATTTTCGAATGGCTTTGTATTAAAATGATTGCAATAATAATGAGTAGTAATAAAAAAATTGCAATATTAAAGGTTAAGGTTGTGTAAAATGGATTAAACGTAAAAGATATGAAAGAATTGTATTGTTGTTCGTGAGACTATTTAAGATAAAAAAAAATTTCGAGTGACTATGTGTATAATGTTGTTTTTCTATTGAAAACTATAGCTATTACTAAAGTTTATAATCGATCCCCCAACCCTTTTATCTTTCTTGGCTTCTCTCTCTCTCTCTCTCTCTCTCTCTATATCTCTCTTTCTCTCTCTTTCTATCACTCTATCTATTTCACTCTCTTTCTTTTCCGACCCTTGTTTCTCTTTCGAGCCTTGTCTTTCTCTCTTTCTTTCTCTTCCTGCCCCTTGTTCTCTCTCACTTCTCTTGACCCTTTTTCCTCTCCTTTTATTCTCTTTCCCGAAACCTTTCCTCTCTTACCATGCTCTAGCTCTTCTCTCTTAGTCTGCCCTCTCTCTCTCTCTTCCAGCCGTTCTCTCCACTCCTACCAAGGTCTTTCCTCTCCTATGATGCTCTCTCCTCTCTTAGCACTTAATTTCACTTATTTAATGACTCTCTCTCTCTCTCTCTCTCTCTCTCTCTCTCTCTCTCTCTTCCATGTCTCTTTCCTCTCCTAGCATGCTCTCTTCTCTCTTAGCCTACCCTCTCTCTTTATCTCTCTTCCAGCCGTTCTCTCCACTCCTAGCAAGGTCTCTCCTCTCCTAGGATGCGCTCTCCTCTTTTAGCACAAATTTGCACTTATTGAGTGACCATCTATCTCTCTCTCTCTCGCCCCCCCTCCCCGACGGCAAGATAAATAAAGATCGTGGTTAAGTTGTGTTTGGTTTTTGTGATATTGATGGCTATATTCGAGTTTTGTAATAGCAAGGATACAAGTAGTAACAAGGAGTAGTGATAAAGTTGCTATGGAGAAATATCTATGGAAAAACAATTTTAATAAGTGAAGTTATCTAGAATTTGGTAGTTAATTAAATATGTATCTCGAAAGTATTAAGTAGAGTATAACTACTCACTCGTTTTCTACAAAGTGTCTTATTAGTTTCGAACAGTAGAGTAAATTGGAAACGAGTGGAACAAGAGGATAATTTGAAAAGGGTGGTAAGAAGCAAGTGATAGAGGAACAAGTCCAACCATTTCATTTCGTTATTGCCCTATATTGTCATTCTCTCTTTTTCCTTTTCTTTTCCCCTTGCCTTGTCTTAATTATTCTTTTTCTATGGATTTGAAAGTTATTGGTTGACTTGCTCCTCTCTCACTCATTCCTTCTTTTATTGACCTAAACTCTTTCTCTCACTCTTGTTTCCTAATCTTTCTTGTCCTTGTTCTATCCTCTAAAAGGTTGTGAAAATTAATAGGTTGTATTTGCTCCCTCTCCCCTAGCCTTACTCTCCCCTTGGCCCTTGTATCTCATCCGACTTCTCTTTATCCCGCTCATTCTTTCAGCCCCCCCACTCGCTCTTTATCAGTTTCTCTTTATCTATTACTATTTTTATCGATATATTTGTCTCTCTTCTAATCCTCGTTTATTTCTCTTTCCTGGCCCTCCTTCTCTCACTCTCCATCTCTATCTCTTAAGTTCTTTTCCAGCTCTTCGTTCTCTCTCTCTCTTCTCTCGGCTCCTCTCTCCCTGACCTTTTTTCTCTCATGCTCTCTCTTTCCTCTCTCTTGACCTTCCAACTCTCAAAGCATCTTCCTTTCACACATTCCCCCTCTTTCTCTCTCTACTTCTCTTTCCCTCCTTCCCTCCCTCACTTAACGCATCATTCTTATTCTCATCCCCTTCGCTCTCTCTCTCTCTCTCTCTCTCTCTCTCTCTCTCTCTCTCTCCCATGCTTCAATTCCACCATCTCTTTTTCTAAGGGTATCTATTACGGAGTATTATTGTTGTATAAACATAATTAAAAACACTTACTTATATTTTAATCTAGCACGATTCTACCATAACGTGGAAATTTTCATTATAAAAGGTGTTTTTGATTAGTTGAGTTCCTCATAATTCTCACAAATCCATGTAGGATTAATCACAACATTTTTTGATGAAAGGAGTTTGTTGAGATCTAATTGTTGAAATCTTCTTCCCGCTTCTTGCTTACTTTGTTTCTGCTTCCTTTCAGCTTTATGATTTCTCTAATTAGGATTCCTACTTCTATTCAGTTTTATGATTTCTCTGATTAATATTTTTCTCATTTTTAGAAAAATTTCCTACTTTTATAAATCCAATTTTAAACTAATATTTATGAATTTATCACCCTTACCTTCCCTCTAACTTTTAATGTATAGAACAATTTATGGTATGAGCCAATTCTTTTACACGCAAATTAAAGTTTTTTTTGTTAATTTTTTGTCGATTTTGACTAAAACGTTAACTCTTGACAGCGAATATGATTCCCAAAATCTTTATCGAATAACTTATTCGACATGTAATCAAAATGATTTTCGGATACATAAATTGAGAGAGAATTAAAATCGAGAAATACATAGAACACACCATCACATTAGATCATCCAAAGCTTTAAAAACCCCTAATTATTTCTCATAAGTTTTAAAAAAAATCATCCATTTTTGTTAAAGAAAAAAACAATAATTTTAAAAACCCTCATGGTCATTATTTATTTAAAATAGAGATGTATTCCATGGTTAGATTACTCAATATTTAACACCCCCAAGTAGTTAGCAAAACATTTAAATTTAGAAACTGTGACACTAATTTAAGATCAACAAAAAATTTTGAGGTACAATTATGAGTTCTTTAATGACTCAATATTCTTGATAATCTGGCAAGGGAGCTTAAATAGAACACATCTTACAAATCTGATCTAGATTAGCACTATCTATTGCTTGTATCTTGGATGTTTTCCAGCTCTCGACATCTTTGCAACAATGTTTCCTGACCTGTAAAAATGTAGCATACCATACTCTTCACCAAAAATTGCATTTTGGTAATCAAAAAAATAAAAAAAAACATGCCATACATTTCAGTCATTACTCAATAATCGGCTAATCAGGGCACCATCTACCAATAAGATGTATTTTAGTATTACCTCTATATTCTGCTGCCCGACATTTAATAAAAGAATAAGTTGTAATAATTGTCACTAAGGCAACTATTTCTATCCTCATTAGTTTACCTAACTGGTTTGGCAAATAGACAATTTCTAGAAGAAATGGCAATGCATGTCATAACAAAGCTTGAGCATATATAATACCTAAAAATTGTTGGATTGAAAGTTAAAATTCTAATGAAGCTGTTGAGTACAAACATAGTTCTTTCTGAGACAAATCAATTATATGAAATAAAACCAGTATAAGTGAACAAACTATGCAGTATTTGATAGCCTAATACTGGTTTTCCAGATCAGGTGCACAATTACCCTCTCAAGGTCGCCTGTACAAGAGTATCTAAATGCAAGTTGTGACTCTTAATAGCATATGACTAAAAATTCAGAAAATAACAAGAACTTGTAGACAACTAACACTTGCTCTGGACCAATAATAATATTATGCATCGTAGTTAAAAAGCTAATACTTGGGACATAGAAAAATCTACACACATAGACATCCCTCCCAAATACATACAAACCAACATAAAAATGATGTAATAAAATACTACCTCCGTTACATATTATTTGCAACGATTAGACATTTTCCCTCTCTACTTTATGTCAAATCGTTGCAAATAATGTGTAACGGAGGTAGTACTTTAATACATGTACCCAAGCAGAAACACCCTACCCAAAAAAAGGGGGGAAAAGGAAAAGCATACATTAATTCAGAAAGCCCCAACTTTGGAAAGGTATGAGCGAGAAGAAGACAAAGGATGCATGAGAACATTTGTCCAATGTGATCAGCACCAGAATTACCTCACAACCCAACGATTTAATAGTCAATTCAAGATAAGCAAATCGCTCAGTTGCTCTTCAATTTGCCCCAAAAGGTGGATAATCATCTCGAAAGCTCCCATTTCTCAAAACCAGGCTACCCAAAATAGCTCATATCTTAATCAAGCATTTAACATATGACACAAACATCATAAAAGTCACAAAATTAGAACACCAAATCATGCAAATCAAAGATAAAAACACTCTATATATGTCCCAAAAAACAACCAACAGAACTATAATCAAGGGAGACTAACACTAACACTTTCCTCGGTATCCGATCCTCACCACCAGTAAAACTCTGAGTAGAAGAACGACCACCATCAAACTCACTTCCTGAACCGTTGGTATTAAAAAAAACAGTCAACATTCATACAAAACTATAAAAGGTTAAATCCAATAGAAAAGATGAAAATTTAACCAATTATAACAGGAAAGAGAAAGGAGACAGATATGGTATCCACAACACATTAATATCAAACTGCAGGAATAGGTTTATAATTTGAGAGCAGAAGATAATTTGTAATATAAACAAAACCTTGAATAGAACCTAACCAATGACAATATATTCAACATCAAATATCACAAAACTATAAAGATACTTCTGGGGGAAGCTTGAATTTGGTTTGAGGGTTGTATAAAGTCAAGAAGAAATAAGAATACACCCTAATTTTGTTCAAAATTCCAAACAAACTTGATAATTATTTTCAAATCCAATTACAATAAGACTCTAATTAGATTAACAATGAAATGCTAGATCGAGAAATGATTTTCGATTATTAAAAAACAAACATCTAAATTAAAGAATTTGAGCAAAAACCCAGGGGAAAAAAAATTAAAGCCTAAATTTCCAGAAATGAGTAATTACATCTTTCTATTCAACCACATCAAATTGAAGGAGAGAAAATACCTTACAATATTATATGTATATGTAATTAAGCTTCATCAAGCAGAGTGTCCCCCCAACCTTTTATATGTATATGCATAACCTTTTAGTAGCCACAATATAAATTAGAAAACTTTAACTATTCACAAGAATGGCTTTAACACGTACATATTTCAACAACTTGTCCTCTGCACCCATCAAATTTATACCGTATCCAGGTCATAACTATTGGCAATACATGCAACTAAATACAACAAGAAATACTAATATGTGATTTCATCTCAAAACTGCACGGTTCAATTCCTGCATAAGAGATATACTGATTTAAACTGAACTAAAGTTTAGGGTAGCTTGCTCGACTCAAATCAAGTCAAATTCATTTTTAGTTCAGAAACTTCAAACTCAAAAGATTTTCCACCGATGATATTCATATATCTGACCTATAATCAATTCAAACATACAACTCAGAAATATTACACCTGTGGTAATCATATATCTGACCTTTAATATATACTTCGCATCATTACTCACAAATCACTTTTTAATTTTCATTTGATAAAGACATTTGAACCTGCATAATGCCTGCTACCATGTCACATTTCAAACTCTGTTTGATCAACTAATTTCAGTTGAGTCAAGAGACGAGCTTTGACTAAATTCTTACTGGCTCTATAGCACCATGCTAACAAAATTCCATCCATTTTATTCGCTTCTTCTGTCAAGTGTCAACCGTGCTTTGGTTCCTAGGTATCTAGATTCAGCAATTATGTTGGGTCTTGAAACCTAGGCTTAAACCGAAAAGGACAGTCTTATAGATGCAACTTCTAGACTACATGACCTACAATAACATACTTTAATGGAGAAGGCTGTAAAGTGACCAATATCTGCAAACATAGCTTCTGTACCTGCAACAACCCATAGCATAGCTGTCATTAAAAATGGACCCCAAAAGATCAAACACAAACAGCAAATTGCATTAGGGTCCCTTTCTTTTCTCCATTTTCCACTTGTTTCCAGGTTCTTATTGAAGGAAAATTAGCCTAAATTCATACATGGAAAAGAAAAAAAAATTACAAACTAACAAAAATACAGAACGTAACAAAATTTGAAGTACATAAAAAGCACCAACAAAATATGACAATAGTACTTCTGTCCACGAAAGGCCATTTAATTGTGTAGCTATAGCCCTATAGGAGGCTATTACCCCTTGGAGTAGTACTTCAGACCCTTGTTTATTTTAGAGAAATGCAAGGAAAAATTTTACACATGTAAAGCTCAAAAATCTCCCCAAAATCTACATCTCTTTTGGCTAATGTTATCACTCCTAAATATCAATAACCTTGTCACAAAGGAAAAAATTCAATGTCTCTAAGATTGATCAAGCATATACTTCCTCCATTTCTTTTATTAGCAACTGACAGGGTAACGTTGTATCCCCTAATAAAAAATAATTATCTAAATCACTAACTAAGGTAGATAGGGAAGTAGGGTCGATCTCCACAGGAAAACAAGTCTTTTTACTCCTAATTAATTATTATAATCTAAATTATTTAAGTAACCAATATATATAATTAAGTATGAAACTAAACTACAAAGAATAAGAGTAGGGAGAAAACGATATATAAAGGGATTTAGGGCATAGGTTCACCAATAAATAATACTCCAGGGTAAAACATAGTAATCAATTATTGACATTGCATAAATAACATGATTAACAGGCTCTCGCAATTTATTAATCAACATAGATCTAACAGGCTCTCGAAATTTACTAGATCTAAGTCCTTATTGAAAATAGCCTTTAATATCAAATTAACATCTGCTCGATTCATCAATTTAATATTGCTATAATTTTACAAGCTGCAATTGTAAAACATTAAAACAATCCAATAAGAAATTATCATGCAATACCAACAATCAATAATAGTCAACCATCAATGCATCAATTAACCAGATTGTAAAGGACTCTCGCTACTTATTACAATCACACAATTAATTTATCGGTATTAAATCTCATCTCTCGAATCTTGACTTAACCATTTATAAATTAACTTGCCTATTGAAACTATACCTAGACATTAATTCTCATCTTTCGATTCTTGAATCAATATTGTCAAACTCATGCATAAAAGATAGGCCTAATCTAGTCACAGAGCAATAATCCAATCAATAGGAAATTAATCTAGCATTGATAATCAACAACAATAAATTACCCCTTCATATTATTTATTAGATCCCCATAAACCCTAGAAATTAAACTACTCACACATTTTAAAAACTAAACGAATCAAAGTAATAAAATAAATCATGATGAAAGGAATAAAATAAAGGAAATTTTGACTTTTACCACCTTCAAATAACCACTTAATTGAATTTACCACCTCCAAAAAAAAAAGATTTACTTTACCACCACCAAAATTTCCAAAAATTCGATTTTACCACCAACTAACGGATTCCGTCCATGAATTCGTTAGTAGGGCCCACCTTTTTGACAGTTCTTCTTCATCTTCCCCGATTTCCATATCAACCCAGCCAGCAACGAAATTAACACACCATGGTTGGTCGGAATTTCGTGTGGGGGCAAGGGAGGGGTCGGAATTTAGTGTAACCTAGGGAGGTGATCGGAATTTGGTGGTGGTTAGGGTTTTAGGAGTGCGGAATTTGGTGGTGGCTAGGGTTTTAAGAGTTTTTGGAATTAGGGGGGCTATATGGTTGGTCGGAATTTGGTGGCTAGGGTTTTGAGGTCGGAAGTTGGTGAAAAGGGGGTCGAAATCTGGTGTGGGGGATGTGGTTGTGCGGTGCGATGCGGTGGTTGTGGATTAGTGGGGTCGTTGGTCGGAATTTCGTGTGGGGGCAAGGGAGGGATCGGAAGCTGGTGTTGGGGTCGTTGGTCGTAGTGATTAGGTGGTGACTAGGGTTTTGAGGTCGGAAATTGGTGGAAAGGGGGTCGAAATCGGTGTGGTGGTTGTGCGGTGCGGTGCGGTGGTTGTGGTTGTGCGGTGCGGTGGTAGTTATTAGGTGGTGGGGTCGTTGGTCGTAACGGTTAGGTGGTGGGGATGGTAGCGGTTAGGTGGGGGGGGGGCTGGTCGTAGCGGTCAGGTGGTGGGGTTGGTCGTAGTCGGTCCGGTGGTGGGGTCTCGACGGTGGCAGCAGCCACCAATTGATGGATGAGGTTTTTTAATTTTTTTTTTTTTTAATTTTTTTTCTAAAGCTTACCCAATAATATGGCGACACGTGTGCAAGGTAGGCCCCACTAACGGATTTATGGACGGAATCCATTAGTTGGAGGTGATTGGTGGTAAAACTGATGTTTAATTTTTTTATGAGGTGGTAAAGTAAATCTTTTTTTTTTGGAGGTGGTAAATTCAATTAAGTGGTTATTTGAAGGTGGTAAAAGTCAAAATTAACTAAGATTAAGGGAAGAGAAATTGTTACCAAAATAAATCTGGAATTAATGAAAGAATTAAGAACAAAGGTTTAGAGAAAGATTAAAAGAGAGAAAACTAAGTAGAGAGAGAAAGTATAAGAGAGAAGATAAGTCCTAATAATCGTCCTAAAAACGTACTTAAACAAAACTAAAAACAACTCCTAATTAGAAACTAATTGCTCGACAAGAGAGCCTTTCCAGAAAACACGCGCCCGATCGGGCGCGCCTTTTTGCTAGCACGCTCTTCTTAGTAGCACCGCCCGATCGTGCTAAGCCTCGCACGATCGGGCGCGCCTTGGGCCACACATCCTTGGCTTGCTGCGCATCTTGCCCGATCGAGCTAAGCTTGCCCGATCGGGCCCTTGTGGCTCCTCAAGGCTTTGGACTTCCGATTGGGCTCGACTCCTCGGCCCAATCCGGATCTCCTCTTCGGGTCTTGAATACTCGGTCCAAACCTCGATATTCCAAATACCGAGCCCTTAATCACCGGCTCGATGGCTCTAGCCGGCCTTGGGCTTCAACGACGGTCGTGCTCCTCCAATGCTCGTAGTTGCTTCATAAAAATCCCGGGAAAATATTCCAAAGGTGCAATTCCCTGCAAAACTCAACCAAAACTACGAAAAAACTAGAAAACACATATTAGTAATAAAAGTGGCTCTAAAGAGCCAAAAACACTACTAATTATGACCAAGGGACGGGGGTAAAATACTATATAAAATGGACACATCAAACTCCCCCAAGCCAAAACTTTGCTTGTCCCTAAGCGAAGAGCTCATCAATGAATCAATAAATATGCTTCACCCCAATAAGTAAAAATCAAGCACAAACGATCCAGGGTAAATCAAATAAACATGCTCCAAAGTCAACCAATCAAATCCATCCAATTACTTTTCTTCCCTAACAATCGTCAAATAGAGCAAACCACAAGAGCATATAGAATTCAAGACTAGTGCTCACATACTCGACTCTCATTTTTGTGGCGAGTAAAAGATGTACTCGATCGCTCTCCATCCAACCCCTTTATGTGAATAATGCCCTCCCAACTCACAATCTCGTGTGTATAAAAACAATATACGCTCAATCCTACTAGTCGACTCGAAATATGCCAAGTCATAACTTGCATTGAAAAACAACACTTTCACATTCTTACAATTCTATGTGCAAAGGTCGGAAGGTCTTTAAAGCTTGTAATGTAAGGCTAAGGTAAAGGATAGGAATCATTTGGGAACAAGTGAGAGTAAGGCTATGCTTAAAGGAGCCATATCCTAATAAAACCCATGATCAAAATAAATAATGATCATACATCTCCTACATAACCCACTCTAACATCAACCAAATATACTCCAATTATAATAAATAAACCCAACTCTTGCAATTCCACTCATAACATTTAATAATGAAGAAGTAGAGTGAGTAAACAAACTTTATTTTCCAAACTTGAATTTTTTTCATTGAAGCTCAAAATTTTTTTCTTTGATCAACCTCCAACTAGAACATTTGAACATTTTTTTTTCTTCGAAGTTCACTTATTTTTTTCACAATTTTTTTCTTTGAACTTCTTTTTCTTTTTCTCATAATATCATGCCTTATTTTTTCAAGAAAATATAACTCTCATAATCATAAAAAATAAACATGAATAACAACAAAACAACTTCTCAAATCCCGCCCAAATTGTGCAAATAGTAAGCACACTACAAACTCCCTCATCTCACTCACTAATAGCTCCCCCAAGCCAAGCTTGGGACTAGTAACCAATGGGGCAAAATAGGCTTGTAATGTGGCTAATAAACAACAAAAAGGTCAAGGCAACAACATGGGTAGCAAGAAGGGAACAAATGTATCTACAATGTCTGAAGGCTACCTAAAAGAACAAATGCCTTCGTCCTCCACAATGTGCATAATAATGAATCATATAAACATTACTAATAGTTGCAAACCAATACTCAAATTCATTGACATACCAGGAACTATGGAACTATCACACATTCCTAACCAAGTCAACTAGTCAAGCACTATATTCACAAGTAGTTGGACAAAATTGACGCATGCTAAAGTTTCAAGGCAATCAAACATCAAATCATGATCAACTAATCCACAATATTCATCATCAAATACCAAGAATCAAAACAAATTTTCTCAAGTATGGGGCACATGGAAGTATGATTTACAATTCATTAGAACGTATTTTTGGATTTTTTTTTATTTTTTCAATTTTTTTGTATTTTTATATATAAAGAAAGCAATAAAAACTACACTAGAAAGCAAGTAAATAGAGAGAAAGGAAAGAGAGTTACCAAGCGAAAGATTACCCCCCCCCCCCAAGCCAAATCAAGCAATGCCCTCATTGACTTGGGAGTGTAACCTACTCCTCATCCTCATCCATCCTCGAATAGTCGCCACCACCATGGCTAGGACCGGCCCCTCCATGGCTCGAACCACCACCTCCATAACCCGAACAACCTGCAAAATAGTTAGGGTCTACATTCCCCCCAAGCCCACCAAAAGGAGCATCGGTCCCATATCCATGGACCGATGAATAGTCCACATAGGTACCGTAGGCACTTGGGTCCGTGTATCCCCCTTGGGGGTATTGGAACCAATCGGGGACAAGTGATTCTGGGGGAATAGCCCCCCGACGGGCATAATCATCATACATGGGGTATAAACCCCGCCCTAAGTTCCTCCCACAACCCCAACCCTAGCATCTAGGGCTCCTACCCTAGTGTCCAAATTTCTAACCATACCCTCCATCCTCCCTTGCCCACTCTCTATCCGATCCAATTGGCTTCTAAAAGCCGAAAAGTCATATGGAGCGTTAGGGTCGATGTTGTAGTTAGTTGAGGAAGTGGGAATGTTATGTGTGTAGTGTTGGGGTGATGGTTGGTGGAAATGATGTGGTGGTGAGGGAGGTGCTTGGTGGTGTGCTTGGGCCTCCCCTTGTCTCCTAATTCAAAGGTATAGGAGGGAAGACCCTTCTCAAATTTGGTCAAGGCCGGGTTAGGCAAGGTGAAAGCGTTGTCTCTTCTACCCGACTCCCTATGAATCACCCACCAAGTCTTACCCCCTATCACATTTATCCAATTAAGGCCTCCTAAGTAGGGTGCGTCCTTTAAGGTTGGTCCGGCTACCTTACCATCACCGCTAGGGGTCCAACTAAGGTATTTGACCGCTATGTGGGTTACTAACCCACCAAAGTAAATTGGGACCCTAGACCTACCCGATTCGGCCGCATTGGCCACCCTCTGGAAGTGTTGGGCCATCCTATGAACTATGTTAAGCTTGTCACTCTTAGGAATCATGTATGACCCTAATAGTTCTAGTTCATCCCTCCTCACATTTTCCGGTTCATGCCTCCCAAAGATGGTAAGGCCAACAAACCGTTGCCAAAGTTTTGGCACGGGATGTTGAATCCAAGTGCCCTTGGCATGTTGGAGGTTCAAGTTAGGATCCCCCGTTAGAGCATGGTAGACAAAAGTAATGTTGTCTTGGGGTGTTTCAATTGGTCTATCGGCTTTCAAATCAAACAATTTTCCAAAATCTTTCAAAGACAATCTAATATCATTATTAAACAATCGAAATTGCACATGAGAGATTAAAGTATTTTATTTTATGACGGTAAAACTAGAAATGAATTCTAAAGTCAAATAATCATAAGTATCATAGTGTAATTTGAACAAACCACTCATGCCAATTCCTTTGAACAATTTTTCAACATGTTTATCAATTCCTAGTATAGAAAGCGTAGGATGATGAATAAAACGGGTAGGAATTACCTGCCGTGAGATGAGGTTGAGCATCCTTTGCCTTTTCTCTTGGGTGGTGATGACCACCCTCTCCTACCCCGGAATTTGCAACTCCGGGTCAATGCTGGGTGCTTGTTGCCTCGATCCATCACCCCTTACAGTTCTAGACCTCTTGAAGGCCATTTTATGTGAAAGTAGTAGGAATTGAAGCTTTCTCTCTCTTGGGATTGAGAAGAAATTAAGAGAAAGTGTTGAAAATTTAGTGTAGATTGTAGAGGAAGATGAGAGGAGTTGGAAAATGTAAGAATTTTTAAGTTTGGATGGAAGAATTGGAGGAGATCTTGGATTGAAGTGTGAGTTTAAGGTTTGAAAATGGAGGTTTTAGAGAGAGAAAGTGAGATGAAGAAGACGAAATAAGGAGAAAGTGAGGGAAGAAAGAAGAGGAAAGAAAATAAAAGGGGGGGACGGCCATAATGCGCGCTTGATCGGGCGAAGCTCGCCCGATCGGGCGAACTATCAGAATTTCAGAATCTCTGTTGCGCGCCTGATCGGGCGTGCTCCGCCCGATCGGGCGCGAACTCGAACGAAATTTTCGCCATTTTCTCGCCCGACATATCTTTTCCTTTCACTCGATTTTCCAAAAAAAGGCCCCCGATCGGGCAAACTTTGCCCGATCGGGCGAAATTAGCCACGAAATCAGGTCTGCTTGCGCGCCCGATCGGGCGAATTTTTCTACGATTTTTGCTTCACTTGCGCGCCCGATCGGGGCGAGCCTAGCCCGATCGGGCCCGTACCAAGCCCTGGAGTTTCTCCGATTTCTTTTCTTCTTCAAATTTTTCTAAGTCGTTTTACCTGTCAAATTCATACCTGTACAACAACACTAAAAAATGATAAAATATCACTCTCCTCACCTCTCTAAAATAAAAATAAAAATAAGAGAAAAGGAAAACTAATCTAGAAAGCATGAAATACGGGTTACCTCCGCAAAGCGCTGGTTTATCTAGGTCCCGCACGACCTTCTTACCAAGTACAAATTCTAGGATCCTTGGCCTATTGCTTGATCGGGTGGTTTCTCACCCGGTCTAGCGATGTTTAGGCTGCGATGTGGCTTCCTGACATAACCTGTGGGACGCCAAGTCGCCTTATCCGGTGGATCCTCCTTGACTTGGATTGGAGGATCTTCAATGCTACGCACTAAAAACCCTCCTTTGAACGAATGTTGCTTCAAATTGTCATTGCGTTCAACACGTGCAACTCCATCTGGCGGAACACTTACTGTAGGCTCAATTCGCATAACTTGCTCGTTCGGTTCCACTTGTTCATCCTCGAAACCAAGACCAACATTGTAGAGTGCTTTTTCTATTGCATTGACTTCCTTCTGCCATTTGTCTACCTCATCTGAAAAGGATGCAACACAAGATACCGCCTCCAAGGGATCTTTTTCAAGAGCTTGGGGCTTGTTAGAATAATTTACAACCACATTGACACTGAAATATTTCTCCTCAGTCATGGAGCTTTTAGGGGAATTATTCACATTAAAAACAACTTTATCGTCCCCTACTGATAGTGTTAGCTTACCACTTCTTACATCTATGACTGCTCCTGCAGTGTTAAGGAATGGTCTACCCAAAATAATTGGGGTTTGCATATCCTCAGCCATATCAAGAACAACAAAATCCACAGGTATATAAAATTTACCTACTCTAACGGGGACATCCTCTAAAACACCTAAGGGGTATTTGAAAGAACGGTCGGCCATTTGTAGAGTTATATTGGTAGCTTTTAACTTACCCATATTCAACTTAGAACACACAGATAATGGCATGACGCTAACACTAGCACCCAAATCACATAATTCATTATCAATCAAGAGATTGCCAATATGACAAGGGATAGAAAAACTACCCGGATCTTTTAATTTAGGTGGGGACTTATTTTGAAGTACGACACTACACTCTGCAGTGAAAACTACTGTCTCTACCTCACTAATAGACCTTTTTCTCGTCAATATTTCTTTCATAAATTTTGCATACGAGGGGATTTGTGTGATCAATTCAGTAAAGGGAACTGTTACCTTCAAATCTTTAACCACCTCCAGGAACTTACCAAACTGCTTATCCAAGTTTGTCTTCAATTGACGATTGGGGAAAGGAAGTTTGATAATTGGCTTTTGAGCATTCTTATTCTTGTCTGGAGTAGCCACCTTCTCTGGAGTTTTACCCTGCAATGTAGAATTTGATATGTTAGTATTATCCTCTAGCCCTGCAGGGCTATCAACTACATTGTTTGGTTTAATGGAATCAAGATTAGAATTATTTAATAAAATAGGTTCATCAACTCTGAGCATGGAGGGCCCTTCATAGTTTGAACCACTCCGTAGAGTAATTGCAAATGCTTGATCCGTAGGCCTAGTCGGCTGTGCCGGCAAGGCTCCCTGTTGGCGAGCTTGTAAAGTAGCGGAGAGTTGCGCAATTTGATTATCTACAATTTTATTATGCGCTAGAATTTGATCAATTGTCGCATCTCTGCTCTCCATGTGCTTTTGCATATTGACCAACATTGCTCTAATTTCCGCCAAAGAAGGGTCGGAAGATGAGGGGGGTTGTTGTGGTTGGTTCTTCTGGCTAGCATTGGGATGATAATATTTCTGATGCTGTTGCTGTGGCACCTGTGGTTCTTGTGGTGGTGGATTTTGAACATTAGTGCTCCGGTAGGAAAGGTATGGATGATTCCGATACCCAGGATTGTAAGTGTTGGAGTATGGGTTATTCTGCCTATAAGCTTGGAAGACATTAACTTGCTCCACGGAACTCCTGCAATCCTGCTCCCAATGACCTACAATACCACAATTTTCACAGAAAGCCTCATTAGAATTATTATTAATCGTAGAAACATTGGCTACATTAGCAGTGCTCAGATTATCTAATTTTTGGCAAATAGAGGTCAGTTGAGCTTGCAAAAAGGATACAGAGTCGCACTATGTTTCCCCTTGTTAGCAAATCCTCTGGGATTCCCATATTGGGAATTGTGTATCGCCATGTCTTCAATAACCTGACCTGCATCATCAACATTAAGATTCATAAATCTCCCACTAGCTGCAGAGTCTAAAATTATTCTAGAAGAATTTCCAATGTCGTTATAAAAGGCTTGGATTAACTGCCATTGTGCTAAATTATGGTGAGGGCATTCTCTTTGTAAGTCCTTGAACCTCTCCTAAGCCTCATATAAAGACTCATCGGCTTCTTGGGCAAAGTTCTGAATCGCACTCCGCAGTACTGCTGTTCTCTCTACAGGATAATACTTGTTATAGAAATTCAGAACAAGAGTTTCCCAGTCAGTTATACCAAGTGTAGTTCTATTTAAGCCATTAAACCACAATTTAGCTTTTCCAGTTAAAGAGAAAAGAAAGAGAATCTCCCTGATTTGGTCTTGAGTGAATCCGGCTTGCCTGATGGTGTTACAATATTGACAATAGTCGGCAATGTGAAGATTTGGGTCTTCACCCTTTGTTCCACTGAATTGCTTACTCTCTATCATCGTTATAAATTGAGGTTTAATTTCAAATTGAACCCCATCAAGAGCCGGAGTAGGGGTGAGATGTGGAAAATCCGTAAGCTTTGGTTGTGAATAATCACTAAGCTTCTTTGGAGCCGCCATCTCTGATTCTGTGTCTGATGATGTCTCTGAATTGCTTGAATCAGTTGGAGGATCGCGGTGATTATTGTTAGTATCACCAGAATCCGCCAGGATTTGCTTGTAGAAGTTTTTCTGTCTATGGAAGGAGCGTTCGATCTCAGGATCGAATGGGATGTAACCTGATCTGGAACACCTGGGCATAAACAAAAACTAGAAGCAAATATGAGATTTGTCTCAGAGAACTAACGCTCTCTGAGACAAAAGAGAAATAATCTAGACTACAAAAACAATCAGAAATAAAAATAAAACCGTTTCCCCGGCAACGGCGCCAAATTTTGACAGGGTAAAGTCGTATCCCCTAATAAAAAAATAATTACCTAAATCACTAACTAAGGTAGATAGGGAAGTAGGGTCGATCTCCACAGGGAAACAAGTCTTTTTACTCCTAATTAATTATTATAATCTAAATTATTTAAGTAACCAATATATATAATTAAGTATGAAACTAAACTACAAAGAATAAGAGTAGGGAGAAAACGATATATAAAGGGATCTAGGGCATAGGTTCACCAATAAATAATACTCCAAGGTAAAACATAGTAATCAATTATTGACATTGCATAAATAACATGATTAACAGGCTCTCGCAATTTATTAATCAACATAGATCTAACAGGCTCTCGCAATTTATTAGATCTAAGTCCTTATTGAAAATAGCCTTTAATATCAAATTAATATCTGCTCGATTCATCAATTTAATATTGCTATACTTTTACAAGCTGCAATTGTAAAACATTAAAACAATCCAATAAGAAATTATCATGCAATACCAACAATCAATAATAGTCAACCATCAATGCATCAATTAACCAGATTGTAAAGGGCTCTCGCTACTTATTACAATCACACAATTAATTTATCGGTATTAAATCTCATCTCTCGAATCTTGACTTAACCATTTATAAATTAACTTGCCTATTGAAACTATACCTAGACATTAATTCTCATCTCTCGATTCTTGAATCAATATTGTCAAACTCATGCATAAAAGATAGGCCTAATCTAGTCACAGAGCAATAATCCAATTAATAGGAAATTAATCTAGTATTGATAATCAACAACAATAAATTACCCCTTCATATTATTTATTAGATCCCCATAAACCCTAGAAATTAAACTACTCACACATATTAAAATCTAAACGAATCAAAGTAATAAAATAAATCATGATGAAAGGAATAAAATAAATAACTAAGATTAAGGGAAGAGAAATCGTTACCAAAATAAATCTGGAATTAATGAAAGAATTAAGAACAAAGGTTTAGAGAAAGATTAAGAGAGAGAAAACTAAGTAGAGAGAGAAAGTCTAAGAGAGAAGATAAGTCCTAATAATCGTCCTAAAAACGTACTTAAACAAAACTAAAAATAACTCCTAATTAGAAACTAATTGCTCGACAAAAGAGCCTTTCCAGAAACACGCGCCCGATCGGGCGCGCCTTTTTGCTAGCACACTCTTCTCAGCAGCACCGCCCGATCGTGCTAAGCCTCGCACGATCGGGCGCGCCTTGGGCCACACATCCTTGGCTTGCTGCGCATCTTGCCCGATCGAGCTAAGCTTGCCCGATCGGGCCCTTGTGGCTCCTCGAGGCTTTGGAATTCCGATTGGGTTCGACTCCTCGGCCCAATCCGGATCTACTCTTCGGGTCTTGAATACTCGGTCCAAACCTCGGTATTCCAAATACCGAACCCTTAATCACCGGCTCGATGGTTCTAGTCGGCCTTGGGCTTCAACGACGATCGTGCTCCTCCAATGCTCGTAGTTGCTTCATAAAAATCCCGGGAAAATGCTCCAAAAGTGCAATTCCCTGCAAAACTCAACCAAAACTACGAAAACACTAGAAAACACATATTAGTAATAAAAGTGGCTCTAAAGAGCCAAAAACACTACTAATTATGACCAAGGGACGGGGGTAAAATACTATATAAAATGGACACATCAAACACACCTTCATGGCACGCACTTTGAGGGAAAAATTAGGTGATATAACGGACAAATAAAGCAAAATAATCTATAAATGTAGTAGTTAACTCTTCTCTATTCTGGGTGTTGGAATAATTTTGATAAATTTTCTCGTTTACCTACTATAATTAACTCCTAAAAAAGCATGTCCAAAGGTTGTATTGCACATAAAAGAAAACAGAGGAAGTATATGAAATAGTATCTGTATACTTCCAAGAAGAACAACCAAAAATTCCATCAAAGTTCGAGAAATTAACCAACTTCTCCGAGAGAGAATGCGGAAAAATTCCTACTTCTGGGAGAATGATGCATTGACATCAACATTCACGTATCTACAAACTTAATGCTGGCTGTTAAGAGATTAGGGAGAAATATACTCCACAAAATTGTAAATAAGACAAAAAGATCAAGCATAGTTTTTTTTGGATGCTCCAACATGAGCTGCATAATTAAAAATTTCAGCATTTACAAAGAATAGAGGTAAGTACAGCGACTAACCCTCGTTTAGTTTCGTTTCCGCAACTTGAAGCCCTGAAACTGATGATAAAACTGCAAAAGAAAGAAAAGAAGATACTTACTTTATAGTACTCCAAATTCGCATTAATATTCAACATATACTCTTTTTTTCATAACTTTAGAGCTTAGACTTACTACATAAGTAAAAGACTGCAAATAAAACTACGAAGTCTTTAACATACATAAACGTGCAGTATCGATAACATGCTACACTATTATGTAATCGGGTCGGGAAGATAAAGGTTACGCAACTAACAGAGAGACTGCTTTCAAGACTCCATTTTCTTTTGCATGTCTAGCTCGAGTTCCAGGCCAACCTGCAAATGCCCGTACCTAAAAATGTCGTCATGATTGACTCAAATCATACAAAAAAGCACAAATTAGTACTACCTTATTATGCAGGACAGTAGTGTCTTGATCAAACGATAGCCATGATTCTTCGGGGGTAATCTGCACAAAGTTATCACCTCTTAACTTAGCTTGCATGGAGAAAAGATCCCAACATGGCATAACATAAAGTAACCGTATAGATACCTTTGGAGCTAAGGTAGCTTTAGAATCATCTTCAGGTTGTGCTTTAGTTGTTGCTGTACCGTCAATTATTGAAGGAAGCTCGTGCAACAAAAGTTTTGAGCCTATGAAGCATAACACAACAGCATCAGAAATGTACTTGCTATTGGGTTGAGGAAGATTTGTTTACTCAGTCTTGTATGAAAAGGATAGAGGCAGCATATAAAATTTACATGAGTACAATAATTTAAGATACCATCCACTTTGTCAAAAGCATCAAATTAATATTGGTTTAGCAATGTAATTATATCGTATGCTAGATGATGAAAAGTTAAATTTGAAAGAGGATTTGGGAACAACAATATCCTAGTCACCATTAATTCGAATACAGGTTATAATTCCATACTTACATATAAGTTACTTGTGCAGAAATGAAGCACCTATTTCACAATAAAACTTCACATTATGCATAATAACATGTACAATATATAGAAGCTGCAAAGCAGAGGCAGCTGAGATCAATAACAGCTCACGTCAAGGCTAACATATCGGCTATTTAAGCAAGAATTTAGAAATTTTGCAGCAAGTATTTGATATATAAAGAAGTTGACAGCCGACACACCAAGATCAAAGAGAAAATCCAGTAAATCTGGTGCCTGCATGCAAATTGGTGAAAATATATTAATTAGATGATTGTGCTCATATATTGAAAATTAGATACACCATGTTCCATAGAACGTATCTATACCTAACCATCACATAGATAATTACTGAAGTAAGAGCAAACATAAAAACATTGTGGTATTTACAACAAACCATTATGTCTTATAAGACTTCAGAGCTACAATATAATTCTTGATGCAAATAAAAAATTAATATACATCCATTCCTAAGTAATTTCACCTTCTTAATAATCTATATAAAGACTCAGATTCTACATACAACTCCAAATCAATAATTGAGTTTCATGATAAGTATAAGTACCTTAATATCCTCATCCACACCAACTTTTTGAGATGCAATGATAGGTCCAGCATCCAGTGCTCTAACAGTGAAAGCTAATGAGACTCCAGTTTCCCTAACACCATTCTGCATAAATTGAAACACCCAAACACATACATATCAAATATTTGCATGCATGATGGTAAATAGAAAAGAAACATAGATTATAATTAAGAAGAATTACCAAAAAAACATAGAAAAGAAAGGAAAAAAGAGGAGAAATAACCAAAAAAAAAAAAAAAACACAGTCAACATTCATATTAAAGATTAGATGAAAATTGAACCAATTTGAACAAGAAAGACAAAGGAGAGATAGAATTGTACCTGGAGATCAATAATTCTGTTACAAATCAGACAATAATACTACTAACAATAAAAAAAAAAAAAATCAACCTAAAACAAACGATAAATCACTCAAATTAAACCCAAAAAAACCACCACACAATCAAAGAAGGCACTAAAATTCAACCCAAAAAACGAAAATAAATAGAACAAATAAACCCTTAAAAAATCGAAAAACTATCGAACAAATAAACCCAATAAATCGAAAACAAATCGATCAAATAAACCCCATTAAAAACGAAACAATTTCGCACAAATACACCCACAAAGATTCAACCCAAAAAATTCGAAAACATAGAACATATATGCAAAAAATCCACGACAATCGAACAAGTAAAGCCTAAAAATTTGAAACGAAATCGAGAAAGAGAAACGAGATCAAACTTGATGAATGTGACGATCGGAAAATCTTCCACAACCTCAGAGTCGAAAAATCGTCGAAAGGGATGATAATACAGAGGTTTCTCTCTCTAGGTTTCTCTCTCCTTCCCCTTTTTCCTTCTAAGATGAAAATATAGAGGGGGAAAATGGGAACAACAGCAGAGTAAAGGCCAAGTAAGGGTGAGAGAGTAAGTCGGTTGGAGAGCAGCATGCAACAAACAATAGGAATTAGGGGCAAAATGGGCGATGCATTCATGTTGGGGGCAAGGCTGTAATAGCACCATAAGGTACTATTCACCAGCTACAGTAAATTCTTTTGCATGTTTATAAGGGTTATAGATTTTCGTTTAAGCGCTTGCTTTTGAACCGATTGTAATGAGCCAGTATTTTAGGCGCTTAAGCTAAGTGAGATGATTTTTTGTCAGGTCAATCACTTACTACGATTGTAATCAAACTGACTACTTAATCATGTCAAATTGCTTATAGGGGCTAACTGGCGTACCAAGGAACCCGAAATTGCTGTACGAGGTCGAAATCACCTTTCTGATAGGCTTCGAGCTCTGTCGCTGCTGAAATATCTCTGGCGCCAGGAATTGGAGTAGGGTCTTCCCTATTCTGCTGCACCTGTATTTATTTTGACTATAGAACTTTGCCAAATTCTTTAGCCTTCTTAGGGTTGACTTAAGGTTTAGCATTGCTTGACTCATCGACTTGACACAACTCAAGGTATAAACTTGACTCTCTATGATTGACTCGAGGTTGACTCAACTTGAAGTGAAATGACACATGTGTTAGACTCAAATCAAAGTGATATGACACGACATGACTCAATGTGAACATGACTCGTGTGTGCATTGTAATGTGATCGTGCGACTCGAAAATGCAGAAAAGCAAAAATTTTCCGTCATTTTTGTGGAGGGTACCGACTTTCTCCCGAAAAAGAAAGACGCGAAATAAGAATCGAAGTGTGAAGATGCATGTTGAATGAGCTTAGTCAAATGTTGTTTGATACTTGTAGGGAATAAATTTCAAGCGTTATACCCCTAACTTGAAACCCACTGTGATCATACACTAAAGTACGGTGGCGTCCAAAAGGGAAGAAGATAGAGTAAAAGAGTCGCCAACAAGTTTTAGGAACTTGTAAACCGTTCACAGGGTGAAGGTTACACCCCTTAACGATCCAAGAGATCGTCAACTCCATAAGGTCTAGAACCAAATAAGGGTTCGGGGATGAAGGTACAAATCCAACCTAAAAGAGATTGAACCTGCCCTAATAATAGGCCTCTACTTTATTCTGATCGTATTCATGTGCGCTTTTTACTTAACATGCAATCATTAGAATTAACCTAAACCTGTTTATCTAGGTTGGTTGAATTTAATGCACAAACAAATCTATTATTGGCGATCACTTGAATTATAATCATATTAACCCTAACAAGATTATTAAATATCTTATTAAGCGTGATTACAAGTACTAAATTCCCTTTAAACATGCAATAAAGGCGTGATCAAGCAAGAACAATAGATATCAAGCAACATAATAAATAATAATAAATATCATGACAATAATTATAACCATTAAAACAATAATCATCATAAATAAAATAAACATCATCAAAATAATAATAATAATCATAAATTATAACAATTATAATCATAATCATGTTCATGTTAATATTAAAGCATAATAATAGCAAGATCCTAGGCATGATACTAACAAGATTAATAACAAACCCTAGCATGTCACTAAGCAATAAAAATCAAATCTTTAACCCTAACATGATACTAACAATCATAAATATTAGGAAGAACATAGGAAGCATCGCAGGAATCATATTTAATATTAAAATTACCCTAGACATGATACTAGGAATATCATAATAACAATGTAAACATGATTTCTACATCATAACATCAATAAAATCATTAAAGTACTTACTTTGATGCCTCGTACCTCTTTCTAATAACAAAATACACACGTTAGTAACTTCAAGGAAAATAATATTCAAAACAATTAAATTAAATAATTGAAATAGAGATTTGGGACCAAACCCTCAGAAATTAAACATTTCACGTCTAGGGCGAAGGCAACTTCGAATATGGCTAGGTGTTTCTAGATCTTGTGAATGCGGAATTTTGTGTTGGAAAACAAAGTTTAGAAAAAGAGGAAGAGGGAGAGATTAATGAATTAAGAGAGAATTAGAGAATTAATGAATGCGAATGAAAACTGATTGTAGGTGAATATTCGTGAGAACTGCTGAATGAAAACGGAGTTTTTAATACGTTATTTATAGAGAAATCAGCAAAAAAGATAAAATATCAAAACAGAGCACTTGGCGCACGCAAAACGAGGTTGGCGCACGCAAAACAGAGCTGGCGCCAGCACCGGCTAATTGGCGCCAGGCGCCAATGGCTAGCACCAAGCGCCAATGCCTGGCGCCAGGCCTGGTTCCAGGCGCCAATGCCTAGAGTCAGGCGTCAGGCCTGTTTTTGACGCGTTTTCGAAAATCAGATAAGTTTGCCGTACTGGAGGATAAAATCGTATCTTTTCCTCGAAAATGCTTTTTGATTTTAATTAAAACTCTGAAAAGTCAACAAAAGTCAATTTATCAATATTAATTGAATTAGGAATGAAAAGAACCTTCTAGAAGAATCTAGAAGACTAGAACCATTCCTAATTTCATTTGGAATGATAAATCATATTCGGCCCTCCCCAAGATCATTGGGCCGTATATAAAGCTCAAACCGGGCCCAGTTTAGTAAATTGGCCATAACTTCCTCAATATTCATCGGAATTGGGCTTATAATATATCGTTGGAAAGCTCTTGTCATGCCCCATCCAACTACACTACTATTGGACCCATGTCACGGACCAAACAAATTGGATTGGCTTTTTTCTTAAAATAAGTTTTCAAAAACAGAGAGAAGAGAAAAGAAATTAAAACTGATCCGCACGCAACACTAGACTTTCCACACTTTTGCTTCATTCGATTATGATTCGACGCAAAAGGTACTCATCACTGGGTTTGGTTTTGGGGAGACACAAATGGGTGTCTACAGAAGCCCCCACTTTGATTGAGTTTGGAGAAACGCAAGTTTCAAAAAACGAAAGCCAAAGTAGCGATAGGGACGGAGAATGATTCAGAACGTTCTGCAATCCTAAATCATTCTTGCAACGCCGATACCTCTAAAACTAGCGTTAGTTAAAACAGATAAGAGAGTTAAGAAACGCGTATCTTGCACCGTCGAGCACATAAACGGCCTTGAAAGTATTCAGATTGTGTTGATATTTTAAATGCTTCGAATACTTCTCTGGGAGATTCTTGATAAACATCCTCACATAATCCTTTTCGATGGGGACCTCAATCATCTTTGCGGAAGTTTCCCTCCACTTATTAAAGAAAGAAGTAAAGCCTTCATTCTCTTTTTGTCTTAGTATCTCAAGTTGTCTATGATCGGTTTCAACTTGAATATTGCACTTGTACCTATCAATGAAAGCGTTCACTATCGATTCCCAAGTAGAGGTTTTCTCCTTGTCAAGGGAGAAGAACCATTGTTGGAAAACGGTCTCAAGAGATAGTGGGAACAGAGAGGGGAAAACCTTCTTATCGATACCCTTAATACTCATGATTGTTTCGAATGCTCTTAGATGAAAATAAGGGTTATCAGTTACCTTGAATTTAGGGATGTCAGTGGCGTTGAACTTATGCGGAAGAAGTTTCTTGTCCAGCGAGACCCCTTGTGAACTCATGCCCTGAAATTTATAGTCACTAGATAGCTTTCTTAGACTCTCTTGCATAAGGTTCAATTATTGTTGCTTCACGGGGTCATCAATCTTGAGTGTGAGTAGCTTTAGTGTCTCAGTCACGGTAACCAGTTGGTTCCTAAGATCATTGACTTCCTCTTGAGTTTCCATTATCTTTTTAGCCTTCCTCTTTTGATGAATCGGTTTATCATAAAGCGAGACTTGAATAAAGAGATTGTCCTTAATTAATCGCCCTTCTCTCCTCGACCAAGTACTGTGGAAAAAGAATTTGGGGATATTTATTTTTAATTATTTGACTAAAACTTTATTCAACATGCAATGGAAGGAGGAAGTGAAGAAAGATTGGAAGAGAATGTGAAGAAGATTTAGATGGAGAGATATGAAGAATTAGGAATAGAATGTACCCCCAACTCAAATGACGGAAAAGACCGACTCATGCATGAAACTAAGACATGGTCATGGTGATGTGTACTCAAAGTGTGTGCTAAGACTAGTGAGTTTAGATAGTACGTTAAGACTCATGCCATGACCATGTGGCTAGACTATGTGACTAGACTCAAGCAAAGACTAAGTTAAGACTTCATGTATATGCATTAAACTTGACAGACTGTGGTATTTTAGTCATAACTTTTGATCTGTGACCCTGATTTAGATGAAACCAATGCCAAATTAAAGATAAAACTTGGGGCTACAGATCCATAGTTGTACGACTCGTAGTTCTTCCTAGAACTCCGGCTATGAGCAAAACAAGTTTTCATTTGTGCAGTATACGGGAATAAAAAATCCGGGTTGACTTAAAGGAACTATGACTCGATTTTAGGTATATTTATTAGCTCAAATTAATTAATTAAATAATTAAACAAAGTCCTTTAGTCATTAATCAGTTTATTTAGTCTTAACACAAGTCAAACAAACGTTAGGAAAAATCACATAAAGTATGCACAACAAATAATGCACAATTAGTCAAGTAGACACAATATGATGCAATGAGTTTGCAACCTAACCATGGCTCTAGTTCTCTAATGTTCGGGATATGGTTTAGTCAAAGAGGGTCCATGGTTAATTGTCCAGATGCACCGCGTTGAAGCCTAACCGTGAAGGGTTGGCGCGAGTGGATGGGACACCGCGAGTTTAGAAAAACTCGCTTCCATGGTTTGATGAATTCAACATCTCGGTTGTACCCTTTGTTTCACGGAGCGTTCAATCGAGTAGATGGAGCATGAATTCCCAGAGGGTTATGTCCATATGTAGAACACATATGGGTTTCAGAAAAGTGAGAAAAAATTCAATCAGAAAGTAGGATCGAGCAAACAATACGAAAAACAGGTCGAAATTAGAACGCATATTTCTGGCTCGGTATTGGGGCAAATTGGCGCCAGCAATCAGAGACTGGCACCAGCTTTTAACTGTAGCGCCTGGCGCCAATACTGGCATCTTGCGCTACGGCTAAAATGTTGGCACCAAGCTCTGGTCATTGGCGCTACTTCCCACATGCCTCAGCAGCTTTCTGTGCTCGATAAAATTTTCCAGTTTCGCGCGGTGTTTTTTCGATCGTAGTTGTGAAAGATATTTCTCAAATTTACTACGTGTAAAATCCTATGTTTTTAACTCATTACGAATGGTCTTTCCAATGAGATCTTTTTTATGCATATGACAATAATGTTAATCAAAATTACGCACATGAAATACTTAGAACGTTTCGAGTCTCATCCACTCATTCTAAGTCATTGTCGAAACAAATTCATGAATTAAAATAGAAATCCTCCCCAGCGGAGTCGCCAAAAACTGTAGGGAATAAATTTCAAGCGTTAAACCCCAAGCTTGAACCCCACTGTGATCATACACTAAAGTACGGTGGCGTCCAAAAGGGAAGAAGATAGAGTAAAAGAGTCGCCAACATATTTTAGGAACTTGTAAGCCGTTCACAAGGTGAAGGTTACACCCCTTAACGATCCAAGAGATCGTCAACTCCATAAGGTCTAGAACCAAATAAGGGTTCGGGGATGAAGGTACAAATCCAACCTAAAAGAGATTGAACCTGCCCTAATAATAGGCCTCTACTTTATTCTGATCGTATTCATGTGCGCTTTCTAATTAACATGCAATCAGTAGGATTAACCCTAAACATGTTTATCTTATTGGTTGAATATTAATGCACAAATAAACTATTATTGGAGATCACTTGAAATTATAATCAAATTAACCCTAAAAAAAGATTATTAAATATCTTATATAAGTGTGATTGCAAGTACTAATTCCCTTTAAAACAAGCATAAAAGGTGTGATCAAGCAATAACAATAAATAATCATCAAGCAACATAATCATAAAATAATAATAATAAATTTCATGACAATAAAATTATAACAATGAAATAATCATCATAATAACAATCATATTAACCATAATAATAATAATCATGTTAATCATAATAATAATAATTAAAATAATAATAATAATCATAAATTATAACAATTATAATCATAAAATCATAATCATAAATCATAACTAAAACAATCATATCAACATTAAAGCATAATAATAGCAAGATCCTAGACATGATACTAACAAGATTAATAACAAACCCTAGCATGTCACTAAGCATTAAAAATCAAATCTTTAACTCTAACATGATACTAACAATCATAAATATTAGGAAGAACATAGGAAGTATCGCAGGAATCATAATAAGCATATTTGATATTATAACCTTTTCCCTAAACATGATACTAGGAATATCATAATAACAATGTAAACATAATTTCTACATCATAATATCAATTAAAACCACTAAAGTACTTACTTTGATGCCTCGTACCTCTTTCTAATATTAAACTACACACGTTAGTAACTTCAAGGAAAATAATAATCAAAATAATTAAATTAAATAATTAAAAGAGAGATTTGGGACCAAACCCTCAGAAATTAAACCTTTCATGTCTAGGGCGAAGGCAACTTCGAATATGTCTAGGTGTTTCTAGATCTTGTGAAAGCGGAATTTTGTATATAAAAGCAAAGTTTAGAAAAAGAGAAAGAGTGAATGAATTAAGAGAATTAGAGAGAATTGATGAAAACTGATTGTAAGTGAATATTCGTGAGAATTGGTGAATGAAAACGAAGTTTTACGACATTATTTATAGAGAAATCAGCTAAAAAAGATAAAATAAAAAAAACAGAGTCTAGCGCACGCAAAATGAGATCGACGCCAGCCATTGGCCATTGGCGCCAGGCGCCAACGGCTAACACCAGGCGCCAAGCTCAGCTCCTGGTGCCAATGCATGGAGTCAGGCGCCAAGCCTGTTTTTAACGCGTTTTCGAAAATCAAATAAGTTTGCCGTACTAGAGTATAAAATCATATAATTTCCTCGAAAATGCTATTTTATCTTAATTAAAACTCTGAAAAGTCAACAAAAGTCAATTTATCAATGCTAATTTAATTAGGAACGAAAAGAACCTTCTAGAAGAATCTAGAAGACTAAAAACATTCCTAATTGCATTAGGAATGATAAATCATATTAGGCCCTCCCCTAGATCATTGGGCCGCATTTAAAGCTCAAACCGGGCCTGGTTTAGTGAATTAGCCATAATTTTCTCAATAGTCATCGGAATTCGGCTTATAATATATCGTTGGAAAGGTCTTTACAAGACCCATCCAACTACCCTACTATTGGACCCATATCATGGACCAACCAAACTGGATTGGCTATTTTCTTAAAATAAGTTTTCAAAAACAGAGAGAAGAGAAAAGAAATTAAAACTTTCCGCAACACTAGACTTTTCACACTTCATTCGATTATGATTCGACGCGAAAGGTACCTATCACCGGGTTTGGTTTTGGGGAGACACAAATGGGTGTCTACAGAAGCCCCCACTTTGACTGAGTTTGGAGAAACGCAAGTTTCAAAAACAAAAGTCAAAGTAGCGATAGGGACGGAGAATGATTCGGAACGTTTTGCGATCTTAAACCACTCTTGTAACGCCGATGCCTGTAAACTAGCGTTAGTTAAACAGATAAAAGATTTAAGAAACGCGTATCTTGCACCGTCGAGCACACGTCTCTGAAAGTAACCGATTATTGTTGTATCCTTGTTGTTTTGATGACCTCCTACAAGCTGGAGAACGCCATCCCGCTTGAAAACCGCTACGCCTGTAACTGCTTCCAATTTGGAAGATTGCTTCGCCTGAAATGATCTCCCTCCGCTTTGATAATATTCCACGTCCAAGGGAATACCATCGAAGATTGCTTCTCTTGAAACAATCCTCATCCGCATTGATAATATTCCACGTCCAAGGGAGTACTATCGAAGATTGCTTCTCTTGAAACAATCCTCAGTTGTTTGTGACAACTCTCCATAATCCAGGGAACGCCACCTTGCTGTTTCGATGTTCACTCGTCTCTGAACAAAGAGCTTCTTTTTGATATGTTCACGCGTCTCTGAACAAAGAGCTTCTTTTTTTTTTTGGATATGACTCCAGTTTCCGCTGTGATAGTCTTTGAAAAGATCACTGCTTTTTAATCCTTAATGCTGCTATGCCAGTACGTCGGCGCTTTGCTGCTTGTGAACCATTATGTCAACAATCCTCTTTTATTTGGGAATAATTGCCAACACAACTCTTGTGTGATGTATGACAATCCGATTTAGGGAAAAGTTGTCAATGCCACGTAACAATCCATCCTTGGAAATGTTGCCACGATGAAGCGACAATCCGTATCTCGGAAAATTTGCCAAAATCCAATTTTTGGAAAAGGTGCCAATGCTTCGTAACAATCTTTCATAAGAACTTTTCTACGATCGACAATCCACATCTTGGAATATAACTGTTGAAAGCAATCCACCTTGGAAATTTGCCAACGCTATGCGACAATCCTCTTAGGAAAATATTGCCATGATTGACAATCCGCGTTTTGGAACATTTGCAAAAAAGAGTCGACCGACAATCCACTTCGGGAAAATTTTCCACTTGCTGAAATGAATGACAATCCACGTTGAGGAACTTGCCAAAATTTATGATGAATAGAGACCTACAACAATCCTTTGGGAAATTTTTCCATAGGGAACTGGTGTATGAAAATCCAATCTCGGAAAACTTGCCAATGAGCCGATGAATGTATGACAATCCGAACTTGGAAAAACTTGCCAATAAAGAAGGAGCACGACAATCCACGCTTGGAAACTTTGCCAGAGATGACAATCCAATCTTGAAAAAATTGTCGTTTAAGAAGAATGCGCGACAATCCATATTTAGAAATATCGTCGTTTAAGTGCTTGCTTTTGAACCGATTGTAATGAGCCAGTGTTTTAGGCGCTTAAGCTAAGTGAGACGATCTTTCGTCAGGTCGATCACTTAGATTGTAATCAAACCGACTACTTAATCATTTCAAATTGCTTATAGGGGCTGACTAGCGTACCAAGGAACCCGAAATTGTTGTATGAGGTCGAAATCACCTTTCTGAGAGGCTTCGAGCTCTGTCGCTGCTGAAATATCTTTGGAGCCAAGAATTGGAGTAGGGTCTTCCCTATTCTGCTGCACATGTATTTATGTTTTACTATAGAACTTTGCCAATTTCTATAACCATCTTAGGGTTGACCTAAGGTTTAGCGTTGCTTGACTCATTGACTTGACACGACGCAAGGTATAAACTTGACTCTCTGCGATTGACTGACTCGAGGTTGACTCGACTCGAAGTAAAATGACATGTGTGACTCGTGACCCGTGTGTGCATAGTGTTGACTCAATGTGACTCAAAAATGCAAAAGGCAAAAAATTTTCGTCATTTTTGTGGAGGGTACCGACTTTCTCCCAAAAAAGAAAGACGCGAAAAAAAAAGAAAAGAAGTGAAGTTTTTTTGAAGATGCATGTCGAATGAGCTTAATCAAATGTCATTTGATACTATCTCTCAAGGTGAAAGGATCAATCCATCCTAGGCTATCTCAATGGTTGACTCAATGATGAAAGTATTTGGGTAACTTAGGCACGGAGGCTAAGCACTTCATACTTCATAATGCAATGACAATTATGATTGATGAGTGATGTTGATATGACAAGGCATGCTTCAGCGTTGTGTTAAGATTTCATGAAAAAGGGTTCCTAAGGGAAATATGTTTGGTCATGCATCAGTGATGTGTGTGAAAGTGACACTAAAGTTAGGCCTCAAGAGCTAAGTGTGTGGAAAAATATATTGAAAAGAGTCAAATGGTGACTCTTAGGCTAGGTAAGCTAATAATGTAGGGATCAAGCCCCAAGTCTAGCTCTAAATGAATAGGGATGAGCATTGGAGATCCCTTGATATGATCATGGTGTAAGTGTGTGAATTAGAATTCATTTTTATTACGTCCGCACCTCGATGTGAGGTTGCCTACGTATCCGTAAGGAATCAGGCCGAACGTAGCTCTAGCTGAACCTCGCACAAGTATGTGTATGCCTCAAAAAGGTCCTTTTAAGGGTTGTAACGTGGTTAGGCTAAATGTTAGAAGAAGAAGGGAATAAAGGCTCAAGACCCTAGATAAGCCCCCAAGGTGTGCAACCTTGCTTTTGAATCTTTGTATTTTTATGCTTGAGTTTCTACTCTTTTTTAGCTCACTTTTATCTTTTGCTTTAACATCTATTTTATTTTTATAATCGTGGGAAATCCCGACCATGCGGTCTATCACTCACTTGGCATTCATGTTTCTAGAGCACGGTACCTAGCACTCGATAAGAGACGCAAACTGAGACGTGTTCTTATCAAAGATATTTTCATATCAAAGACATTGGAACACTTGCCCTTTTGCGCACTTTTTTTTCATTTTTTTATTATTGCTTATTTTTTGCTATTGCTTTATTTTGAATTTGCTCAAGCTTTCTTATGAATTGCATAAGTTGCACACTGTCCCGTCCCAAGGTTAGATAGATGTAGGTTGAAAAAATAAAGGTCTATCGTTAGACGAGGCTCAAAGTGGTTTATGAAGAAAGGATGTATAATTGAAGGGTGAAAGGAGATATGATGTGGCTACAAGGGGTGCCTTAAATCATTGGTATACCTCGTGCTTAATTCGACATGGATTTTTTTTTTTTTTTTGCAATATAATGAAATGATCATATATGAGGAAATAAATGCTCATTTTATTAAAAGAAAATATATAATGATCCTACAAAATAAATCTAAGGAGGATAAAAAGGTGCCTATGCTAGACTTATTGGGGAAAGGGTAAATAAAAAAGAAATAGAAAAAAAAGGTCACGAAATCTTGTCGTTGAAGCTCGCCTCTTGTCTTGTGTCATTCGCTTCATCATCACCCAGTCTTCTCGCTTGCTAGAGGCAATGGGATCTTGTTTGCTTCTATGAGATCTTGAATTAGATTTTGAAACCTGTAGCATTCATCAGTAGTGTGGCCGTTTCCTCGACGGTACTTGCAATAAGAGTTGGGATTCCATCTCGAAGATCGATTTTCTGGCGTTGGATCCTCGGAAGGGCCAATAGGTTTGATTAATCCTCGATTGTAAAGACGGTCGAAGGCAGCATCATAGGTCATTCCAATGGGTGTGAGTTCTCGCCTGGGCTTCCTTTTAGATCCTTGATTGTCCATGGCTAAGACACCATTATGGTAAAAGGTACTAACATTATTACTAGAGTGGGCGTTTTCGGAAGAAGAAGGATTGTCGTTCTTCTTTCCTTTCCAGCCACCGTGTTTACTATTGTTAGTAGCTTTTTGCTTTGCGAGGTCGTCTTCGATTTCAATTCCGATGTCATAAACGGCCTTGAAAGTATTCAGATTGTGTTGATATTTTAAGTGCTTTGAATACTTTTCTTGGAGATACTTAATAAACATCCTCACAGACTACTTTTTGGTGGGGACCTCAATCATCTTGGCGGAAGTTTCCCTCCATTTATTAAAGAAAGAAGTAAAGCCTTCATTCTCTTTTTGTCTTAGCATCTCAAGTTGTCTATGGTCGGTTTCAACTTGGATATTGCACTTGTATCTATCTATGAGAGCGTTTACTATCGATTCCCAAGTAGAGGTTTTCTCCTTGTCAAGGGAGAACAACCATTGTTGGCAAACGGTTTCAAGAGATAGTGGGAACATAGAAGGGAAAACCTTCTTATCGATACCTTTAATGTTCATTATAGTTTCGAAAGCTCTTAGATGAAAATAAGGGTTATCAGTTGCCTTGAATTTAAGGAAGTCAGTGGCTTTAAACTTATGCGGAAGAAATTCCTTGTCCAGCGAGACCCCTTGTGAACTCATGCCCTGAAATTTGTAGTCACTAGATAGCTTGCTCAAACTCTCTTGCATGAGGCTCATTTGTTGTTGCTTCACGGGGTCATCGATCTTGAGTGTGAGTAGCTTCAGTGTCTCGGTCACGGTAACCAATTGGTTCCTATGCTCATTGACTTCTTCTTGACTTGCCATTATCCTTTTAGCCTTCCTCTTTTGACGAATCGGTTTATCAAAAAGTAAGACCTGAATAAAGAGGTTGTCCTTGATTAATCGCCCTTCTCTCCTCGACCAAGTACTGTGGAAAAGGATTTTGGGGATATTTATTGTTAATTATTTGACTCAAACTTTATTCAACATGCAATGGATGGAGGAATTGAAGAAAAATGGAATAGAATGTGAAGAATAATGATGGAGGTGGAGGGATATGAAGAATTAGGAATAGAATATACCCCCAACTTAAAAGACGGAAAAAACCGACTCATGCGTGAACCTAAGACATGGTCATGGTGATGTGTACTCAAAGTGTATGCTAAGACTAGTGAGTTTAGGTGACATGTTAAGACTCGTGTCATGACCATGTGGCTAGACTATGTGACTAGACTCAAGCAAAGACTAAGTTAAGACTTCACGTATATGCATTAAACTGGATAGACTGTGGTATTTTAGTCATAACTTTTTATCAGTGACTCTGATTTGGATGAAACCAACGCTAAATTAAAGATAAAACTCGGGGCTACAGATCCATAGGTTTTAAGACTCATAGTTATTCCTAGAACTTAGGCTATGACAAAACAAGTTGACGTTTGTGCAATATACGGGAATAAAAATCCGGGTTGACTTAAAGGAGCTATGACTCGATTTTATGTTTATTTATTAGCTCAAATTAATTAATTAATTAATTAAACAAAGTCCTTTAGTCATTAATCGTTTATTTAGTCTTAACACAAGTCAAACAAACGGTTAAGAAAAATCACATAGAGTATGCACAACAAATAATGCACAATTAGTCAAGTAGGCACAATATGATGCAATGAGTTTGCAACCTAACCATGGCTCTAGTTCTCTAAAGTTCGGGATATGGTTTAGTCAATAGAGGGTCCATGGTTAATTGTCCGGATGCACCGCGCGGAAGCCTTACCGTAAATGGTTGGCGCGAGTGGATGGGACTCCGCGAGTTTAGAAAAAACTCGCTTACATGGTTTGGTGAATTCAACAATCTCGGATGTACCCTTTGATGCACGGAGCGTTCAATCGGGTAGATGGAGCATGAATTCCCAGAGGGTTATGTCCATATGTAGAACACATATGGGTTTCAGAAAATTGAGAAAAAATTCAATCGGGAAGTAGGATCGAGCAAACAATACGAAAAACCGATCGAAATTAGAACGCATATTTCTGGCTCGGTATTGGGGGAAATTGGCGCCAGCAAACAGAGACTGGCACCAGCTTTTAACTGTAGCGCCTGGCGCCAATACTGGCGTCTGGCGCTACGATTAAAATGCTGGCGCCAAGCTCTGGTCCCTGACGCTACTTCCCACATGCCTCAGCAGCTTTCTGTGCTCGATAAAATTTTCCAGTTTCACGCGGTGTTATTTCGGTCCTAGTTGTGAAAGATATTTCTCAAATTTCCTACGTGTAAAATCCTATGTTTTTAACTCATTACGGATGGTCTTTCCAATGAGATCTTTTTTTTTTATGCATATGACAATAATGTTAATCAAAATTACGCACATAAAATACTTAGAACGTTTCGAGTCTCATCCACTCATTTTAAATCATTGCCGAAACAAATTCAGGAATTAAATTAGAAATCCTCCCCAGTGGAGTCGCCAAAAACTGTAGGGAATAAATTTCAAGCGTTAAACCCCTAGCTTGAACCCCACTGTGATCATACACTAAAGTACGGTGGCGTCCAAAAGGGAAGGAGATAGAGCAAAAGAGTCGCCAACAAGTTTTAGGAACTTTTAAAACCGTTCACGAGATGAAGGTTACACCCCTTAACGATCCAAGAGATCATCAACTTCATAAGGTCTAGAACCAAATAAGGGTTCGGGGATGAAGGTACAAATCCAACCTAAAAGAGATTGAACCTGCCCTAATAATAGGCCTCTACTTTATTCTGATCGTATTCATATGCGCTTTTTAATTAACATGCAATCATTAGAATTAACCTAAACCTGTTTATCTAGGTTGGTTGAATTTAATGCACAAACAAATCTATTATTGGCGATCACTTGAATTATAATCATATTAACCCTAACTAGATTATTAAATATCTTATTAAGTGTGATTATAAGTACTAAATTCCCTTTAAACATGCAATAAAGACGTGATCAAGCAATAACAATAGATATCAAGCAACATAATAAATAATAATAAATATCATGACAATAATTATAACCATTAAAACAATAATCATCATAAATAAAATAATAATCATCAAAATAATAATAATAATAATAATCATAAATTATAACAATTAAAATCATAATCATGTTCATGTTAATATTAAAGCATAATAATAGCAAGATCCTAGGCATGATACTAACAAGATTAATAACAAACCCTAGCATGTCACTAAGCAATAAAAATCAAATCTTTAACCCTAACATGATACTAACAATCATAAATAATAGGAAGAACATAGGAAGCATCGCAGGAATCATATTTAATATTAAAATTACCCTAGACATGATACTAGGAATATCATAATAACAATGTAAACATGATTTCTACATCATAACATCAATAAAATCATTAAAGTACTTACTTTGATGCCTCGTACCTCTTTCTAATAACAAAATACACACGTTAGTAACTTTAAGGAAAATAATATTCAAAACAATTAAATCAAATAATTGAAATAAAGATTTGGGACCAAACCCTCAGAAATTAAACCTTTCACGTCTAGGGCGAAGGCAACTTCGAATATGGCTAGGTGTTTCTAGATCTTGTGAATGCGGAATTTTGTGTTTGAAAACAAATTTTAGAAAAAGAGAAAGAGAGAGAGATTAATGAATTAAGAGAGAATTAGAGAATTAATGATTGCAAATGAAAACTTGTTGTAGGTGAATATTCGTGAGAATTGCTGAATGAAAACGGAGTTTTTAATACGTTATTTATAGAGAAATCAGCCAAAAAGATAAAATATCAAAACAGAGCATTTGGCGCACGCAAAACGAGGTTGGCGCACGCAAAACAGAGTTGGCGCCAGGCCTGGTTCCAGGAGCTAATGCCTGGAGTCAGGCGCCAAGCCTGTTTTTGACGCATTTTCGAAAATTAGATAAGTTTGCCGTACTGAAGGATAAAATCGTATCTTTTCCTCGAAAATGCTTTTTGATTTTAATTAAAACTCTAAAAAGTCAACAAAAGTCAATTTATCAATGCTAATTGAATTAGGAATGAAAAGAACTTCTAGAAGAATCTAGAAGACTAAAACCATTCCTAATTGCATTAGGAATGATAAATCATATTAGGCCCTCCCCAAGATCATTGGGCCGTATATAAAGCTCAAATCGGGCCCAGTTTAGTTAATTGGCCATAACTTTCTCAATATGCATCAGAATTGGGCTTATAATATATCGTTGGAAAGCTCTTGTCAAGCTCCATCCAACTACACTATTATTGGACCCATATCACGGACCAACCAAACTGGATTGACTGTTTTCTTAAAATAAGTTTTCAAAAACAGAGAGTAGAGAAAAGAAATTAAAACTTATCCGCAACACTAGACTTTCCACACTTTTGCTTCATTCGATTATGATTCGACGCGAAAGGTACTCATAACTAGGTTTGGTTTTGAGGAGACACAAATGGGTGTCTACAGTGGGCAATCCCGATCATGCGGTCTGTCACTCACTTGGCATTCATGTTTCTCAGGCACGGTACCGAGCACTCGATAAGAGACGCAATCTGAGTCGTGTTCATATCAAAGATATTTTCATATCAAAGACATTAGAACGCTTGCCCTTTTGTACACTTTTATTATTAGTTTTTGCTATTTTTGCTATTTTAATCTTCTCAAGCTTTTTTTGAATATTGCATAAGTTGCACACCATCCCATCCCAAGGTTAGGTAGATGTAGGTTGAAAAAAGAAAGGTTTATCGTTAGACGAGGCTCAAAGTGGTTTATGAAGAAAGGATTGTATATCTGAAAGGTGAAAGGAGATATGATGTGGCTACAAGGGGTGCCTTAAATCATTGGTATACCTCGTGCTTAGTTCGACATAGATTTTTTTTTTTTAAATGTAATGCAATGTGATGATCATATATAAGGAAATAAATGCTCATTTTATTAAAAAAAAAGGGAAAGGAATCTACAAAATTCATCTAAGGGAAAAGAAAAGGTGCCTATGCTAGACTTATTAGGGAAAGAGTAAATAAAAAAGAAATAGAAAAAAGAGGTCACAAAATCTTGTCGTTGAAGCTCGCCTCTTGTCTTGTGTTGTTCACTTCATCATCACCCAGTCTTCTCGCTAGCTAGAGGCAATGAGATCTTGTTTGCTTCTATGAGATCTTGAATGAGGTTTTGAAACCTATAACATTCATCAGTAGTATGACCGCGCCCTCGACGGTACTTGCAATTGGAGTTTGGATTCCATCCCAAAGATCGATTTTCTGGTGTTGGATCCTTGCTAGGGCCAATAGGTTTGATTAATCCTCGATCATAGAGACGATCGAAAGCAGCATCGTAGGTCATTCCAATGAGTGTGAACTCCCGCCTGGGTTTCCTTTAGATCCTCAATTGTCCATGGCTAAGACATCATTATGGTCAAATGTACTAACATTATTACTAGAGTGGGCGTTTTCGGAAGAAGAAGGATTGTTGTTCTTCTTTCCTTTCCAGCCACCGTGGTTACTATTGTTAGTAGCTTTTTGCTTTGCGAGGTCCTCTTCGATTTCAATTCCGATGTCATAAACAGCCTTGAAAGTATTCAAGTTATGTTGATATTTTAAATTATTTGAATACTTTTCTTGGAGATTCTTGATAAACATCCTCACAGACTCCTTTTCGGTGGGGACCTCAATCATCTTGGCAGAAGTTTCTCTGCATTTATTAAAGAAAGAAGTAAAGCTTTCATTCTCTTTTTGTCTTAGCATCTCAAGTTGTCTATGGTTGGTTTAAACTTGGATATTGCACTTGTACCTATTAACAAAAGCGTTTACTATCGATTCCCAGGTAGAGGTTTTCTCCTTGTCAAGGGAGAAGTACCATTGTTGGCAAACGGTTTCAAGAGATAGAGAGAACAGAGAGGGGAAAACCTTCTTATTGATACCCTTAATGTTCATTATAGTTTCAAAAGATTTTAGATGAAAGTAAGGGTTATCTGTTGCTTTGAATTTAGGGATGTCAGTGGCGTTGAACTTATGTGGAAGAAGTTCCTTGTCCAGCGAGACCCCTTGTGAACTTATGCCCTGAAATTTGTAGTCACTAGATAACTTGCTCAAGCTTTCTTTCATGAGGTTCATTTGTTGTTGCTTCATAGGGTCATCAATCTTGAGTGTGAGTAGCTTCAGTGTCTCAGTCACGTTAGTCAATTGACTCCTAAGTTCATTAACTTCCTCTTGAGTTGCCATTATCTTCTTAGCCTTCCTCTTTTGACGAATCGGTTTATCAAAAAGTGAGACTTGAACAAAGAGGTTGTCCTTGAATAATCGCCCTACTTTCCTCGACCAAGTACTGTGGAAAAGGAATTTGGGGATATTCTTTGTTAATTATTTAACTCAAGCTTTATTCAACATGCAATGGATGGAGGAAGTGAAGAAATATTGGAATAGAAAGTCAAAAAAGAGAAATATGATGGAGGTGGAGGGATATGAAGAATTAGGAATAGAATGTACCCCCCCAACTCAAATGACGGAAAAAAACCGACTCATGCATGAACCTAAGACATGGTCATGGTGATGTGTAATCAAAGTGTGTGCTAAGACAAGTGAGTGTAGGTGACATGTTAAGACTTGTCATGACCATGTGGCTAGACTATGTGACTAGACTCAAGCAAAGACTAGTTAAGACTTCACGTATATGCATTAAACTGGAAAAACTGTGGTATTTTAGTCATAACATTTTATTTGTGACTCTGATTTTGATGAAACCAACGCCAAATAAAAGATAAAACTCGGGGCTACAGACCCATATGTTGTACGACTCGTAGTTCTTCCTATAACTCCGGCTATGACCGAAACAAGTTGACGTTTGTGTAGTATACGGGAATAAAAATTTGGGTTGACTTAAAGGAACTATGACTCGATTTTATGTTTATTTATTAGCTCAAATTAATTAATTAATTAATTAAACAAAGCCCTTTAGTCATTAATCGGTTTATTTAGTCTTAACACAAGTCAAACAAACGGTTAGGAAAAATCACATAGAGTATGCACAACAAATAATGCACAATTAGTCAAGTAGGCACAATATGATGCAATGAGTTTGCAACCTAACCATGGCTCTAGTTCTCTAAATTTCGGGATATGGTTTAGTCAATAGAGGGTCCATGGTTAATTGTCCAGATGCACCGTGCGGAAGCCTAACCGTGAAGGGTTGGCGCGAGTGGATGGGACACCGCGAGCTTTAGAAAAAACTCACTTCCATGGTTTGGTGAATTCAACATCTCGGATGTACCCTTTGTTGCACGGAGCGTTCCATCAGGTAGATGGAGCATGAATTCCCAGAGGGTTATGTACATATGTAGAACACATATGGGTTTCAGAAAAGTGAGAAAAAATTCAATCAGGAAGTAGGATCGAGCAAACAACACGAAAAACTGGTCGAAATTAGAACGCATATTTCTGGCTCGGTATTGGGGGAAATTGGCGCCAGAAAACAGAGACTGGTGCCAGCTTTTAACTGTAGCGCCTGGCGCCAATACTGGCGTCTGGCGCTACGACTAAAATGCTGGCGCCAAGCTTTGGCCCCTGACGCTACTTCCCACATGCCTCAACAGCTTTCTTTGCTCGATAAATTTTTCCAGTTTCGCGAGTGTTATTTCGGTACTTCTTGTGAAAGATATTTCTCAAATTTCTTATGTGTAAAATTCTATGTTTTTAACTCATTACGAATGGCCTTTCCAATGAGATATTTTTTATGCATATGACAATAATGTTAATCAAAATTACACACATTAAATACTTAGAACGTTTCTAGTCTCATCCACTCATTCTAAATCATTGCCGAAACAAATTCAGGAATTAAAATAGAAATCCTCCCCAGCAGAGACGCCAAAAACTGTAGGGAATAAATTCAAGCGTTAACCCCTAGCTTGAACCCCACTGTGATCATACACTAAAGTACGGTGGCGTCCAAAAGGGAAGAAGATAGAGCAAAAGAGTCGCCAACAAGTTTTAGGAATTTGTAAACCGTTCACGAGGTGAAGGTTACACCCCTTAACGATCCGAGAGATCGTAAACTCCATAAGGTCTAGGACCAAATAAGGGTTCGGGGATGAAGGTACAAATCCAACCTAAAAGAGATTGAACCTGCCCTAATAATAGGCCTCAACTTTATTCTGATCGTATTCATGTGCGCTTTCTAATTAACATCCAATCAATAGGATTAACCCTAAACCTGTTTATCTATGTTGGTTGAATTTTAATGCACATATAAACTATTATTGGCGATCACTTGAAATTATAATCAAATTAACCCTAAACAAGATTATTAATTATCTTATTAAGTGTGATTACAAGTACCAAAATTCCTTTTAAACATGCATAAAAGGTGTGATCAAGCATTAACAATAAATATCAAGAAACATAATAACAATAAAAATCATGACAATAAAATTATAATCATAATAATAATCATCATAAATAAAATAATCATCATCAAAATAATAACAATAACAATATTCATAATCATCATAAATTATAACAATTATAAACATAATCATATTCATGTTAATGTTAAAGCATAATAATAGCAAGATCCTAGGCATGATACTAACAAGATTAATAACAAACCTTAGCATGTCACTAAGCAATAAAAATCAAATCTTTAACCCTAACATGATACTAACAATCATAAATATTAGGAAGAACATAAGAAGCATCATAATTTTAATCATACTTAATATTAAAGTTACCCTAGACATGATACTAGGAATCAAAATAACAATCTAAGCATGATTTCTATATCATAATATCAATTAAACCATTAAAGTACTTACTTGGATGCCTCCTACCTCTTTCTAATAACAAAATACGTACGTTAGTAACTTCAAGGAAAATAATAATCAAAACAATTAAATTAAATAATTGAAATAGAGATTTGGGACCAAACCCTCAAAAATTAAAACCTTTCACGTCTAGGGTGAAGGCAACTTCGAATATGGCTAGGCGTGTCTAGGTCTTGTGAATGCGGAATTTTGTATGCAAAAGATTAGTTTAGAAAAAGAAAGAATTGAAAGATGAATGAATTAAGAGAGGATTAGAGAATTAATGATTATGAATGAAAACTGATTGTAGGTGAATATAGATGAATGTTGATGAGAATCGGTGAATGAAAACAGAGTTTTTAATACGTTATTTATAGAGAAATCAGCCAAAAAGATAAAATATCAAAACAGAGCACTTGGCGCACGCAAAACGAGATTGGCGCACGCAAAAAAGAGCTGGCGCCAGCACCAGCTTATTGGCGCCAGGCCTGGTTCTAGGCGCCAAGCCTGTTTTTAACGCATTTTCAAAAATCAAATAAGTTTGCCGTACTAGAGCATAAAATCATATCTTTTCCTCGAAAATGCTATTTGATATTAATTAAAACTCTGAAAAGTCAACAAAAGTCAATTTATCAATGCTAATTGAATTAGGAATGAAAAGAACCTTCTAGAAGAATCTAGAAGACTAAAATCATTCCTAATTGCATTAGGAATAATAAATCATATTAGGCCCTCCCCGAGATCATTGGGCCGCACATAAGGCTCAAACCGGGCCCAGTTTAGTAATTTGGCCATAACTTCCTCAATATTCATCGGAATTGGGCTTATAATATATCGTTGGAAAGCTCTTGTCAAGCCCCATCCAACTACACTACTATTGGACCCATATCATGGACCAAACAAACTGGATTGGATGTTTTCTTAAAATATGTTTTCAAAAACAAAGAGAAGAGAAAAGAAATTAAAACTTATCCGCAACACTAGACTTTCCAAACTTTCTCTTCATTCGATTATGATTCGACGTGAAAGGTATTCATCACTGGGTTTGGTTTTAGGGAGGCACATTTGGGTTTCTACACTCTCTTTCTCTTTTTTAAACTAGCTTTTCTCAATACAAAATTCTGCATTCACGAGATCTAGAAACACCTAGCCAAGTTCGAAGTTGCCTTGAAATTACTAACGTGTGTATTTTGTTATTAGAAAGAGGTACGAAGCATCCAAGTAAGAGCTTTAATTGTTGCATTGTTATTATGATATAGAGATCATGTCTAGGGTGTTATTTTGATTCCTAGTATCATGTTAGGATGTTTTCCTTAATTTGATGTTTAGAATGACAACAATGATTCCTAGTATCATGTTTAAGAAAAAGGTTATAATATCAAATATGCTTATTATGATTCCTGCGATGCTTCCTATTTTCTTCCCTAGTATGATGTTAGTATCATGTTAGGGCTATATGTTTGATCTTTGATGTTTAGTGACATGCTAGGGTTTGTTATTAATCTTGTTAGTATCATGCCTAGGGTCTTGCTATTATTATGCTTTATTTTAAACATGATTATTTTGATTAATGATTATAATAATTTATTATTATTATGTTGCTTGATATATTTTATTGTTATTTCTTTATCACACCTTTTATGCATGTTTAAAGGGAATTTGTACTTGTAATCACGCTTAATAAGATAATTAATAATATTGTTTAGGGTTAATTTGATTATAATTCAAGTGATCGCCAATAATAGTTTTATTTGTGCATTAATATTCAACCAACATAGATTAAACAAGTTTAGGGTAAATCTAATGATTGCATGTTATTCATAAAGCGCACATAATGAATATGAGAAGAATAAAGTAGAGGCCTATTATTAAGGCAGGTTCAATCTCTTTTAGATTGGATTTGTACCTTCATCCCCGAACTTCCAATCATGGTCCAGAACTATTGGAGTTAACGATCTCCTAGATCGTTAAGGGGTGTAACCTTCACCCTGTGAACGGTTTACAAGTTCCTAAAACTTGTTAGCGACTCTTTTGCTCTAGCTTCCTTCCCTTTGGACGCCACCATGCTTAAGTGTATGTTCACAGTGGGGTTCAAGTTTGGGGTAATGCTTGAAATATTCCCTACAATTTTTTGGCAACTCAACTGGGGAGGAATTCTATTTTAATTCCTGAAATTTATTTCGGCAATGATTTAGAATGAGTGGATGAGACTCGAAAAAATCTAAGTATTTCATGTGCATAATTTTGATTAACATTATTGTCATATGCATATGAAAGATCTCATTGGAAAGACCATCCGTAATGAGTTAAAAACATAGGATTTTTTACACGTAGGAAACTTGAGGAATATCTTTCACAACTAGGATCGAAATAATGCTGCGAAAAATTAGAAATTTTTATCGAACACGGAAAGCTGCTAAGGCATGTAGGAACTGGCGTCTAGAGAACAGAGTCCGTCGCCGGTGATATGACTCTATCGCAAGGCAACACTCATGTCGCTAGGCGACAGAGCTATATTGCGGCGACAACCTCTGTTCGTTGGCGCCAAGTTCATCCATCACCAAGCCAGAAATATGAGTTCTAATTTTGAGCAGTATTAGCACTGTTTGCTCGATTCTACTTCCTGATTGAGTTTTTCTCACTTTTCTGAAACCCATATGTGTTCTACATATGGACATAAACCTCTGGGTATTCATGCTCCATCTATCTAATTGAACGCTCTGTGCAACAAAGGGTACATCCGAGAATGTTGAATTTACCAAACCATGGAAGCGAGTTTTTAATTCGCGGTGTCCCATCCACTCGCGCCAACCCTTCAAAAGGTAAGGCTTCCGCGCAGTGCATTAGGACAATTAACTATGGACCCTCTTTGACTAACCCATATCCCGAACTTTAGAGAACTAGAGCCATGGTTAGGTTGCAAACTCATTGCATCATATTGTGCCTACTTGACTAATTGTGCATTATTTGTTGTGCATACTCTATGTGTTTTTCCTAACTGTTTGTTTGACTTTTGTTTAAGACTAAATAAACTGATTAATGACTTAAAGGACTTTGCCTAATTAATTAGAGTAATTAAAGTCTAATAATTTAATCGGAATTGACTTAGTACGACTTTAGGCATGTCCCGTGAAGTTAAAATACTAAAAGCAGTCTCAAATTTATACTCCAGTAATGGCGCCACGATTTGGGCTGTAGCGCCACACTATGCTGTGCAACGCCTGGCGACAACTCTGTCGTCTAGCGTTGCACTGCAGAGTACGACGACAATCCTGCTGCTTTGGCGACAGTTTAGAATTTTGCTCGAGTCATCACGACGAGTCTAATTAAATAGTTTGCTAATCAGTTCGATTATTTTGTTAATAACGGTACCTTCACGACGAGTCTAATTAAACAGTTTGCTAATTAGTTCGATTATTTTGTTAATAACAGTACCTTTGTTAAGTCCTTAATTGAGTCTAGACACTAAGTCCCATGGTCTTACACAAGAGTTAAAGCATGTCACTTGCACTCACAAATAAAAAGCACACACTAATATGTATATACACTTTGACCATGTCTAAAGAGTCTTGTATGCGCGTGTTTTCCGTCATTTTTTTTATGGGGGTAAGTCGGATATTAATCCTCCAATTAAACCACTTGTTTGAACCCTATACTTGATTCCCAAAAATATGCACCCTATTTTTGGTTTTTTTCTTTTCCATTATAAACTCGTAAAGTCAAAGTCAGTTTAAGTCAAGTCATTAAAATAAAAATAGTTTAATTTACAGCGCGCGGTCAAGAAAGGAAGGGTGTTTAATCAGAGACAACCTTTTCGTTCAAGTACAACTTTTTGATAAACTAATCGCTCGAAAAAGGAAAGCCAAGAAGATAATGGCGAGTCAAGAAGAAGTTAACGAGCTCAAGAAGCAAATGGCTGGTGTTACTGAGCTACTGAAGACCTTAACCCTCCAAGTCAATGATCCTTTGAAGCAACAACAAATGGATCTTATGGAAGAAAGCTTCAGCAAGCTATCTAGTGATTAGAAGTTCCAGGGCATTAGTTTACAAGGGGTCTCCGTGGACAAGGAGCTTCTTCCACAGAAGTTCAATGCCAATGACATCCCAAAATTCAAGGCAACTGATAACCCTTATTTTCATTTAAGAGCTTTTGAAACAATAATGAGTATTAAGGGTATCGATAAAAAAGTATTTCCTTCTCTATTTTCCTAATCTCTTGAAACCGTTTGCCAACAATGGTTTTTCTCCCTTGACAAAGAGAAAACCTCTACATGGGAATCAATAGTAAACGCTTTCATTGATAGGTATAAGTGCAATATTCAGGTTTAAACTGATCATAGGGAACTTGAAATACTCAAACAAAAAGAGAATGAAGGTTTCACTTCTTTCTTCAATAAATGGAGAGAAACCTCTGCTAGGATGATTGAAGTACCAAGTGAAAAAGAATCTATGAGGTTATTCATGAAGAACCTACAAGAAAAGTACACCAAGCATCTATAACATCAAAACAATCTACACACCTTCATGGTCGTCTATGATATTGGGATTAACATTGAAGACGACCTTGCTAAACAAAAAGCTGCTAATAATAACTCCAACAGTGGCTGGAAAGACAAGAAGAACGACAATCCTTCTTCTTCCAAAAACACCCACTCAAATAATGTTAGCACTTTTAATTTGAGTGAAGTCCTTGCTATGAACAACCAAGGACAAAAGAAACCATTTAGGAGAAACTTTACTCCTATTGGTATGAGTTATGACACCGCATTCGACCGACTGAATGCAAAAGGTCTTATAACTCATATTGGACCATTTAGGGACCCACTAGTTGAAAAGAGGACAACTAATTGGAACCCCAATGCACACTGCAAATATCACCAAGGTAGGGGCCATCTCACTGAGAATTGTTTGAAGCTTAAGGAAGCTATCCAAGATTTAATTGATAACAACAAATTACCATTGTCCCTTGCTAGTAAGAAGCCAAGCATCGACAATGCACCTCTCTTCCATTCCTTGGCCATCTCTGATGAGGAACGATGTTGATCCCTCATCTCTCATCAAACCTGTTGCAGAAATTTATGCTATCGAAGAAGAGGAAATATTTTTCGATGCCATGGATGACTTTCCAGAACCAGCAACCAAGGAAGATGTACGAATGCTTATATGGTCCATGTGGGAGGGAATAGACTTACTACGTGAGGCTATTGAATTTGCAAAGAAACAAGGAGAGGAACTTCAGAAAAAGTACGATAAAGTTCCACCCATGAAGAAGAAAACATTCCCTCTACAAGTAATTGACACACCCAAGAAGAGTAATAAACTTTATACTCCAATTGGTACTACTTATGCTAAAATATTCAAAATGCTCTTCGAGAATGGTAAGGTCAAACCTCTCAAACCGAGACCATTTGAATCTCTTAAGAGGACAGACAGGTTCTACTGTCCATACCATCAATCAGATTGACATACCATTGAAAACTGTTTTAAATTTAAAGATTTAATTCAGAATATGATTGATGATAAGAAGCTAGCTCAAATCCCACAAGAAGAAGATATAAGCATTAATGGGGTTTAGGACAGCAATGATGAAGACGTCTACCTAAAAGACATGGAAAAACCTCCACTTTCAGTGTCATATCAATAGGTGACTTTTAGGATGAAGAGGATTCACCTATAGACGTCCTCACAAAATCTGCAACCTCTCGTCTCTACACAACCTATTCCTACTGCGCAACAAGTTCCCGTACCTATCCTAGATGACAATGACATTGTCAAGCAATTCAAAAAGACCAAGGTCGAGATGAATGTATGAAAACTTCTAGCTACGTCTCGAGAATATAGGTTGGCGGTAATGAATGCCTTGGATAAGATAGGTATAGATTCCGACACCACTCCTGAGGGGTTGGCTAACTTCCTTACGAGTGATCTCCCTAGTCCTATCAACTTGATCACCTTCTATGACAATGATTTACCTTCAGAAGGTGACAATAATTACAAGGCACTAAACCTCATAGTAGTCTGACAGAGAATAAACGTCCCAATGACTCTTGTAGACAATGGATCGGCAATTAATGTCTGTCCACTCAGAACTGCGAGGATGTTAGGCATAAGCGATGAAGACTTAACTCCGTCAACACAAGGAATAAGAGCTTATGACAATACTCGTCGCCAAGCTCTTGGTAAAATTACTATGAATGTAACGGCGGGACCAATAGAACACGCCACTACTTTTCAAGTGGTAGATATTAAAGCTTCATTCAATTTATTATTAGGACGCCCTTGGCTTCATGACCTCAAGGTTGTCCCTTCATCTCTTCACCAACAGGTAAAAGCCATAGTTGGAGGAATCCCCATCACAATCGATGCTTCGCCTATGAGGATTAAAGCTGTAGAAAATCCAATCATTAATGTGGAGCACGATGAAGATGATGAAGACTTGTGGGGCTTTAATGAAGAGGTCTCCTTAATCGAGGAGGATGAAAGGACCCCTCTTTGTCATGACCCCTACTCCAATATGACAGTAAATTCTATTCTCAAGAGACAAGGGTATTTTCCTGGAATGACTCTAGGAAAGAAAAAGGAGATAGCAAAACAGCTGGAACTACCTGGCCTCCCTAAGTTAGATACTTTCGGACTTGGTTTTGAACCGACTTGGGAAGATCTTAAGCGAGCCCAGGAAAGTTCTAAGGCGCGTAGGAACGCTCGTACCCAAATTAAAGCGACCCCAATGGATCAGTATCCTCTTACTCTCAATGGACAATTCATAAGAGAAGGAGAAGACTATCCATGCTATGAATTTCCCGAACCCTTTGTTGTAAATGGCATAAGACCACCGGGGTTTGAAATCTTTTTAGATTGCTACTTTCTAGATGAAATCCCAACTCCTATTCACAAGGAGAAAACACCCACATGTTTTGACTTTAACGTCATAGGATTACTATTTGGGCGAGAAAAAGATGAGCCGAAATATATAGAGGATAACTCCTCGCTCATCCAAACGGTCCTACAAAGCGAGAACTTTGACCCTTCAAAGCTCATCACTCCAGCGGAAGGATTAGTACAAGGGTGGCGCAAGACAGTCAAGGTGACTACTCCAAGTGGAAGGAAAATCTCCATAACAACAAGGCAAGGACCTATGTTTTAAGAGTCGTCTGAGTATGAGTCAGAGTCAGAGTCTTTTCCTATAGATTCTTCCAAATCTTTAGCTATAGCACCCCCTATTTCTTCTATTTCCACTCCTAGGATAGTTAGTAATCAAGTCCCTGAGGACATTTCCTTTTTTGATGTAATGATTTCAAAGTTTAATAATATGTCTTCTTCTGCTTACTCCTCATGTTTTTCATTAACCCAAGATGACAAGCATTTCTTAACTAACAATGAAAATGACAAAGAAATTATTAAAGCAATGGAAACACTTGAAAAGAAAACATCAATAATTGAGGAAACTGAGACGGTTGATATCTCAAATGATTCAACCATTAAAAGAGAAGTAAAATCGGATTAACACTTAATGAACAAGAAAGAACCAATTTAATTAATCTACTTAAAGAATTTATTGTTTTATTTGCTTGGTCATATGAAGATATGCCAGACATTAATAGAGAAATAGCTCAACACACTATACCACTAATTCCAGGAATGAAACCTGTAAAATAGAAGTTGCGTCGAATGAAACCTGACGTAGCTCTTAAAATAAAAGAAGAAGTTCAAAAACAAATAATTGCAGGTTTTATCAGGGTATCTAAATACCCTGAATGGGTAGCCAATGTGGTCCTAGTTCCAAAGAAGGATGGAAAGGTAAGAATGTGTGTCGACTATCGAGACTTAACTAAGGCAAGTCCAAAGGACGACTTCCCTTTACCACACATCGATATTTTGGTAGATAATACAACAAATCATGCCCTTCTCTCGTTTATGGATGGATACGCGGGATACAATCAAATTCTCATGGCAGAAGAAGACATGGAGAAAACAACATTCATAACACCATGGGGTACTTACTATTACACGGTAATGCCATTCAGGTTGAAAAACACGGGTGCTACTTACCAACGAGCAGCGACTGCCCTACTCCATGACATGATGCACAAAGAGGTTGAAGTATATGTGGATGACATGATTGTGAAGTCAAAAGAACGCCCAGGACATCAAGTAGCCTTAAGAAAATTCTTCGAAAGGCTAAGAAAATACAACATGAGGTTGAATCCATCCAAGTGTGCTTTTGGAGTCATCTCGGGCAAGCTCTTGGGATATGTCATAAGCTCTAGAGGAATAGAGATAGACCCAAACAAGATCAAGGCAATCATGTCAATGCCACCGCCCAAAACTGAGAAACAAATTTGAGGTTTTATTGGCCAGTTGCAATGTATAAGTAGGTTCATATCAAAATTAACAACGATATGCGAACCAATATTCAAGAAACTCAAAAAGAATGTACCAGTAATATGGGACGATGAGTGTCAAAAAGCCTTTGAAAAGATCAAAGCCTATCTCGCAAATCCTCCCATATTAGCACCAGCACTTCCAGAGATCCCTCTTAGGTTGTACTTAACAGTTACCAAGGAGACAATGGGAGCTATGCTCGCACAAGAATTAGAAGGTAAAGAAAATGCAATTTACTATCTAAGAAAAAATATGCTCGAGTATGAAGTACGCTACACACTGCTTGAGAAATTGTGCCTCGCATTGGTGTGGGCCACAACCAAGCTAAGACATTACATGCTCGTGCATACAGTCTTTATGGTTTCTCGAATGGATCCATAAGTATCTATTCGAAAAGTCTACACTTACTGGGCGCATATCAAGGTGGATAGTCAATTTAGCCCAGTTCGATGTGATATTCATGCCTCAAAAGGCTATCAAAGGATCTGTGGTCTCGGATTTCCTAGCGAATTTCCCAATAGAAGATTCGATGCCGATACATGACAATGAATTTCCAGACGAAGAATTGATTGTCACAAAAGATGATACTTGGACTTTATACTTCGATGGAGCCTCAAACCAAAAGGGATGTTGTGTTGGAGTATTATTAGTATCACCTAAAGAAGAGCACATTCCAATCTCCATAACGCTAGAGTTCGACGTTACCAACAACGCTGCTAAATACGAAGCATGCATGGTAGGCCTTGAAACAGCTTTGGCATTGGGAGTAAAGAAATTACGAATATTCGGAGACTCTTCATTGATCATCAACCAGATTTCTAAAAGATGGAAAGTAAGGAGTGAAAGTCTAGCCCCTTACCAAACTTATCTGGAAACTCTCACCAATCAGTTAGAAAAGGTAGAATACACTTATCTACCTAGAGAGGAAAACCAATTTGCTGATGCCTTGGCAAGATTAGCCTCAATGGTTAGGATTCCTACGGAAATCGAGCAAATGCCTCTAACTATAGAGAAAAGGCACAACCCGGCTTATATTTAAGCCATAGAAGACGAAGAAGTTGTCCAAGATGATGAAGAAGAAAAAGAAGAAGAAGAAGAAGAACCGTGGTATACGGACATACTTAATTACGTCACCAAAGGAGAATATCCTCCTCATGCTGACAAAAGAGAAAAACGAGCATTAAGACTCTTGGCTTCCCAATACGTACTTATAGACAATGACTTACATAAAAGGGTACCTAAGGGTCGAGCTCTCTTATTTGTAAGAAAAAAGGATGCCCAAAGAGCTATGAGGATAGTCCATGAAGGCATTTGTGGAACCCATGTTAATGGAAAAATGCTAGTCCAAAAGATAATGCGAGAAGGGTACTATTGGACTACCATGAATGGGGATTGTCATCAATATGTAAAAAAGATGCCCTAAATGCCAAATCTATGCCAATTTACAACATGTTCCTCCATCTCTACTTTACACCTACACTTCACCATGGTCGTTCTCTACATGGGGAATTGATACCATTGGTAAAATTACCCCTCCTGGGACAGGAGGTCACGAATACATCCTAGTAGCAATTGATTACTTCACAAAGTGGGTTAAAGCACAATCATATGCTAATCTCACTACAAAACATGTAGCACTCTTTATCGAAAGAAATATCATTTATCGATACGGAGTCCCACATGAGATGATAAGTGACAATGGAACTCACTTTCAAGCTGAGTGTAAAGAATTGTTACAAAAATATGGCATTCAACACCATCATTTTTCCCCTTATAGACCTCAAGCAAATGAAGCAGTTGAGGTAGCTAATAAAAATCTAAAGACTATTATTGAGAAAATGACAGAAAATTATAAGGATTGGCCTAACAAACTCCATTTCGCACTTTGGGGTTATCGCACATCAACAGGAAATAGGCCATTCTCCTTAGTTTATGGAATGGATGTCGTACAACCTGTTGAGCTAGAGATACCATCTTTACGCATTGCACTAGAAAGTAAACTCGATGAAAATCGAATGGACTAGAGCAAGGTATGAAGAGCTAATTCTACATCATACCCAATGTTATCAAACCCGTATGGCTAGGCATTTTAATAAGAAGGTCAAGACGAGAAACATCAAAGTAAAAGATTTGGTATTAAAGACATTAAGGAAAAATGTTTTGGATCTAAGAGGTAAATTTAGGCTTAATTGGTCCGGACCCTATATTGTCAAAACAATCCTATCAGGAGGTGCAACAAAACTAACTGACATGGATGGCAATGAGTTCTCAAACATGACAAATCTTGACCAACTTAAAAACTACTACCCATAATTACTTGAGTAGAACACTCAAGAGATCTACGTTTGGCCTGATTCCTTAGGAAAGGATATGTAGGCAACCCTTTACAGGGTGCGACCACTTTAATTTTTGCAAACCTCACATCCCAACAATAAAAGAAATTCGACAGAATATCAGCGTCACAGAAAGAAGTCTGTCGCCGGCCGACAAATGGCAACGTCTGGCGACAGCCGCAAAACGATGGCGCCGCTCTTCTGGGAATACCTGGGCAAATTTCGGTGTTTTCGGAAAATTTTAGACTTCCATACTCGAAAAAATTTCTGGAAAATAAAATTTTCTGTTTTCATTGCTTTTATAAATTAAATTTAAAGAAGTTGATTTAATTAAAAAGCTGGAATTTCATTAATAAAATAAAATAAAAATTAAATTATTGATTGAATGTAAATAAAAGCTTAATAAAACAAATTAACTTTAAATTAAAAACTACTAATAACATTGGAAATTAAGCAATGCTTCAATCTTTCTTCTCTTTCTTTGCCCTTTTCCAATTTTTATCTAAATCCTCTTCATCGTCCATGACTTTAGCTAGTAGGCATCCTTTAGAGGACCTACATTCAATGTTAGAGTAAATGGTTTCTCCCTTAGCTAGGACTCCATGTTTCTTTTCTACCCAAACTTTCTTGTTTGAAGTGTCAACTTTTCTTTTCCCTTTATCCTTTGTAGAGTCTTTCTTCTTAGGCATCACTGGTGTTTTGAATTTAATCTTTTCACCCAAGCGTTCCTTAACAGGAATCACCTTGTCACCTAGACGATTCTTCACATTGGTTTTACTTAGATTTTTCTTCATGTCCTTTGAAGGTTTCTTAATAAGCCACCTCTTTACATCATTGGGCAAGGAAGGAGGAACCTTTTGGGTAATCACTTCCCATAAAGGTCTAGCGCTCCAATATGCGTCCAATTTCTCTACTTTTTGTGAAACAGGGAATTCATAGGGACGACGAAGATCCCCAAATGGAATTGTTTGAAGTAGGTTGTACTGTCTTTTTACTCTGTAGGGTTAATAAAAAGTCATCTTAGTAAAGCTTGGAAGACGACAGAAAGGTTGCTTGTTAACACCAACCATCTTCTCTATTTTCCACCAACGGATGACCCACTTGATAGCAAAGTTGCAAGAGGCAAAGACTCTATTCCACTCAGGGCGCCCCATCTTAGAGAAGCATTTCTTTCGCCTCACAATGCAATTTGGAGTATATTTTTCAATATTGTCAGGAGGACTAATTAATTCTAGTCTCTCCATTAGCCATATCTGCAAAAAAATCAATGCAAATAAATTAATATTACTATACAAAAATATATTTTTTATTTCTGTAATTAAATATATTATTTTTCTACCTGTAATAAAATTGGAGAACCCCGAAAAGGTGCTTATGGATTTCTCTTCAATTCATCAAGACTAAGCATAGTCTCTCCAACAATTAATGGCATTGGATTTCTTCTAGATTCAATTTGCTCCAAAACAGTTAATATAATTGCTTGACCCTCATTAGTTCTACCACTAGTGAGAAGATATTGGTTAAGCATGCAAAAGAGAAAATCCCTTCTTCTATAAACATGAAAAGATTCAGAATAGGGTCTATCAAAGTAATGGCGTGCAAATTCTTTTAAATTAACCACGCTACCATCTACAATATTTGTTATATCTTTGTCTCTTAAATTAAAGAAGCGCTCGAAATCTTTATAATAATATTAATTTATTCTAGGGATTACCGCAAGATCTAATGAAGGGAAGCCTAAGATGGCACCAAATTCTTCCGGTAAAGGGCTAAGTTCATCACACCCTAGTCTACAACAATGAGTATCTGTGTCCCAATATTCTAAGACGGTATGAATAAAATCTATATCAAGATCTACCCCCTTAACACCATAAATATCTCCCATGTAAAAAAAGTCAAGTTCTTTTCTCTCTTTAACAGTGAAAGACCGACACCATTCGCGAGTGAAATTGGTAAAACTCTTAGTAACTAAAGACATGATTATTTGTTGAGAAACTAAGATTATGATTAATCTACTGGAATTATGAAGAAATTCGGCAGATTAGGGGGCTATTTATGCACAGAATTGATCCAGTTTTATTCCGAAAAGGACTCGGAATCAGCGTACTGCAGCGACAAATGACAACTCTGTCGCCTGGCGACAGCAGCAGCGTTAGGCGCCAGCGTAAAACGCTTGGTGACACGTGGCACTGTAGCATTTTCTCAACGTGCTATACAAACCGCGTTTTTTAGGCTATGATTCAAATTCGTACAATGAGTTTACAATTTTACCCCTTTCTACAAATACCTTTACATATTAATTTAATACATTTTATTTTCTTCTATTTTTTCTTTTTTGGATTTATTTTTCTTTTCAAATCCGATTTATTTTTAATTTTTCTTTTTGGGGGAGAAAGTCGGATACCCACCATTAATAATAAAAATGACGAAAATTTTTGCGCAAAATTAATTTTATCACAAATTTTTTGCACACACACATATGCACATAAAAATGAAAATAAATGCAAAAATAATACAGTCATAATAGATAATAGTCTGTATATATATATATACATATATATATGTTTAACAAATGAGTCAATCCGGCAAAGTCCTACAAAAGTCAAAATAAATAAACAACACAGGTACAACTACGGCGCTGGAGGACGCAGATGATGAGGAATGTTCATCATATCAAAGAACTGCGAAGAACGAGGAGTAGGCTCCCTACTATCTCTAGTCTCTCTAGGAGGAGGAAAACTCAACTCAGGACCCGTCCACCAAAGGTCGCTCTAGTGATGAATCAGCAGAGGCTGAGGCTGCGGAGGCTGCTGCGACGACAAGCCGACCTCGTACGTCCCACCATCTTTCGAAGCTGAGGTCGCCTCTCCCTGGCCTGTCGGCCCAGCATGCGCACTCTTAGTGAAGAGCCCGAGTCCTCCACCGCCTTGGTCCAGGCAGGGTCAAATTGACCACCCCGACAACCAGAAGTAGTGCGGCGACGCCTCGAGCTAAACATAGCCGGCTCTCTCCGAACCTCAGGTCTTGTCCGGGTTCGGAAAGGAATGGGTTGTCCCTGCAAATAGAAACCGAGTCAGAAGTAATCAAAATAGAAATATAAATAATGTAGAAATAAAGAGAAAAAGCTACCTCCTGAACAGCGTCGTCGCGACGACAGGAAGCCACGTTCCTCATCCGCACGAGCTGGCTCCGAAAGGCATCTATGCACCTCGCCATCGCCGTAAACACCTCACGCGAGAATTGTCAAAGAAATAAAATCAGTAACAATACAAGATAGATATGAACAAATAGCGAGTAAACAACTCACCAAAGTCTGGTGGCGAGGAATAGATCGCTCCACAAAACGCTGATCCTCGGGAGCCGAAGGAATCATTTCCTCGATAGTCCTGTATGTCCCCTGGTAGTGGATGGTCATACGAGGGGGCACGAACTTAGTAGGCTCGGTCTGGAAAAAAAGAAAATCAAAGTGAATAAAATATCACTTGGGGGCTACTTAGTAAAAGGTTAAAGATAAAAATCATATCGCCGCCTCTGCAGACAGAATAGGGGCCGGAGCTAACAACGGAAGCAACTCCTCCTTGTAGCACCGCCTTGGGATCGCATGAGATCGCTAGGGGGTACTAGCAGGCGACCTCTCCGACATGCTGAGCAGCCTCATGTCATTGAACATGTGACGTGGTAGAGGAGCAGGGATGATAAGAATCTCCGAGGAGTGCTGATTAGCAACTCTCTCTCCTAGTTACGCCGCCACCCCATATGTCCCTAGGAAGTAGCGACGCTCAGCAGTGTACTGCGCGGCTAGCCCAGGGATAACCAAACCGCCCCATGGCCAGTATAGTACTTCAGCTCCTACGAAGAATGCCTGTGAGATAAAGATCTACCAAAAAGCGATACAAAGATGTTAACTATGCAAAAGATCATACCGAAATGATAAGCTCTCGAACATGGGCGGTAGTCGCTCGACTGTAGCGGCCTCCCCAACAGGCGCCAACAGGAAACTCGCGTGGAGACGGCCTCGGCGGCGCAAGTGAAGGAAAGTACTCGTAGAACCAAATCTACAAAAGATAAAAGATATCAACAAATGCTAACAAGAGCTTAGAGCTAACTTTGTAAGAGACAAAGTATACCTCTACGACTCTCCAGAAACCGGAAAGAGTGATGTCTCCCGTATAAGACCGGTGTCGACAGGAGTCTCGCAATGCGCGCAGAAAATCAGCATAGGCTAAGTTGGCCCAGTCATAAGTCCCGATCAGATGAAGATCACAGACAACGGAAGGTAGTAAAGTAGCACCCTACTACCCTTGTCTGGGGAAAACGTCCTTGACAGCAAAATAAGCGTAAAGATGCGCACCCGCTGCTCTCGGGTGGTCTCATCGTCCTCAAAAGTTGCCGCCAGAGTAGACCGGCGAATGCACTTGAAGCTGAATCGTGATGGCTCCACCTCAGCACGGGCCCGAACAGCAATCGGATCCAACAGCTCATTAACCTCAGGAGAGTAGACGCTGATGGTGCTGTCGAACGGCAGTGCAGTCGAACTAAACTCCAGTCCCAAGATGAGACTGAAGTCGGCTAGGGTGACCATTATCTCACCCCAAGGGAAGTGAAAAGTGTTGGTGGTGTCCTAAAAGAACTCCACCGGAGCGCGAACCACGCGGTGATCCCCGTCAAAAGAGCTCATGGCCTGCGTGGCTTGAAACAGGAAAATCAGCCCACAAGACTCCTAGAGAAGTCGCAACCCCTCATCAACACTAAAGTACGTACGGTACAACTTGCCCATGGTGTCGTTGCCCGAGCAGTGGCAACGCGTCCTACCAACAGTAATCCCACGACGCACCCTCTTAGAAATGTGGTGGTCAGGGGAAAAGTACAATGTCCGCTCATCCCACTCGGGGAAGGGACCAAGAGAAGTGGACGGGTCGGCGTCCTCCTCAACGGGCTCATGCTCCCTTCACGTGTCTCGGGACCGTGAACCCGAACCTCGCTGTCTAGCCATACTACATTGTGCAAAATTGACAAAAATTAAGTTTCTATAGTTTCTAAGGTTCGCCTAGCCGCGTGATACTATGTTCGCAAAAAAACAGAGTACGTAGTACTAAAACAGAGCACAATTTCAATTCAAGCATATATGGCATTTTTCAAGCACCCAAACAATTTATTGCAATACTATGATAATTATTGTGAAAAATTGGACAAGAATTGCTAGCAAAAACATCAAGAACGAGCCACATTGTTTTCCCGACCTTAAGGGGTTCAACAATGGTGAATTGTTCATTTCTTCACCAAGTTGAGTCAAACAAGCCTCAAAATACTCCCACAGAAATATAAAAAAATATTCAAGCAATTTCATGGCATAAAATTTGACAAAGAAAGCAAATTAAGCAATATAAGTTTTGAATTTTCAAGAAATTTGTGAACAAACATATGCAAAATTCATTAAAATTCGAGTGAGTTTGGAAAAAACTTAAATAGATTAGGAAACTAGATGAACAAAACTTTGATTTGCAACAAATTTGAGCGAATTAGGTTGAGAAACGAGCAAGATTGAGAAAATTGAACTCTCGCGGCGAAACTCGAAGGCAGAAGAGCAGAAGCAGCAAAATGACGAAGAAAAGGGAATTTATAAGGAATTCCTGATTCTGGCACCGAACGAATTTGTCGCCTGGCGACAGAGTGCAGCGTCTGGCGACAGAGCAAAATCGTGGCGTCGGCGACGTTGCAGCGGCGACAGAGATCGAAGCCACTCAAAGCAGTTATTTTTACCTTGTACAACAATTTTGGGTTCCTTGGTACGCCAGTTAGCCCCTATGAGCAATTTGACATGATTTAGTAATCGGCTCAGTTACAATCACATTAAGTGATCGACTTGATAAATGATTGACTCACTTAGCTTAAAGCGCCTAAACATTAGCTCACTGCAAAGACACCGACATAATGGTTATAAGCAGCAAAGGCACCGAAATAATGGTTCACAATACAGCAAAGGCACGGACATAATAATTCACAATACAAAAGCACCGACATACTGGTTCATAAGCAGCAAAGCGTCGACGCACTTGCATAGCAAAAGTAAAGGATCGACAGGCGTTGGTCTTCGGTGATACTCTTCAGGGTATTGTCGCAACAAATGAGGATAGTTTCAGACGAAGCAGTCTTTTGTCATGTTCCCTGGCTTGCGAAAGATGGTCACAAAGCGCTAGAAGGTCGTTTCAGGCGAAGCAATCTTCGATGGGGTTCTCTAGCTTGTAAAAGTCTATCACGGCGGAATTGGAGGCAGTTACAGGCGTAGCAGTCTTCAGGCGATATTCTCTAGCTTGCGGAAGATCGTCAAAACAAACAGTAGGATGGCGTTCCCTAGCTTGTGGAAGGTTGTCACAACAGCAATGCAACACAAATTGGTTACTCTCAGAGACGTGTGCTCGACGGTGCAAGATACGCGTTTCTTAAATCTTTTATCTGTTTAACTAACGCTAGTTTACAGGCATCGGCGTTACAAGAGTGGTTTAAGATCGCAGAACGTTCCGAATCATTCTCCGTCCCTATCGCTACTTTGACTTTTGTTTTCGAAACTTGCGTTTCTCCAAACTCAGTCAAAGTGGGGGCTTCTGTAGACACCCATTTGTGTCTCCCCAAAACCAAACCTAGTGATGAGTGCCTTTCACGTCAAATCATAATCGAATGAAGTGAAAGTGTGGAAAATCTAGTGTTGCGGTTAGTTTTTATTTCTTTTCTTTCTCTCTGTTTTTGAAAACATGTTTTGTGAAAACAGCCAATCCATCTTAGTTTAGTCCATGGTAAGGGTCCAATAATTTTGTAGTTGGGTCGGGTTCGGAAAGAACTTTTCAACGATATATTATAAGCCCAATTCCGATGAATAATGAGGAAGTTATGGCCAAATTACTAAACTGGGCCCGGTTTGATTGTTATATGCGGCCCGATGATCTAGAAGAGGGCCTATTATTGATTTATCATTCCTAATGCGATTAGGATTGGTTATAGTCTTCTAGAATCTTCTAGAAGGTTCTTTTGAATCCTAATTTGATTAGCATTGATAAATTGACTTTTAAGAGTTTTATTTAGAATAAAAGAAGTGTTTTAAGGAAATTACAGTTTTACCCTCTCGTACGTTTAAATTTTATCAAAATAAGAAAACGTGTGGAAATCTGATTGCAGCGCCATACGACACGTGTGTCGTCTGGCGACAGACCTGGCGTCTGGCGACACGTCTGGCGTCTGGCGACACGTATGGCGTCTGGCAACAGTCCTATCGTCTGGCGACAGGCGCGTGTTTGGCGATAGCGTCGTGTTTTATTCTTTTCGAAACTCTGATTCGTTTTTTATCAGATCCGGCTGATTTTCTCTATAAATAGCCTCCTAAAACCTCCGTTTTCTATTATCAATTCTCAATTCTTCTCATCTTCTCATCACCAACTCTCATCAAGAATTTCTTGATTATTCTCTCTCTCTCTCTCTCTCTTTTCTAAACTAGCTTTTCTCAATACAAAATTCCGCATTCACAAGATCTAGACACACCTAGCCAAGTTTGAAGTTGACTTCGCCCTAGGCGTAAAAGGTTTTATTTCTGAGGGTTTGGTCCCTAATCTCTCTTTCAATTATTTGATTTAATTCTTTGATTTTATATTTTCCTTGAAGTTACTAACGTGTGTATTTTGTTATTAGAAACAGGTATGAGGCATCCAAGTAAGTGCTTTAATTGTTGCATTGTTATTGTGATATAGAGATCATGTCTAGGGTATTATTTTGATTCCTAGTATCATGTTAGGATGTTTTCCTTAATTTGATGTTTAGAATGACAACAATGATTCCTAGTATCATATTTAGGGAAAAGGTTATAATATCAAATATGCTTATTATGATTCATGCGATGCTTCCTATTTTCTTTCCTAGTATCATGTTAATATCATGTTAGGGCTATATATTTGATCTTTGATGTTTAGTGACAAGCTAGGGTTTGTTATTAATCTTGTTAGTATCATGCCTTGGATCTTGATTAATGATTATAATAATTTATTATTATTATGTTGCTTGATATATTTTATTGTTATTGCTTGATCACACCTTTTATGCATTTTAAAGGGAATTTATACTTGTAATCATGCTTAATAAGATAATTAATAATCTTATTTAGGGTTAATTTGATTATAATTCAAGTGATCGCCAATAATAGTTTTATTTGTGCATTAATATTACCAACATAGATTAAACAAGTTTAGGGTAAACCTAATGATTCCATGTTAGTCAGAAAATGCACATGAGTATGAGAAGAATAAATTAGAGGCATATTATTAAGGCAGGTTCAATCTCTTTTAGGTTGGATTTGTACCTTCATCCCCGAACTTCCAGTCATGGCTCCAGACCTATTGGAGTTAAAAATCTCCTGTATCGTTAAGGGGTGTAACCTTCACCCTGTGAACAGTTTACAAGTTCCTAAAACTTGTTGGCGACTTTTTTTCTCTAGTTTCCTTCCCTTTGGACGCCACCATGCTTAAGTGTATAATCACATTGGGGTTCAAGTTTGGGGTTATGCTTGAAATATTCCCTACAGCCCGGATTTTCATGTGTACTTGGTTGAAGGATCAAGGGATGAAGTTTAAATACAACATCCATACATTTTTAATGTGGAAGATGATCCTTTAACATATGAAGAGGCTATGAAGTCTTGGGATGCTCCATTTTGGAAGGAAGAAATTAATGGTTAGATGGATTCCATCATGGGAAACAACACTTGGGTTTTAGCTAATTACCGCCTAATTTTAAACTAATAGGATTCCATCATGGGAAACAACACTTGGGAAAAGAAATTGAGGATTGATGGAACTGTTGAAAAGTTCAAGGCCTGGTTAGTGGCACAAGGTCTTTCATAAAAAACTGGAATTGATTATTTTGATACATATGCACTAGTAGCTATTAGATCTCAACTATTAGATTGTTAATTGCACTTACGGTAATTAAGAATCTAGTGATCCATCAAGTGGATGTCAAGACTGCTTTCTTGAATGGAGATTTGGAAGAAGAAGTTTATATGCGACAACCGGAAGGGTTTGTTGTGGAAGGACAAGAGGCAAAATTTTGCAAGTAAATTAAATCATTGTATGGGCTAAAACAGGCACCTAAGAAATGGCATCAAAAGTTTGATGAGGTTGTGTTGTCTAATGGATTTAAGTTGAATAATTCTTACAAATGTGTGTATAGCAAATTTGATGACAACGGTCAAGGTGTCATAATTTGTCTATATGTAGATGACAATTTGATCTTTGGAACGAATTTGTCACAAGTTGAGATGACAAAATCCTTCCTTAGTTCTCAGTTTTCCATTAAAGACATGGGAGAAGCGGATGTCATCTTGGGCATAAGAATAAAGAGAGAAAAAGGGAAGTTGATCTTGTCACAATCTCATTACATTGAGAAAGTGCTCAAGAAGTTCAATGTTAATGAAAGTTCGATCTTTCTTTATTCAACACCTATGAATCCTAGCATAAAGTTGGTATCTAATGAAGGTAATGCAGTTTCACAACATGAATATGCTAGAGTTATAAGATGTTTGATGTATGCCATGACAAGTACTAGGCAGGATATCGTTTATGCGGTTGGTCAATTGAGCAGGTTCACTAGTAATCATAGTATGTTCCATTGGCAAGCAATTCGTCATTTGTTAGAGTACTTGAAGAAAACCATGGATTATGGTTTTTACTATAGTGGATACCCTTCGGTTGTTGAAGGCTATTCGGATGCAAGTTGGATCTCAAATAGAGATCATTCATCCACAAGTGGATGTGTATTCCTTTATGGGGGAGGTGCCATTTCATGGGCATTTAAGAAGCAAACTTGCATTGCTAACTCTACAATAACATCGGAGTTTATTGCATTACATTCCGCTAGTAAAGAAGCAGAATGGTTAAGGGATTTAATGCATGAAATACCTTTGTTGCAAAAGCCAATATCGCCAATTGTGATACATTGCGATAATAATGCTACTTTGGCTAAGGCATATAGCCAAGATTATAATGGTAAGTCAAGGCATATTGGTGTGTAGCATAGTTACATTCAAGGGCTTATCAAGAATAGTGTGATCACTATTGATTATGTTCGAACAAATTTCAATCTAGCCGGTTGTTTCACCAAGGCTTTGGCTAAAGATGTGAATAAAAGGATAGCAATCAATATGGGATTGGATCTCTAATTAATTACAAATAAAGGAGTCTTAACTTAACTCCCAATAAGACGTTGGGTCTTAAGTTAAATAAGATTAACTTTCTTACTTGGTAATTGGGAACTTGTTTAATCATCCAAGGTAAAGTTTTGGTTTACCGTGATGAAAAGAGGTTGTTTTAAACTTAATAGAAATCATTATTAAGTGTTTTGTCACAGGAGCATGTTGGAAGTCCACCTATATAAGTACGAAGTTTAGCCGCTTTAAGAAGCTATTTGGGCATAGTTTTGAAGTACTTATGAAAAGATAGGGACACATGGCTTTACGTGTCAAGTATAAATGTAATGTAATTTATTTTGTGTGTGTAATATTCAGGAATTCAATATGTATTGCTTTTGGTTCAATTGTTTTACGACACCGAATGGATATGGATTATTAGAATGTGTATTGCACTAAGTGAAATTTCAAGTCCTTGTACACTTTCATTTATGCAAGAGATTGTTTTTTATGATGATGATGTTTTTGCAATGAGTCTAGATTAATTCTAAATGTGGGAGGATTTTTGTATTATTTAGAGAATTGTAGACTATTTTCATTTTATTTAATTAATTTACTTAGGTTAAGGTGTTGTATTATTAATTAAATAAATAAGTAATTAAAGCAAATATCCATAATTGAATGTTGTCTTCGGTTTTAATCGTATGATTTGGCTATATAATGCTTTGTGTCATTTGCCTCAAATGGCCAAATAATACTAAGTGATGGTTGTGACCAAATAATACCAAGTGACGGTTGTGGACTTGTGACAGTAAGTTATATTGCATCATTTGGCTTAAATGGAAATTAAGACTCATGTGAATGGTTCTGATTATCCACTCATACAAGACATCACAAAGTAACTGACATTTACCAAATGGTGCTAGAAGTTTATTTCCTTTGCTATATATAATTATATATGTTCTAGTAACATATGATGAAAATAAGGCATGAAAAGAAGTACAGTAACTTTCCTTTTCATTCTTTTGTTTTGCATTCGATTTTTTTAGAATTATCATCATCTAAATTATTCAAAAAAGTTTTGTTTACATTAGACCACAAATATACTGCACACTATTGTGGTTGTCTTCGTTGTATCTCCTAGTAATTTCGTGATACCCGGTGTGTTTAATCAGGGTCGAAATATTACTTTAGGAAACTGATATTGTTCGGGCCTTAAAGTGAAATTTGTTCAAGTTTGTTGCAATTTTTGTGACTCGGTAATCAATTTCCCCAACAATACCACCTTAAACAATAAGGGGAAATTAAAAGAATGAGAGGAGAAGCAGAAGAAAAGAGAAGAAAAAGAAAGAAGTGGAGGAGGCTCGCCGGAGTACGCCTGCGGCGTCGGAACTCCGACGAGCTCCTAGGGTTTTAAAAGGGGAAAACTAAAACCAGAGGAGAGAGAAGCGTATAGGTTGCTCCATGGTGAGATGGAGAAGTAATAATTATGATTAATAAAGTAATGATGATCTAAAACACCGTAGTAATTCTACCTTTAGTTCCTATTCCCCTTCTGTATATACTCCACTAATCAATGAAGTAATGATGATTAGACTATGTGAATTAAGGATTAGCATAAAATTTTCTAATGTTTTCTTTATGTTTTAATGAGGTTGGTGTTATTTATCGTACTCTTGAGGTTGTCTGATCATTTAATCCTCGTGGTACCACATTAAGGCTACTAGCTTAACGGGTAGAGAATTGTGCAAATGCACAAAAAATGTGGGTTCGAATCCCACGTAGGTTCATTGTCATAATGTGAAAATGAGAGTTTGTATGACTATATGAGAGTTCAAATATAACAAAGTTTTCCGTAGTCATTAATCATTTCAAGCCAATATTTTGCCCATATATCATTTCAAGCCAATTTTTCGCTCGTACAAAATATAACTTAGTGTTAATCTCATATTATATATATATATATATATATATATATATATATATATGTTTCATGATAGTCAACACCTTCAACATGTAGATTGCCATGAACAATTGAACGCGCATTCAAATGCTCCACTTTAGACTTGTCGGTATATTTTATTTTATATACCCATAACCACTTCCAATCACTTTCTTGTTGGGAGGAAGATCCTCAACGGTCCACGTACCAAAATATATATATATATATATATATAGAACATAAGCAGAAAATCATAGAACATAGAAAAATATTAAACAAAACTTAGGAAAAAAAAACATAGGAATACTTAAGTAGGAAAAATTTAGAACATAAGCTAAAAATTAAATTTAGAACATAGGCTTTAGAACACGGGAAAAAATTTAGAACATAAGTTTTAGAATATATGAAAAAAAATTTAGAACATAAGAATAAGTTAGAACATGGGAAAAAAATTTAGAACATAAGCTGAAAGTTAAATTTATAACATAAGCAGAAAAAAAAATTAGAGCATAAAAAATAATTTAGAACATAAGCAGAAAATAGAACATAAGAAAAAAAATTTGGGACATAGGAAAGACTTTAGAACATAAGCAGAAAAAATTTAGAACATAAGAAAATGTTTAAAACATAAGGTGTTTTGATCTTATACAGTATCTATGTTCTGGTATACTTGCAAAATAAAATACATAGAGGAGAGAGAACCTAAAGGTAATAAAATTGGGTCCCACTAGTTTCGAGAAATGAATTAAATATTGTGAAAGGTTTCCAAATAAGGAAATGGAACAAGTATTTAAAAACGACCACAAAAGGAAATTGGAGCAAGTATTTAAAAATAGAAGGAGTATAAGGTATTAAGTTTAAGACATAAAGTATAGAGTTTATGTTCTGTATTCTAAATTCTTAAAAAATTTCTCTCATGTTCTAAACTATCTTTACTATATTCTAATTTTTTTTCTATGTTCTAAAACTTGTCCTATATCCTGTTTTTTTCTTATGTTCTAAATTTTTTTCCACCTATGTTATAATATGTTAATCCTATGTTTTCTAAATTTTTTATCTAAGTTCTAAACTTTTTTTACCTAGGTTCTAAATTTTTTTTGTCTATGTTCTAAACTTTAATGTTGTGTTCTAATATTTTATTTTCTTCTACATTCTAAATTTTGTGTGTATGTTCTAATCTTTTTTTTATCTATGTTCTATCTTTTTTTTTAATCTATGTTCTAAATTTTTCCTATGTTCTAATTTCTAAATCTATAATCAAAGTCTGATCCATTTTTCCATATGTTCAAAATTATTTCATATGTTCTAAAATATTACATTATACTCTAAATTAGGCTATAAGGAAAAATAATTATTAGCTTTATTTTTGAAGTTTTTTTTTATTTAATTATTTATAAATGTAATCTATGTAGGATTCGAACCTACATCCTCAAAGCATTTGCATAGTGTTCTACCACTTGAGCTAATAGGTTTTAGCCATTTGATATTATCACCAATTCACCATCCCTCCCACAAAACTATAGAAGGGAAGAAAACAATCACATGTAGAAACTCAAATGCCCCCATTACTACTACAACACATAACTCACATATTACCCACACATGTTCACAAATTAGTGAAATTACCCAACACAACTACTACTAAGAAGTAGGTAATACGTGATTACATCAGTCAAATAGAGGAAAATATCCATTCATATAAACTATGATGCAAATTTATCTAATACAAAAGTGGTAACCTTATTTCTTACCATAATACTCTTATTTTCACATCATCACATCAATCAAATAGAGGAAAATACCCGTTCATATAAACAATGATGCAAATTTATCTAATACAAAAGTGGTCACCTTATTTCTAACCATAATACTCTTATTTTCACATCATCATACCTAAGTGACTAAATTTGCATAGCTGACAATAAATTCTTCAATATTATTTGCAGTCTAATATGAACTCTATTACTATTGATGAACTATCAAAACCAAACATTCCTTTATATTTTTCAAAGGTAAACTTGATAAGTATGTAAATATTGAAAATCCCTCAGAATAGTAAAAAATCAAATAAAATTGCAGTATAAAATCAAATAACATTGCAATACAAAATTGTTGAAATTGGGGAAAAATCAAATAACATTGCAGTTAAAAATTCGAGCAACAAATTCGAAAAAACATCATTAAAAATCGGAAAAGCTGCTGAAAATTCGAATCTAAAGTAGCTGGAATTAAACTGTAGATGCAATTTCGAACAATTAAACATAATTGATATGATTTCATAACAAAAACTTTCAGAAAAAAATTACAAAATAGCTCAAAAAATTGCTTGAGCAAGCATACCTTTTACCGAATTACGAGAGAATTGATTGGAATCACTGAAAATTTCTTTCAAATTGCTCTAATAATGGAGGAATTTGGAAGTTTGAGGAGAGATAAAATGATGAGAGAGAAAATCACGACAACTTTGGGAGAGGAGAAAGAAAATTATGGTTTATATGAAAAAATGAAGAATTATCTTAATACTTGATTTCTTATAATCTTGACCATTTAATTCAATATAATCCTGCAGATGAGATTGGTTCTTATATAACTAAGGTTTTTATATAATAAAGGGTTCTTATCGGATCCCTCCCCTCACACAGAGGAATTTTAAAGGGAGGAATGTTAGGCATTTAGAAATGCATAATAAAGGGTATTCATGTAATTATGCATATGTACAAACGAATTAATATTGTGATATCATTGGATGATCAAATGGTACCATTGAATATAAAGTGATACTATATGTGCACATAATAGTATTATATATGCATTTAGTTGTACTAAATTTATGCATAAATAGTACCACTGAGAATTCAATGGTACTATATAAACTTTCAGTGGAACAATCAGCATGTGGTCCCCCATCACGTGATACAATCCGATCAAAAAATAGGTGTGGTCCACCTACATGCCTCTCTCTTCCTATCTCTCTCCTCTTTTCTCTCTCTACCATGTGTTTTTATAATATTTTAATCAATGTTATGCACTAGTAAATGCATAACTTTCCTCCATTTCTAGTTCCTCCCTCACACACACACACACACATATATATAGGAGGTGTTTCGGGGTTTTTTGATGTGTCCTGCGGGAGAGTTACAATTCCAAGAATGCCCTTCGACGCCTGTGCCTGCAAAATCACGAAGACTCCTGGGGGTAGGAGCTCCGCCTCCGACGATCAAGTTAGTAAAGATACGGGAGGTAGAATGCACGTAATGTAGAAGTTACTTCTCGCGTAATGGGAGAATTCTGCAATTAATATTGCTCGGGGTAAGTGTTTTTCTTTTTGAGGAGTATTCAATGTGATCAACCAATGTTCCAGCCCCCATTAATGAGGGTCCTTCCACTATTTATAGTGGGGAAGGGATGGTTCCCCTTTTAGGGTTTAGAGGACACGTGTCAGCAGAGGATTGGAGCCCTGCTGACCAATGGCTGGATGCCACGTGTCACTAGGCCATTGGGCCATGTGATTAGGGTATTTTTACCCCAAACATTTGCCCCTCACTGGTGCTGACGTGGCAGAGTGCCACGTGGCGCCGGTGAAAGGTTTTTTTTTTTTTTTTTTTTTTTTTTTGAAGGATGGAAAAGCAGAAGGCGAAGAGTCACGACTTTTCACCTTCCGGGACAAATTCTATAAATAGGAGAAGATGTCCCCCGAGCTCTCATTTACAAACTTTGCCAAATTTCTGAAGATTTGAGAGCAGCCGGCAATTTGAGAGTTGAGAGCAACCGGTCTACAGACCGTCTGGGTCGTTGCAAGCTAGCCAAAGATTTTCGAGAGGGTAATCAGAGAAACCCAGCCGGATTTTGAACCGCCTGCGTCTTCGCAAGCATCCCAGAGAATTTCCAGATTTTCTTCTAGGTACCGTCTCTATTCTTTCTAGCTTTTTCATGTATTTCCGTTTGAGTCTTTTACTCGCATTTTTGTTCATTGGTCCCATAAGTAGATGGACCCCTTATACCCATACCCGGAACCTAGCTGTGAACTCAGCCGGTTTATTAGTACGGCTGAGTCTAGAACTGGGTCTGCCGCCTCTGTTCTTTGGGACAACCCTTTTTCAACACCCATATCGACCGACTCTGTGTCTGTGCAGGACACAATGGCCAGAATCCGGTCTACTGCCAGAGATCCCAACTACAGAAGTGGGAGCTCAGATGAGCAGCCGCCTGAGGTCCCAGCTTCAGGCGGTGAAATAGAGCATAGAGAGGTAGAGCAAAGAGGCTCACCCGGGGGCGCTCCTAGCACCCCGGGTGATAGCATTTTAAACGAAGAGAGTGCTCCCCTCCAGGAGACCAGAGAGCAGGTAGGCTCTGATAAGGAGGTCTCCAACTCCCCAGCCGGCTCTGATGCCGGTCACGTTCAAAGTAGCAGTAGCAGCTACTTAACCGAATCTGAGGATAGCGAGGAGGCGGAGAGGCCTTCCTGGGATAATAGGAACGATCCTCTCATGATCGCCGTCTCCTCCAAGGACCGCGAGCTCATGCGGGCTGCGCTGCCAGATTTTATCAAACGGCGGCCGCTGGGGGGTGACTATACAATAAAGGTCCCGGCTGCTCTGGGAACAATATGGTGGGAGGATGGACAACCGAACGCGAACGCTTGGTTCGGGTGCTACGAGGCGGCCTTCGTGGCCGGAGTCCGCTTCCCTCTCCATGACACAATAAGAGCCATACTTAGGGGGTATGGCCTAGGTCTCTGGCAATTAACCCCCAACTCATGGGTGAATATTTTAGGGTATATCTCCGCCTGCGAGATGCAGGGCCTCAACCCCGGCTGGGAGGCGTTTGCCCACATGCATTACTTGAGTAGGAGCCCAGGCGGCTGGAGAGCCTGGTATACCTTGACCACCCAGCCCAAATACCTTATGACCTTGGACAAGCCATCCAAATGGTCGGACTAGAAGCACCGGTTCTACTTGGTTAAGGCCCCAACTACGGCAGAGAACAGAGAATTCCGGATCTACAACCGGACACCAGAACTCTTGGGGACCAAGTGCTGCCTGCCCCCTGTCCCGGAGGATGATAGAGAGACCATCCTTGACTCCGGGTTTTTTGAGTTAGTTCCTGACACCCTCTCATCCGGAGAGATAGTAAGGGTACCTAGAAACTGGGTGCCCAAACATGAATTTTTTAGGGACGAATGCTTCTTGTCCGCTTATGGTCTAAGCAGCATGTTTGAAAAACGTATGTATTCGGAACTCAGCCGGTTTCTTTCGAACCGGATGCTTTTATTTCCTTGCTTATTTATTATTCTAACCGTGTGCCTTCCTCTGCAGAAGAAGCCAAGAGAATGCTGCCCACCGAGAAGACACCGGCTAGGTCGGCTGCCGACATCCGGAAAGCCAATCTCGAGAAAAAACTTGCTGCCCAGGCGGCGAAGAAGGTATAACCGTCTGATCCTTCTCGTTTATGTCGATCCTTTTATCCCATAACTTATATTTTTCTCGTTTACAGGACGGGAAGCAGATGCCCCGGTCCCTTCAAAAACAGGTCAGGCCTCCGCCGACCCAACAAGAGTCTGCATCCAAGGTGCAGAAGACAGCCGACCGGCAAACTACCGGCAGCAAATCAATAAGGGTCCCAGACGGGCCTGGATCTGCGGATGTGCTTTCTGCCATCCCATTGAGGACCGCACCCGGTCCCTCTGAAGGCCGTTCGGGCCGCCAAGGTAACTTCGACCTTAAACTGCTTGATCTGCCCATGCGGGTCAAGTCTTATTCACAGTCTCGATCGCAGCCGGGGGATTCTCCAATCAGCCGGCAATCTATAGGCAGAGCATATGCGAGTTTCTCACCGTCTGTTTCTGGTGCAGATAATTCTCCCCGCTGGCCGGACGGGGCACAATATGCCCGGGCCATGCTGAAAGCCGTCCCCAGGGACGAGAAGGAGGCGATCCCTGGGATCAACTCCTTTAATGCCGACCGGGTGCTGGTCGACCTGGCCGACGTATGCTCCAACAACCATGCGGTAATTTTCTTGACGTGAATTTTAAGTATGCAGTATTAACCGGCTGTATTTTTGCAGGCTATGCTGCGCGTAGAGGGGCTCAAAAGAGCTTATACCCGCAAGTCTGAGGAGGTAAGGAGAAGCAAACGGGCTGTTGATGACGCCCATAATGTTGCTGACTACTCTTTGTACATGCATGGCTTAGAATCTAAATCTATACGCATGGAACAGGCGGAGAAGACCAAAGCCCTCCAACAGCAGATTGATCAGCTGAAAAATCAAGTTGACCAACTGCAGGCGTCCCTGGATGATGCCAATAAAAAGTTAGAGGAACAGACAGAGCCCCTCCAACGGCTGAGCAAGGCGGAGACTGAAAATGGTCGCCTTGCCAAAGAGAATGAGCGCCTGCGCAAAGAGGCGGCTGCTGCCAATGAGAACTTCAAGGTCACCTTGGAGTCCGAGCAGGAGAGGCTCATTGAAGAGAATGAGCATGACTGTGCAAACCGGATGCAACGGGCGTTTTCCCTCATCCACCCGGAGGCGGACTTCACCGTCTGGGAACTCGCCTTCAAATATTCTGATCTTGCCATTCTGGCCGAGGAGGCGAATGAGCCGGGGCCCGGACCCTATGACGCTTGGGTTAGGGAGGAGATTGCGCGACGGCAGGCGGAGGCTGCTGAAGAGGAAGAAGTCGTTCCTGAAGCCGACGCAGCTGCTCACCCTGATCCAACCCAGAACCAACCGGAATAGGACCGGCTCACTGTTCGCCTGGAGCAGCAACTACTTCCCGGCCTGCGAGCCTAGCATTATTTTGTAATAGCGCCGGATGAGATGGGCTAAGCTGTAATAATTCTTATTTTGAATATAAACATTTTCACCGGCTGAGCCGGCTTTTGAATGCTTTTTATGTTTCTGCACTCCAATATTAGAATTCTTGTTATTTTTTATACATATTTCTGCGAGGATAACCAAAAGAACCCCGCCGGTAACACTACCACTTGGGTCTGCGCAAACAGCAAAGAAATTTGCAAAGGTAGCCAAGAAGACCCCACCGGTAATACTGCCGTCTGGGTCTTCGCAAACTAGGCGAAGAAATTTGCAAGGGCTGCCAAGAAGACCCCTCCGGTAACACTGCCGTCTGGGTCTTCGCAAACTAGGCGAAGAAATTTGCAAGGGTTGCCAAGAAGACCCCACCGGTAACACTGCCGTCTGGGTCTTCACAAACTAGGCGAAGAAATTTGCAAGGGTTGCCAAGAAGACCCCACCGGTAACACTGCCGTCTGGGTCTTCGCAAACTAGGCGAAGAAATTTGCAAGGGTTGCCAAGAAGATCCCACCGGTAACACTGCCGTCTGGGTCTTCGCAAACAAGGCGAAGAAATTTGCAAGGGTTGCCAAGAAGACCCCACCGGTAACACTGCCGTCTGGGTCTTCGCAAACTAGGCGAAGAAATTTGCAAGGGTTGCCAAGAAGACCCCACCGGTAACACTGCCGTCTGGGTCTTCGCAAACTAGGCGAAGAAATTTGCAAGGGTTGCCAAGAAGACCCCACCGGTAACACTGCCGTCTGGGTCTTCGCAAACTAGGCGAAGAAATTTAGACCCAAAACCAAACCGGATGGCGTCTGGGTAATTGCCCCTGGATAGCGGTCTGGGTCTTTGCAAGCCAGGCGACTATCCATATGATATAGCTCGAATATACACTAAGTGCCAACATTAGATTCGGGAGCCAGTCGGTTTATACTGAATTACCGGTCGGGACTTCGCAAAAGAATCACGCCAGATTAGGATGTCCATTCACCGGTTAGGCTTTTGCAAGCATACCCCTGAATGAATTATGGCCTAGAACAAATGTTTAGGCCTGATTTTAGAGAGTCAGGCGGCGGTACTGAGTACCGGATGTCCTTCCAAAAAGTGAGCCGGCTGCAAGTTTGGGGTTTCTAGCCTGCCTTTTTTGGTGCGAAGGATCGTCAGGCGGATTTGACCGCCTGTGTGATCGCTTAGAACAATTTACTACCCAAATGGGAGATGTTCTCTTCGATGAATTCACCCGTAGGGGTGTCACCGGATGATTTTAGGCCTGCTCTTAGAGAGTCAGGCGGATTTGTCCAAAATGGGAGCCGGCTGCAAGTTTGGGGTTGCTAGCCTGCCCTTTTTTGGTGCGTAGGATCGTCAGGCGGAATTGACCGCCTGTGTGATCGCTTAGAACAATTTACCACCCAAATGGGAGATGTTCTCTTCGATGAATTCACCCGTATGGGTGTCACCGGATGAAAAAATTAGTTACTGGTGCCGCTTGTGGTAGGCACAAGACATGGCGGCTGTATACAAAATTGAATGTAATTCTCATTAATCATTTGAAAATTTTCAAAAGATGTACAATGCTTAGAAGTAGTATTTTTTGAGGTTATCTACATTCCAAGTTCTAGGCAACTTTCTTCCGTCTGGAGTTTCCAGGCGGTAAGTGCCGTCTCGTACTTCTTCAAAGATCCGGTAGGGTCCCTCCCAATTTGGGGTTAATTTGCCTTGTTCATTGGCCCTACCGGTTGCCTCCATTTTGCGAAGCACAAAATCTCCTTCTTTCAAAGGTCTTTTACGAACCCGCTTGTTGTAGGCTCTAGTCATACGCAGACGGTAGATCTCATGACGCAAGGCAGCATTCCCCCTTCGCTCTGGAAGAGCGTCTAATGCCAACTGCATGGCTTCCCAGTTAGCCTCCTCATCATATAACATAATGCGTAGAGTAGGCTCATAATGTTCAATGGGAAGAACTGCTTCAGTGCCGTATGTCATGAGAAATGGGGTCTCACCGGTTGCCCCCTTTTCGGTTGTCCGGATAGCCCAAAGGACATGAGGTAATTCCTCTGCCCATAGTCCACCGGCTCTTTCTACTTTCTTCTTTATCCCGTCTGAGATCAACTTGTTAAAAGCCTCAACTTGACCGTTTGCCTGAGGACGGCCAACGGATGCAAAACAATGGGAAATTCCTTGGTCTCCCAACCAGGTTTTCAGGACAGGCGTTTCGAACTGCGGTCCGTTGTCGAAAACCATGGACATTGGAACCCCGAACCGGGTGATGACGTTTCTCCAGATGAAAGAAATCACGTCTTTCGTTTTAATCCCTTTTACCGCCTCTGCCTCAACCCATTTGGTGAAGTAGTCTACTGCTACAAGAATGTAGCGGCGGCCGCCTGATGCAGGCGTATAAGGTCCCAAAATGTCCATGCCCCATTTAGCAAACGGAACCGGACTATGGATTGCCGTGAGTTCTGTTGCCGGTTGATGTATCAACTTAGCGAATTTTTGGCACTTGTCGCATCTCTTTACTAGATCCATGGCATCCGCTTCAAGAGTGGGCCAGAAGTACCCTTGCCGTCTGGTTCTTCTGGCTAGGGACCTGCCGCCAATATGCGAGGCACAAAACCCCGCGTGCAGATCTTCCAAAACTTCTCTCCCCCTATCCGGGGTTACACATTTCAAAAACGGCTGCAGGTATCCCTTCCGGAGGAGTTCCCCTTGATGCATAACAAAACTTGAAGCACGCTTCTTGAGCGCTGATGCTTCTGAAGGGTCATCCGGCAAGGTAACATCCGTCAAAAAAGACCGGATGGGATCCATCCAGGTAGCACTTTTGTCCAGGACTCCAAGGGGATCATTCTGAATACTTCGTTTATCAATGACTTCCCAAAAGACCGTCCTAGGAGCATCACCGGAGGCTGATGATGCCAACTTTGAGAGGGCATCCGCCTGATTGTTTTCAGACCGGGGCACCTGTCGCAGATGAAATTCATCGAAGGACCCAGCCTCCTCTTTGACCGCCTGCAAATATTTGATCATAGCCGGATGAGTGGCTTCGTAGTCACCAAGGTATTGGCTAACGATCAGCTGTGAATCTGAGCAGGCGTCGACCTTTCTTGCACCGGCTGCCTTACACATGCGCAATCCGGCTAGCAGGGCTTCATACTCTGCCTCATTGTTGGAGGCTTGGAACTTAAACCGTAGTGCATATTCAAACTTATCCCCTTCCGGGGAATGACAGATAACACCTGCACCACAGCCGTTCACCGTAGAGCTGCCGTCTACAAATAACTTCCAGACCTGATCAGGGTTTTCCGGGTGCACCGGCCTAGTCATCTCGACAATAAAGTCGGCAAACGCCTGACCTTTCACTGCCCGCCTGGGTTCAAAAGTTATCTCAAGGCCTTGTATTTCAACAGCCCACTTGATCATTCTACCGGATGACTCTATAGCAGTCATCGTACGCTTGAGCGGCTGATCTGTGTATACCACAACCGGATGTGCCAAAAAATAAGGCTTCAACCGCTTGACTGCTACGAATAAGGCCAACCCAAATTTTTCGATCATGGGGTACCGGAGCTCAGCATTTTTTAAGACATGGCTGATGAAGTACACCGGCAGCTGAATGCCGTCTCTCTTAGCGAGGAGAACGGCACTAAGGGCGTGATCAGAGACGGCTAGGTACATGTACAGAACCTCCCGGGGTAGGGGGCTCACTAGCCTTGGCAAAGAATGCAAGTGCTGCTTAAGCCTCTAGAATGCCGCCTCTGCTTCTTCACCCCATTCAAACCTTGACCTCTTCCTGATTGCTTGGAAGAAATAGAGGCACTTGTCACCTGACCGGCTGAGGAACCTCCCCAATGCCGCCAGACAACCGGTCAACTTCTGGACTTCTTTTACAGTGCGGGGAGACTTCATGTCAATTACCGCCTGTATTTTTTCCGGATTAGCTTCGATGCCTCTTTGGTCAATCAAGAATCCGAGAAACTTCCAAGACTCAACACCAAATACGCATTTCTTTGGGTTAAGCATGACCCGGTGCCGCCTGAGTGTGGTGAAGGTTTCTCGCAGGTCTGCTAGGTGATCCGTCTGTAGCTTTAATTTGACTATCATGTCATCGATATACGCCTCTACATTCCTGCCAATCTGGTTGATAAAAACGGTGTTTATCATGCGCTGGAATGTAGCCGGTGCATTCTTCAACCCAAACGGCATCACCGTATAGCAGAATAACCCCTGATCAGTGACAAAAGCCGTCTTCTCCTGATCTTTCTTCCAGAGAGGTATTTGATGGAAGCCGGAATAAGCATCCATAAAGCTCATTAGCGCATGGCCGGCTGTTGAGTCGACTAGGCTGTCAATCTTTGGAAGCGGGTAGCTATCTTTTGGGCATGCTTTGTTCAGATCTGTGTAATCCACACACATCCGCCAAGTACCGTTCGGCTTCTTTACTAGAACGACATTTGCCACCCAATCCGGGTAGTAGCATTGCCTAATGAATCCAGCATCCAACAGCTTTTTGACCTCAGCCGCTGCCGCTTGAGATCTTTCTCCACCATGATCCCTCTTTTTCTGCCTAACCGGCTGCTTTTTGGGATCTACGGCTAGCTTGTGGACAGCAAGATCCAGGCTGACGCCTGGCATCTCTTCCACTTCAAAGGCAAAGATGTCTTTGAATTCCTTCAGCAGCTGGAGCAAGCCTTCTCCCAACCGTTCGAAGGCTACCGTCCCGACCTTGACTGTTCTTTCAGGACGGCTGTCATCTAGGATGACATCAAGGCAGTCACCAGCCGGCTGAGGTCGTTGGTCATCTGACCTTTCCCCGGCTAGTGATTGCTATTTCTCCTTTTTGACGGGTGCCAGTTGGTCCGCCTTTCTTTTCATACCGGCTGCCCTTGGAGCCGGGACTGCTGGATCGCAGTTATCAATATCTATGGGCTCGCCCTGGCCGGCTGCACCCACAGTTGTCTTGACGTCAGAGAGATAGCACTCTCTTGCCGTCTTCTGGTCCCCGCTTAAGGCACCGACTGTACCATCATCCTTTTGAAATTTGACCAACATGAGGGACGGGATGATGACAGCCTTAGATGCGTTGAGGGTAGGACGGCCAAATATCATGTTGTAGGCGGACAGCTCCTCCACAACTAAAAACTTGACTATCATGTGGCGTCCTTGCCCCTTTTCACCCAGCCGGATCGGAAGATCTATGCTTCCGACCGGATGCACTACTCCACCCCCAAAACCGACTAGTGGGTGAGGAGCCTGGTGCATGTTACCGGATGTGTACTTGAGCTTGGTCAAGCACTGATAACTGATTAGGTCAGACGAGCTCCCGGTGTCTATTAGGATCCGGCCAACCTTCTGGTTGGCAACCTTGCATTCGATGACGATGGGGTCATCATGAGGCCGCCTGACCTTGCCCCGGTCCTTTTCAGAAATAAGGACCTCAGGGAAGATGTCTTTCGACGCCTGGCCCACATCCACTGAGTTGACCAGCTTCCTGATGTTGTCTTTGGTGCCCCGGATGGTAGGACCCCCTCCGGCAAAACCGCCTGCTATGGTGAAGATGGTCTCTTCATCCGTCTCGGAGTTGACTGGGCCGGTTTTTGCCGCCTGCCCTTTCTTGGCCTGGGCATTACCCTTAGCCTTGGGTAGATAGGATTTTAGGGCCCCCTCATCTCCCAGACGGTCCAATAGCCGCCTGAGGCTATAGCAGCCATTGGTGTCGTGGCCAACATCCTCATGGTATTGGCAATACTTGCTCTTGTCCCGTTTATTCACGGGGCTTTTCATTTCAGCCGGTTTGTCGAGAGACATCCGGTCTTTGATTTCCAGGAGGATGGTGGAGCAATCTTTTGTGAACTCGTATTTGGGGGCATATGGTTCTGACTTCCGCCTGATCTTCTGGGTCGGCTGTCCTGATCGGTCAGCTGCCCAGACCCCTTTTCTCTTTTCTTCCTTTCTTGCCGGCTGATGCTGTTGCCGGCTCTCTTTTTTGTCAGACTTTTTATAATCTGACGGCTGCTTGACAGCACAAAGCTCCGTCGCCTGTATATAGGCTTCAGCTTCAATTAACGCCTCTTGGAGGGTAGCAACCCTCTTCCGGACGAGGTCAAACTTAAAGGTCGACCCATCCTTCAGACCTCGAAAGAAGTCTGTATAGGCCACTTCGTCTGATAGTCCTGGAATCTGAATTCTCATCAAATTGAACCGTCTGACGTATGACCGGAGGCCCTCCCGGTCGCCCTGCTGTATTGCCCCTAGGTCGAGGCTAGTCTTTTTGGCAGGAATATTCATTGAGAAATTTGACGTAAACAAGTACGCTAAAGTTCGAAAGCTGTTGATGCAACCGGCTGGTAGGTTACCAAACCACCGCTGGGCTATGCCCTTGAGGGTAGCCGGGAAGCATCGACACCAGACGGCATCATCTAACCCCTGGAGGTACATGAGGTTAGAGTAGGCCATTAGATGGTCTTCTGGGTTGGTGGTGCCATCATAGGCCCCCACCAAAACATTCTTGATCTTAGGCGGCTGTGCCGCCTGGGTTATCTCTGGTGAGAACGCCGTTGGCTGTTCCCCCAAATTTAGCAGGCGCAACTGCCAGTCCGTGGGTTGGAACGGCTGCTGCGCTTGCCCACCGAAAAGACCTGGTGACATGAAAGGGGATCCACCCAACCCATTCGGTGCGCCGAATAGGCCAGGTTGGATCACTTTGGGTCCAGACCGGGCAGAAGCTTCGCCCGTCTGGCTCCTAAGGTTCGTTCCCGTACGCCTGTGTGAGACGTCATGGAAACTGTCCGGGAAGGTCGACGTTGAGGCCGACGCAGACGCCTGACCTCGCTTCTCTTGGAGAAATGTGCGGGCGTCTGAGAATGTTTTCTTGGAGCCATCCGGCTGTACGTGCCGGATGGCCTTTCGCAACTCCCCTTGAGGAAAACGGAGTCTGCTTGGATCAAACCTTAAGCCCTCCCCCTCCTTTGGCTTGGGATGAGGGGTAGGAACTCGTTCTTTGACCGCCTTCTTTCCAGAAGGCTTCTTGGCCGGCTGACCCTTCTTTGGAGTAGCTGACCGGATGAGGCTCTTGATCTCACCCTTGAAACTATTCATGAAAGACATGAGTTCGTTTCTTGTAACGGGGGCTGAGCCCTCCACCGTTTGGGCAATTCCAGCCGGTTGCCCGGCTGGGTTGTTGGGAGCATCTTGGCTGATTTCCCGTTCTCTTCTATCTTTAGCACGAGGGTGCTTCGTTCTGAAAGACCCATCCGGGGCCACATATGTTTCAATTTCGTCGCCACTATCATGGTCCGTCTGGACCTCAGGCTCGACCTCAGGCCGTTTGCCCTGATTCGGTGACACAGTATCAGAAGTCATCTTAGAAGTACTCTCCCCACAGACGGCGCCAAATGTTTCGGGGTTTTTTGATGTGTCCTGCGGGAGAGTTACAATTCCAAGAATGCCCTTCGACGCCTGTGCCTGCAAAATCACGAAGACTCCTGGGGGTAGGAGCTCCGCCTCCGACGATCAAGTTAGTAAAGATACGGGAGGTAGAATGCACGTAATGTAGAAGTTACTTCTCGCGTAATGGGAGAATTCTGCAATTAATATTGCTCGGGGTAAGTGTTTTTCTTTTTGAGGAGTATTCAATGTGATCAACCAATGTTCCAGCCCCCATTAATGAGGGTCCTTCCACTATTTATAGTGGGGAAGGGATGGTTCCCCTTTTAGGGTTTAGAGGACACGTGTCAGCAGAGGATTGGAGCCCTGCTGACCAATGGCTGGATGCCACGTGTCACTAGGCCATTGGGCCATGTGATTAGGGTATTTTTACCCCAAACAGGAGGGATCCGGTGAGAATAGGCTCATATGTGAGAATTCATATTGATATGAGAACTGATCTATAATTTAGAACACGTGATTAAAAATCTAGAACATACGAGTAAAAATTTAGAAAATGCGACTCAAATTTAAATTTAGAACATATGACTAATAATTTAGAATATAGGACTAATAATTTTGAACATATATGTGAGCAATAATTTAGAACATCTGATTCAAGAATTAGAACATGAGAGTAAAAATTTATAAAAATTTCTTTATGAAATTTAGAACATATGATTAAAATTTAGAACATCTGATTTAAAATATGTTAGGGGTGAGACATAATTAAGAGTACACCTGATAACTTGCTATTTTATGCGGATTTAGGGCGTATTTGAACCTTGTTTACCTGAACAAATTTGTGTTTTGGTTCACTTTTACCCTATTATTATGCAATTTTTGTGTATCCTATGCTTCACGGGTTGTTAGTGTTTTTGTTGAGATTTTAGGTCCAAAGACGACCAAATGAAGCCCATGGTTACCAAACCGAGGTTAGAAGCAAGGAAATGATGGAAAGAATCCAAGTACAAGAGCATCGTAGAAGAAAACACGAAGAAAAGGGCCCAGAAGACCCTGCACGGCCGTGCAAGATGTTGCACGTCCGTGCAGGAGTGCAGACCTGAAGCCATCTTTCTGCCAAGGCCTGCACGGACGTGCCAAATATTGCACGTCCGTGCAGATGATGCAGCACGGACGTGCCAAAGGTGCACGCCCGTGCTGCAGCAGGTCGTCTTAAACTGAGTTTCTGCCTTGGTCTGCACGGACGTGCCAACTTCAGCACGTCCGTGCAGACCTACAGTTTACCCGTTTCTTGTTTTCATCGTCCTCTTATTTTAGGGGGTAATATAAATAGCCCCTTTGGACCATTTTAGGGGGGTTCCCAATTTTTCCAGATTTTCATACTCCTCTTAGTTTGAAACACAAAAATCCTCAAATTAGCATAGATTTTAGTTCTTGTTTTGAAGGTTTTTCAATCCAATCATTGTAGAAGACAAGTTCCACCATTGTTAGTCAATTATTGAAGCTTCTAGTAATTTTTTCTTACTCTTTCTTTCTCTCTTCTATCTTTAATTCTTGCTTTTTATTAATTGTTTGGTTGTTCTTTGCATGTTTAATTGTTAGATTCTACTTAATTCTTAGTTTTAATTTGTTCATAAATTCCTTGAAATCTTTAATTGCTTTAACCTCCATGGATTGTGAGTAGTCTAATTTCTAGGGTTTGGGTGAACCCTCAATGTAATCACCAACACTTGTTGCATGAACTAATTTGTTAATTGTGGGGTGTTAATTAGTTGAGTTTAAGAGGTTTCATTGTTAATTCTTGTAATTGGCCATTGCTTGAATTATTTATCTAGCTTCCTCAACGAAGGATCGAGAGATGAACTTGAGGAAGCTCCCTTATGCTTGATTGACTTGATTTGCCATGAGAATAGAAATTTCTAGTCAAGGGAATTTGCATGTTATCGTGAGGATGTTTTAACACTTGTTTCTTGCCCATAATCACGAGAGTAGGTTATGGTTTTGATGTCAAGTAATCCCTCTAGCTTGAGAGAGTAGTTGGGTGCATTTGATAACTTCCCCTAATTTATCCCCTAAATCACCATTTCTATGCATGCTACTTGTGGTCCGTGATGAAGTTTAGTGGTGTAACCCATGCCCTAGGCCTTCTTAATATTGTTAATCACCTCTTAGAATTAGTTGATTTGAATTAGAATAGTGTGACGTAATACCAACTTAAAACCCCCGACTTAATCTAGCTTGTTTAAACAATAACATTTGGTGGTTGATTCAACGCCTCTCATGGGTTCGACCCTTTCTTGCCCTTGCTACTAGTTGAGTAGGATCGAGTTAGGTCTTATTTCTTGATAGGTTGACGACGTCCTATCAAGTTTTGGCGCCGTTGCCGGGGAGGCAAAGTCACATTGAATAAGTTATTGTTGAATGAGTCTAGATTTGTGTATATGTATATAATCTTCTTATTTTGTTTTTGTTTAAGCGTGTTTACTTTGTGATAGTCATTGCTAACGTTTTCCTTAGCTTTGTTTGACTGTGCATGACACAGAGGAGTAAGCAATCACCGCTTATCCCCGTAGATCCAGAGTTAAATAGAACTTTGAGGAACGTAAGAAGGCTCCTACAAGGCACGCCGGAATTTTCTCTAGCTTATACGGATTCCGAGTCGGAGGATAATCTTGACAACGAGCAAGAGATGGCCAACCCACCGCCTCCTCCACTTCTACAAGACTATGACCACCCCGATGCATTCCAACTTCGGAGTGGCATACTTCTTCCCACCACCAATGCAAACAACTATGAGTTCTCTCCTCAACTCATAAGGATGATCCAAAGTGAACAGTTCGGGGGGAGTGCAAATGAGTGCCCTCTAGCTCATTTAGACAACTTCCTTGAGTTGTGCACTACCATCAAGCAAAACAACCTCACGGAGGAATTCATTTGGATGCATATGTTTCGGTTCTCTCTTAGGGACAAGGCTAAGTGTTGGTTGAGGTCCGTGAAAGAAGGATCCTTAACAACATGGGAAGAGGTTACCAAAGCATTTCTTGGGAAGTTTTGTCCGCCCGAAAAGACCGCGGAATTGAGAAGGAAGATTACAAGCTTCACTCAAGAGGATGATGAAACCTTAGGTGAAGCATGGGAAAGATTCAAGGATCTAAAGAGGAAGTGTCCACACCATGGGTTGCCTTTATGGATGATTATTCAAAGCTTCTACGACGGTCTCACTCCTACCTCAAGGGCCAATCTTGACAACGGAGCCGGTGGTAGTCTTAAAAAGCTACCGGTGGAAGAAGCCGAGAATATGATTGAAGAAGTTGCAAGGCATTACGCCTATAGATATGATAGAAGAGAAAGTCAACCGAAGAAGAAAGGTATGCATGAGTTGAGTGCAATAGATCTCATTGCCTCAAAGTTTGATATGCTAGCTCACAAGCTAGACCAAGCAACCTCCTCAAGCGGTACCTCCTCTTCACAACCACAACCACAAGTCATGTCTTGTGAGACTTGTGGGGGTAATGATCACATGGCTTCATATTGCAATGCTACTAATGAGCAAGTTGCGGCCATGAACCAAAGAAATGAGCAACCTTTCAATCAAGGTTGGAGGCAACAAAACCAAGGGTGGAGACAACCCAATCAAAACCAACAATCCAACTACAACAACCCTCCTCAAAACATCTACAACCAAAATCAACAAAATCACCAAGCCCCATACCGCCATCCAAACCAACAAAGACAGCAATTCAACCAACAACCTCCTCCACCCCAAAAGACTTCCCTTGAGGCCGCTCTTGAGTCTTTCATAAATCAACAAGGGAAGAGCAATGCAGAAATGAGCTCCAACATCCAACAACTTCAAGCGCACAACAAAATAATTGAGAATCAACTAGCTCAAATTGCACAACAAGTTGGGAGTTCTACCTCCAATGCTAGTGGTCAATTTCCAAGCTCAACGGTTGTGAACCCAAAGGAGCATGTCAAGGCTATCACATTGAGGTCCGGGAGAGGGTATGAAGGTCTGGTAATGAGTGAAGATGTGCCACAAAAGAGAGATGAGGGTGTGGAGGTGAGAAGTGAGAATGATGTTGAAAATGAGGTGGTAGAAGTTGAGAGAAAAGAAAAAGAAAAGAGTGTTGAGGGAGACACAAAGAAAGGAGAGGGAGTTGAAGTTGAAGTGGAGAAACCCCCAATGAGAGTCTACAAGCCACCTATTCCTTTCCCTCATAGGTTGGTAGAGAAAAAATTGAATGAGAAGTTTTCAAAGTTCCTTGAGGTCATGAGAGGGCTCCAAGTGAACATTCCCTTTCTTCATGCTATGTCACAAATGCCTACATATGCGAAATTTTTAAAAGATCTCTTGTCCAACAAAAGTAGGCTTGAAGAGAGTGCAACCATCTCCCTTCCAATGGAGGTGAGCGCAATCATTCAAAACAAGCTTCCCCGAAAGCTTGGTGACCCGGGTAGCTATGCAATTCCGGTGAAGATTGGAGATATGGAAGCCATGGATGCTCTTTGTGATCTTGGGGCAAGTGTAAGCTTGATGCCCTTCTCAATTGCGAAAAATTTAAAAGTTGGTGAGATGAAGCCAACAAGAATCTCAATACAATTAGCCGATCGTTCGGTTAGGTTACCAATGGGAATACTTGAAGATGTACCGGTACAAGTGGGAAGAGTTTTTGTACCTTGTGACTTTGTGGTGATGGAAATGGAGGAGGACAACAAGGTTCCTCTCATTTTGGGAAGGCCGTTCTTGAACACGGCGGGAGTGGTAATTGATATGAAACAAGGCAAGCTAACATTGAATGTGGGAGATGAGAAAATTTCTTTCTCATTCTCGCAAGCCATGAGGAAGCCTATGTATGAGGATATCAATAGAATCGATACTCTTGACCGAGAAGTGGAGGAATTGAAGATGATGAACAATAGCAAAGATACTCTACAAGCGATCCTCACGGAAAGTTTGTACAATGATGATGATGAAGCTAAGGGGTACAAGTTGTTGTTAGACCAACCCCTACATGGCAAGGCAAGGGAGTTTGAAGCACTTAAGGTGGAGGTAAAAGAGGAGAGGTCTACGCCTCCTCCTAAGGTTGAACTTAAACCCCTTCCCCCTTCACTTAAATACGTTTTTCTTGATGATAATGAGACTTATCCCGTTATTGTCAATACCAACCTTGATGACACTTCCCTTGAGAAACTCCTAGTTGTGTTGAGGGAGTATAGGAGTGTCATTGGGTATGCCATTGATGACATTAAGGGGATAAGTCCCACGATATGCATGCACAAGATTTTGCTTGATAATGATCATGACTCCTCAATTGAGCACCAAAGAAGGCTCAACCCCAACATGAAAGAAGTTGTTAAAAAAGAGGTTTTAAAACTTCTTGAAGCGGGCATAATCTACCCTATCTCCGATAGCAAGTGGGTTAGCCCGGTTCAAGTTGTTCCAAAAAAAGGGGGCATGACCATTATCAAGAACGATAAGGGTGAGACCATTTCTACAAGGTCGGTCACCGGGTGGAGAATGTGCATAGACTATCGAAAATTGAACAAATCCACTCGGAAGGACCACTTCCCTCTCCCCTTTATCGATCAAATCTTGGAAAGGTTGGCATCACATAGTCACTATTGCTTCTTGGATGGGTATTCGGGATTCCTCCAAATCCCTATCCTACCCGAGGATCAAGAGAAGACTACATTCACATGCCCTTTTGGCACCTTTGCTTATCGAAGGATGCCATTTGGATTATGTAATGCACCTTCTACATTTCAAAGGTGTATGATGTCTATCTTTTCCGACATGTTTGAATCATCAATCGAGGTATTTATGGATGACTTTTCTGTTTGCGGTTCATCTTTTGACACTTGCCTAAGTAATTTGATTACAGTGTTAAAAAGATGTCAAGAGGTGAACCTTGTGCTTAATTGGGAAAAATGTCATTTCATGGTTGAAGAGGGTATTGTGTTGGGACATGTTGTTTCTAGTAGGGGCATTGAGGTTGATCGTGCCAAAATTGAGGTTATTGAGCGCCTCCCTCCCCCCACTAATGTGAAGGGTATAAGGAGTTTTCTTGGACACGCGGGTTTTTACCGCCGGTTCATTAAAGATTTTTCCAAAATCGCTAAGCCGCTCACTCAATTGTTGGTAAAGGATGCCCCTTTTGTGTTTTCTAATGATTGTTTGCTAGCCTTTGATAGGTTGAAGGAAGCTTTGATCACGGCTCCCATCATTCAACCACCGAATTGGGAGCTCCCTTTTGAACTCATGTGTGATGCTTCGGACTATGCCGTTGGATCTGTGCTTGGGCAAAGGAAGGATAAAAAGCTCCATGCCATCTATTACACTAGCAAAACTCTTGATGAAGCACAAAGAAACTACACAACGACTGAAAAAGAGCTCCTAGCCATCGTCCATGCTATCGAAAAGTTTAGGTCTTACTTGGTGGGCTCCAAAGTTATAGTCTTCACCGACCATGCGGCTTTGAAGTACTTGCTGTCCAAGAAGGACGCTAAACCAAGGTTGATTAGGTGGGTCTTGCTCTTACAAGACTACGATATAGAAATTCGGGACAAGAAGGGTGCCGGGAATGTAGTAGTCGATCATCTCTCACGGCTACCGATCGTAGAAGGTGAAATTGAAGCTTTGCCAATTGATGATTCATTCCCGGATGATCAATTATTCGCAATCATTCAAGCCCCGGCCCCATGGTTTGCGGATATTGTAAATTACTTGGCTTGCTCCATCCTTCCTCCCGACCTCACCTATCAACAAAAGCGGAAGTTCCTCCATGATGTCCGCCAATACTTTTGGGATGACCCCTTGCTCTTCAAACAAGGTGTTGATGGTCTTTTTAGAAGGTGTGTCCCCGACGATGAAATTCATGAAGTTATCACAATGTGTCACTCCTCACCTTGTGGAGGACATATGAGTGCTAACAAGACATTGGCGAGAATATTGCAATGCGGTTTCTATTGGCCCTCTATGTTCAAGGACGTATGGGGAGTTGTTAAAGCTTGTGACCGGTGTCAAAGGACCGGTAATTTGTCAAGAAAGAATGAAATGCCTTTGAATAACATTTTAGAGCTGGAAATTTTCGATGTGTGGGGAATAGATTTTATGGGACCTTTCCCTTCCTCTTTTGGGAACAAATACATTTTGGTGGCCGTCGACTATGTATCAAAGTGGGTTGAAGCGGTTGCATCTCCTACAAATGATGCTAAGGTAGTAGTCAAGTTGTTCAAGAAAGTCATTTTCCCTAGGTTTGGTGTGCCACGTACCGTAATAAGTGATGGAGGATCGCACTTTGCAAAGCGATCTTTCAAGGCTCTCCTTGAAAAATACGGAGTGAGGCACAAGGTGTCATTGGCTTACCACCCTCAAACAAGTGGTCAAGCTGAAATTTCAAATAGGGAGATTAAGTTGATACTAGAGAAGACGGTGAATAGGTCAAGGAAGGATTGGTCATCAAGGTTGGATGATGCTCTATGGGCCTACCGCACCGCCTTCAAGACTCCTATTGGCACCACCCCTTACAAGCTCGTTTATGGGAAATCATGCCATCTACCGGTGGAACTTGAACATCGTGCGCACTGGGCTATTAAAACCTTGAATTTTGATATCCAATCCGCCGGAGAAAAGAGGATGCTTGACCTCCATGCCTTGGAAGAGTTGAGGTTAGATGCATATGAGAGTGCAAAGATCTACAAGGAGAAGACCAAAGCATGGCACGACAAGCACATCAACAAGAGAGAGTTCAAGGAGGGTGACAAGGTCTTGCTATTTAACTCCCGGTTGAAGTTGTTTCCGGGAAAGCTAAAATCAAGATGGAGTGGCCCTTTCACCATTACAAAGATATTCCCATATGGCGCCATTGAGATTTCCAACGACAAAGGTGAACCATTCAAAGTTAATGGCCAAAGGTTGAAAGCATACTTCGATGGTTTCGTGCAAGAAGAAACAAAGGTAGTTCATTTAGATGAATTTGATATCCCTCGTGATTGAAAACGTAATATGGTCAAGCTAGTGACAATAAAGAAGCGCTTCCGGGAGGCAACCCGAGTATTTTAGTAATTTTACTCAAAAAAAAAAAAAAAAAAAAAGGAGAGTAAACGTGCCAAAAGCAGCAAGTATTCTGCCAAGTTAAGCACGTCCGTGCCAAAATCAGCACGTCCGTGCCAAAAGCAGCACGTCCGTGCCGATAATGGCACGTCCGTGCTTTTACAGGCAGAAAGTTGAGAAGTATTCTGCCAAGTTAAGCACGTCCGTGCCAAAAGCAGCACGTCCGTGCCGATAATGGCACGTCCGTGCTTTTACAGGCAGAAAGTTAAGCACGTTCTGACTTGAGCTGCACGTCCGTGCCAATGCTGCACGTCCGTGCATACCAAGTATTTAAGGCCGAAACTGCTCGAAAAAAAGAAAAAAATCCACAATTTTTTGTTCTTCCTCTCAAACCCACGGTTCTCCTCCTTCTCTCTAACCCCTCTTACTCCTCCTCTCAACCCTCAAACACTCAAATTCTCACCCAAAATTCAACATTTCCCACCATAATCAACACTCCTTTTCAACAAAAACGCAAAATACTACTCCTTTCTCCAATCTTCAACCCAAAAATCACCCATTAACCGAAACCCTAAGAAGAAAAAAATCAATTTGGGGGTTTTCTTTTGGATTGAAATTTTAACAATTGGTTGAAGGAAAAGGTTCAAGCAAGGGAAAGGAAGGCTAGGAAGGTTCATTGGCGGGTTTTACACCCACGTTAAGCTCGGTATAATCGTTCCTTCCACTTACTATTTCCATACTTGAAACTTGTTGTTTTGTGCTTATTTTTGCTTGCAATCTTGGTTGAATTGATAGTTGTTGAGTATTTTTGCTTTTATGTAAAGCATTATGGGTTTAATTGAATATTGTGAGGATTAATTGTTTAGGTTTTGTGAGTTTTTGTGATTGTGTGGATTATTCTTTGTGGTGTCCTTTGGTGTGGCTAAGTCTTGGGTTTTTGACCTTAAAATTGCTTGGTGAATTGGTTTAGTGTCTTGATCTCTTTGTGTGGCGGGTTTAGTCATTCTAAATAAAACAAAATAAAAACAACCATGCCAAGAAGAAACCAATCCCGAAACACCTCTTCCCTTAGATTTAGGAACCCATCGCCTCCTCCTCCCGTTGATCCACCGCAAGTGGACACAATGGGAATAGTTTTCACTGACCAGGCCTTTTCGGCCAATTTCCTTAAAATCAGTAGGAGGCGGGTCAAGCCCACCAAATTCTATGATAGTGAGGTGGCGGACGCCTTAGGGGTAGGAGCTGACATCACAATGTTATTCGAGGGAACCGACCTAGGTTCTTGGCTAGAGTTACATGCCTTAACCTATAGGAGACTGACCCTAGAATTCCTCTCCTCCCTTTGTGTGCACCGTGACACCACAAGATCCCCCCGTTACATGACCTTCCAGCTCATGAATGCCCAACATAGAATGTCCGTAGCGAGAGTTAACCAAGCTTTCGGGTGGCCTGTTTCTGGAACTATGGGGCCTAAGGATAGGCAACCCCGTAACTATATGGCGGGTGAATTTTGGAGAAGAATCACAGGGCTGTTTGGGTATAACCCTAGAACTGATAAGGCCACAGCCATTATTCACCCTGCCTTTAGGATCGCCCAGCGTACCATAGCGAACACAGTTTTTGCTAGGGGAGACAGTTCAGGGGTCGTGTCTACTCGAGAGCTTTACTTTCTATGGCATCTGAGTGAGGGTAGTACGAGTTTAAATGTGGGGTCTTGGTTTATGGACCACCTAGAAGATGTTGCCACAGGATCAGGCAACATCACCATAGGTGGTATGATTACTATAATTGCTGCTGCTCTTAACCTTGATTTTGCAGAAGAGCAGGTTGTTCCAGGTCCAACACAGTTGGATATGCAGTCGCTGAGAGCCATGAAATGGCTCACGGATGTAGAGGGGAACCACCCCTATTTGTGGTTGGTGAGTAGGCGCCCCTATGCCTACTTACCCGACCCCGAGGCCACCGCCATCTACAACCAGGCGAACTGGATCTTTGAGAGGGACTTCCCTTGGGCTCCCGGTCAAGAGGGAGAGGAACAAGGGCAAGAGCAGCAAGAGCAACAACAACATCATCAACAACAACAATTTCAGCAACAACCAGAATTTCACCAGCAGTACGAGTTCCAACAAGGGTACCAAGAGGGGTACCAAGGTCAGGGCATGGGTGAAGGCAACCCATTCCTCACCTTCGAGCAGCAGATGGATAATATGAATGCGAACTTCGCCCGCATGACTTCCGAGTTTGAGACCATGAGGAAGTCAAATGAAGACTTGAGGACTTCTTTTGACGGAATGAGGTCAAGCTTTGAAGGTCTTCGAACGGAATTGGGCGACTTCCGCAATGTATATCACCATCTCTACCCCGGGGGTTCGAGCTCCCAAGGGGGCCCGAACCAATGAGTTAGTATCTCCTTCCCCTTCTCTTTGTGCTTATATTGTTTCAACATTGGGGACAATGTTTATGATAGCTTGGCGGGGAGTATTTTCTCATTTACCATTGGTTCATGCTGTGTTCTCGTACGTATATGTTGATTTGCATGCCCCTATTCCCATTTCCCTAACATCCAAACCCTTTGAATCCAAATTGCTTCCTTTGAAATCCAAATCCCTTGCATTGTGAATACTTATCCTATCCCTTATTTAGATGTATAGTTATTTTATGCCTAGTAAAAAAAAAAAAAAAAAAAAAAAAAGAGAGAGAGAAAAAAAAAAATGAAAAAAAAATGATGAAAAAGTGCCCAAGGATGAAACTCATATGACGATTATATGTTTTGCTTGCTTGACTCTTGAGTGATGAGTAAAAGTTTTTTTTTAGAAGAGTGTGTGCACGAGTTGGGGGTCATTTAGAGGTCTATTAATCTTGATTGCATTGGAGTATATGAAATGAAAGCCAATGAATGCTCAATTGCACGCCTAGTATAAGATATTGTCTAATTTGCTCAAGTAGGATATGTTTGAATAAATTTGTGGTCCCTTGTGCCCTTGATGTGTCCCCTTTCCTCCCCGAAATGAAACTCTATTAGGGAATTGGTTCTACTTGTATCATGTGTAATAAGTGGCGTAATAAGCCACACGTTCTCAATAAAGAAAGAGCCGCTCACAGTTAAAAGAGGCGAGGGCATTGAAAATTGAAAAAAAAAAAAAAGAAGAGCATAAAAAAAAGGGGAGAACAAAAACTACCCCAAAACTTCTAAAAAAAAAAAAAAAAAAAAAAAAATTCTCTTCTTTAGAGGTCAACTCGTGGATGCCTCCCACACCTTGTTTGCATTGTTGTTTCTTATGAAATTCCCGAGTTAGAGTGTAGTTAAGGGGCCTTGGGTGTGCATTTTGGGAGGTGGACTAGCATTTTGAGATTTTATAACCGAAAGAGGGCTTGTTACAACTTTGGAATATCTAGGTGTGCTCTAATGAAATAGTAAAAGGCCAAAGGAAGTATCCTAGTGCAACCTTGTTTAGTTCTCCTCTCTACCCCCAACTCATGTGTACATTTGTATGATTGGTAATTCTTGAAAGTTGTTCACTTGTCTTGCTTTTGAATCACATCCCGATGAGTTGACTTGGGCTATAAAAAAAAAAATCGTGTGTTGTTTTTGTGGGAGTTGTGGGTGATTCTCTTTGGAAACCCTCACGAGAGATGGACTCGTCCTACTAGGCGACTTGTAGGTTTAAACGGCTTCTCACTTTTGCTAAAAGTGATCGTTCGGTTTATTGTGTATGCCTACCCTTTCTTGGTTTAACTTTTGCTTCAACCTTCTATAACAAGTTAGTTCCCTCTATTTGTTTTGTCATGACTAGTTTGCTCGAGGACGAGCAAAAGCTTAGCTTGGGGGGATTTGATAACTTGCTATTTTATGCGATTTTAGGGCGTATTTGAACCTAGTTTACCTGAACAAATTTGTGTTTTGGTTCACTTTTACCCTATTATTATGCAATTTTTGTGTATCCTATGCTTCACGGGTTGTTAGTGTTTTTGTTGAGATTTTAGGTCCAAAGACGACCAAATGAAGCCCATGGTTACCAAACCGAGGTTAGAAGCAAGGAAATGATGGAAAGAATCCAAGTACAAGAGCATCGTAGAAGAAAACACGAAGAAAAGGGCCCAGAAGACCCTGCACGGCCGTGCAAGATGTTGCACGTCCGTGCAGGAGTGCAGACCTGAAGCCATCTTTCTGCCAAGGCCTGCACGGACGTGCCAAATATTGCACGTCCGTGCAGATGATGCAGCACGGACGTGCCAAAGGTGCACGCCCGTGCTGCAGCAGGTCGTCTTAAACTGAGTTTCTGCCTTGGTCTGCACGGACGTGCCAACTTCAGCACGTCCGTGCAGACCTACAGTTTACCCGTTTCTTGTTTTCACCGTCCTCTTATTTTAGGGGGTAATATAAATAGCCCCTTTGGACCATTTTAGGGGGGTTCCCAATTTTTCCAGATTTTCATACTCCTCTTAGTTTGAAACACAAAAATCCTCAAATTAGCATAGATTTTAGTTCTTGTTTTGAAGGTTTTTCAATCCAATCATTGTAGAAGACAAGTTCCACCATTGTTAGTCAATTATTGAAGCTTCTAGTAATTTTTTCTTACTCTTTCTTTCTCTCTTCTATCTTTAATTCTTGCTTTTTATTAATTGTTTGGTTGTTCTTTGCATGTTTAATTGTTAGATTCTACTTAATTCTTAGTTTTAATTTGTTCATGAATTCCTTGAAATCTTTAATTGCTTTAACCTCCATGGATTGTGAGTAGTCTAATTTCTAGGGTTTGGGTGAACCCTCAATGTAATCACCAACACTTGTTGCATGAACTAATTTGTTAATTGTGGGGTGTTAATTAGTTGAGTTTAAGAGGTTTCATTGTTAATTCTTGTAATTGGCCATTGCTTGAATTATTTATCTAGCTTCCTCAACGAAGGATCGAGAGATGAACTTGAGGAAGCTCCCTTATGCTTGATTGACTTGATTTGCCATGAGAATAGGAATTTCTAGTCAAGGGAATTTGCATGTTATCGTGAGGATGTTTTAACACTTGTTTCTTGCCCATAATCACGAGAGTAGGTTATGGTTTTGATGTCAAGTAATCCCTCTAGCTTGAGAGAGTAGTTGGGTGCATTTGATAACTTCCCCTAATTTATCCCCTAAATCACCATTTCTATGCATGTTACTTGTGGTCCGTGATGAAGTTTAGTGGTGTAACCCATGCCCTAGGCCTTCTTAATATTGTTAATCACCTCTTAGAATTAGTTGATTTGAATTAGAATAGTGTGACGTAATACCAACTTAAAACCCCCGACTTAATCTAGCTTGTTTAAACAATAACATTTGGTGGTTGATTCAACGCCTCTCATGGGTTCGACCCTTTCTTGCCCTTGCTACTAGTTGAGTAGGATCGAGTTAGGTCTTATTTCTTGATAGGTTGACGACGTCCTATCAACACCCTCTATGTTTTAATAAGTGTTACAATTTGAATTTTTCACTACTCACATAATGGTTTTGAACTTTTAACTTGATTAATTTACTAGTATATAAAAGAAAAAATTACACAGAATAATCCCACCTTTGGGCATTCGCTAAAAATATCTTTGGATTATTTTTAAATAATCTCACCATTATACCCAATTTGCTCACAATGGTCCTATCCGGTTAACTAACTTATTATAACAAGCTAGCTTACACGTATCGTCCAGTGATTAATAAATAAAATAAAATTAAAATTAAAATTAAATTTTTTTAATTAATATTAAGATAAAAAAATTGATTAATTGAAAAACCACCATGCAGCCCCAGCCACCCTTCCCGCGGCCTGTTCCTGCCAGACTACCCTGTCTTGCAGCGCCAACCGCCCAGACTACCTCTTCTAGCGCCGACGCCCCCCTCCCCCGAGCCACCGACCTCCTTTCCACCGTCACACAAACCCATTAAAACCAACCATCCCTAACCCACGAAAACCCTTTCTCCGCCCCGATCTCAGCTCCTCTCCCATTCCCCTGTTCCGATACCAACAGCTCTCCCCTTCCCCTACCTGATTCTAGCCTCCCTCCCTTTTCCTCGGCTCGAGTTCAGCCTCTCTCACAATCCCCCAACAATATTTCGACATCCGTCACTCTCCCTTGCTTCGATTTCGGTCGCCCAAACCACCCACAAAAGTGATGACAATGACACGAGCTCTGATCTAATGGTTGCTTCAGTTCGGCGATCGAGTACTACGGTTAGTGGTGTAAAAAACTGGTCCAGACCTGAAAACCGGCCTGAATCGGACCTATTTGGACCGGACCATAACTATATCGATGAATTCAGGTCCAGTCTCAGTCCTTAAAAATACATGATTTTGAGTTTCAGGTCCGGTTTAGGTAAAACCCAAAATTTGTGTCTGGACCTCAAAGCGGTAAAGCTACTTTTTTTTTAATAAGTCTAAACAAGTACATAACAGATCTAAAAAGGTCCATAAATAGATCTAAACAACAAGTTTATAAACAAGTCCAATTTTTTTTTTTTTTTTTTTTTTTTAAAACGAAAAAAATCAAGAATTCAGTCTATTTAGGTCCAAACCCAGACTGAACCTGATTTTTCAAGACTGGAACGAAACCAAACACATTTATTAAAGTCCGGTATACGATCCTTAAAAATAAATTATTCAGGTCCGGGTTAGGTCTAGTCCGGTTTTGGACCGGCATACAGCCCTAACTACGGTAGCTTGGACTAACAGAGGGGGTGGTTGGCTGACTGATATGTTCATTTTATATAGTGATTTACTCCCATACCTTAGTCATATATAGGAGTATTTTTGGCTCTTTGGAGCCACTTTTATTACTAATATGCGTTTTCGTAGTCTTGGTATTGTTTTATAGGAAATTGCAGATTTAGAGCATTTTCTCGGACTTATTGGAGCCACTACAAGTATAAGAGTAGAGCACGTTCATATGACCATTTTCCATAGCCCAAAGAGTTTCAAGGCATTTGACCACTACAAGTATACCGGTGATTTGGGCTCGGCGAAGAAGAGTTCAAGGCATTTGACCAACTGGTAAAGGACCAAAGAGGAAATCCGAATTGGGCCAAGATAGTAGCCCAATCGAAGAAATTCCCTTACCCGAGAGCTCGCCTGACCAGAGAGTGCCTTTGACCTGAGGTGCGCTCGGCCGAGTGAGGAAGAAAGAAGAGAAGCAATCCGCCCAGAGGTGTGCCCGGCCGGGCGTGAGCATAGCACAACCAATAAAAAGGCAGACCCGGCCGGGAAAGCATCTACACAACCAGGCGCGTGTTTCCAGAGGGCATTTAAGCGTCTTTTAATTTGTTTCAACTTAGGATTTTCTAGCTTATGTATAAATAGGCTTTTCTAAGCAAGATACAATTACTTCTTTTCATTAGTTAAATTCTCATATTATTTTAGTTTTAAGCTATTGGATTATTACTCTTGTTCTATCAAAACTTTTGATTTATACAATTCATTATTTCCATATACTTTGGTAAAGATCTCTTTCACTTTTATTTTCAGTAATTTAATTGCTTTGTTGAATCATGTCTTGTTTATTTGTTTTGCTTAGATTAGATTTTAATATGTGTGAGTAGTTATATTTCTAAGGTTGTGGGATCCATAAATAATATGAAGGGATAGTTAATTACGGTTGATTGTCAATGCTTGATTGATTTCCTAATGATTGATTTAATATTATGCAATTAGATTAGGCCTGGTTTAATTTGTATTAGTTATATATGTAATATTGATTCGATATTCGAGAGATGAGAATTGATGTTTATGCTTAGTTTCAATAGGCATGTTAATTTATAAATGGTTAAGTCAAGATTCAAGAGATGCGATTAAATGCCGGTAGATTAATTTCGTGATTTTAATACGTAGCGAAAGCCCTTTATGATCTGATTAATTATGCATTGATGATTTATGATTGTGTTTTACCGAGGAATATTATTTATTGGCGAAGCTATACCCTAGGCTTTGATTTATTGTTATTCCTATAATTCTTAATTGCTTTAGTTTAATTATTCTCCTTAGTTTATTTCCCTTAAACAATTTGGTTAATTAATAGTTTAGATTATATTAATTAATTAGGAATAGAAAGACTTGTTTCCTTTTGGATTCGACCCTACTTCCTAATCTACTTTAGTTAGAAGACTTAGGTAATTCTTTTAATTAGAAGATATGACTACCTTTTTTTTAAGAAAATTGGCCTTAAAATAATACCAACTATCAATGGTGTGTGAAAAATAATGAGAACTCAATTATTTGCTATTAGAGGTACCACCTTTTATACTATATGTGCAAAATAGTACGCAAGTCACCAAAAATGTATTTTGAGTAAAATTCCGTCTATTTCTTACTATTATTTTATTAAAAAAAATTCAAAACACATATTGTATTAATAATTTCCTTTACAACCAAATTAATAATGCATGCCCACCCTTTTGTTAGGTTTTTTTTTAATTGTCAAATATGTATTTATATAATTAATTTCAAAATACATGTAGTGATTATTTCTAATACCAGTCTATCACACAATAGTAAATAGGGTATTTTTTATTAATTAGTTTAAAAAATAGTTTTAAAAATCCAAAAAAATCCTACATTATTTTGGTTGGTGAATGTGGGAAAATTTCAGATATTTTGAAACTAATTATATCAACATAATGATAATAATAAGGCATTTAAATATCCTATTTACTATTATGTGATGTAGAAAATTACTATATGTATTATAAAAAAATTAATTACATGTTGATTTTTCTAACAAAAGGGTGGGCATTAATGCATTATCAATTTTGATTGTAAAGAAACTTGTTAACGTAATACTATGTATGTATTTTGAAAATAAAACAGAAAATTAATATAAAAAATAATAACTAATTACAAAGACTGACGGAATATTCATTGAAATACATTTTTGGAGATTGGCGTACTATTTTGCACATATATATAGTATAAAAGGTGGTACCACTACTAGCAAATAATTGAGTTTGTATTATTTTGCACACACCGATAATAGTTGGTATTATTTTAAGCTAATTTTCCTTAGTATGATTCGTATAAATTTTAGAATATGTTCACTCAACTACGAGGGCATTCAAAGGGAGGTTAGTGAGGAGTGAAGAAATACATAACGAGGGGCTTGTTTGTCTTTTCACATGTAATTTGAAAAATCCTAATCAGCTTGTCCCGTTATTCCTTCTGACATCCCGTTTTTGCCTTTTCTCATTAATTTATTTTGAAATTTCTCTCTCCTCTCTTTAAAGAGGGCCTAAATTTATGTTATTTTTTTCTCTCTCTTGTCATTCCCCATTGCTTTGAGTTCTCCATAGCTAATTCACCAAGTTTAATCTCTTCTTTGATTTCGCCTTTATCGTTGCCTGTTTTTATTTGTTGGGTTTAGTGACTCGTTGTTACTTCGTGTCGGTATTTGTTTCCTTGTCGCTGAAGTGCTTTCCCTGTTGTGGAAGAAGTGGACGAATTGTGATGGCGTGGAAGTAGTCGAATTCTGGTGCACCGTAAAAAGGTAAAGCATAAAATAGTTTTAACAAGTTAGTATGGAATTATTAATTGGATATGTGTATGGGTTTTGCAAGAATTTTGGTAATGGGCATTTAGGGTCTATGGAATCAATTGATTATTGGTAATAGAAATAAATTGCGAAATTATTTGTGGGTGGTAGAACAATTATGTCAAATTATTTGTGAGTATATGGAAATGAATTTTTTTGTTGCTATTTTTGGCTATTTCAAATGAATGTGTCTTATAATCGGGTATTTGTGAAGGGTTTATGAACTCATTTTAGTGTATTTGTGAAGGATTTGATGTGGGAAATTACAGGAGTTATTTGTTGTGGGTAATTGAAAGTGTATGTATTTTTTTGGTCAATTAAAATTGTATCTGTATTTTTTTCTTTAGATTTTGAGAACGAGGTATGTAATCCCAGTTACGTTTGTTTAGTGGATTTAAATTAGTCGTTTTGGTAAAGTGTATCTCTGGAATTGTGTTACTCTATGATTAATAGAAGTAGTTATAGTCTTAAGAGTGAGATCACTTCATCACCCTGTGTGCAAACAATTATTTGATGTGATATCTCTTGCTTATTAATTTGTATCTAATCTTGTTAGCACACATTTACCACCCCTTTCCTTGTACAGTTAATACATGCTGACTTTGCATCATCCATAATTTTTGTAGACTAGAAAAGTTACTATGTATAAATATGTTATGTATTTAAAGATCTTTGTTTTTTTTGTTATGTTTTTATTTTAAGGATTATTTTGTTTTCCATGTATATAGAAAGTGACTTGGTTTAATCTATAAAGGTTTCTTGAGAGTTATTGTATGATCAAATTTAGATGGTTTCCTTTGCCCATTTGTT